>NC_090299.1:111005601-111317851 GCF_039906515.1 Pseudorca crassidens | reverse complement strand
AGTAAAGAAATATTTTAGTTGTGAGTTTAAAGTGCCCTAGAATGATAATATAGACATATTAAAATGAGTAAACCTTCCAAATTAATAAGACTGTTATTACATTTCCAGGTTTTAGGTAAAAAAGTTGCCTAGCCTCTATTTTTAAGCATTACCAATCCTCACAATTAAAAGAAGAGATAAAATTGGTAGCTGAGGCAAGGGAGAAAAGTTAGCGCCCTAGTGAGTGCTCTATTTATTACTGCCTAATATAAGTCAGAATTTGTTACAGTTCCAAAAAGCTCTCTGAGAAGTATTTGATTAGGTATCTGAAAGAAATTCTTTAAAGAAATTATTCTTTAATAATTTGGAGAAAGCATCTAAACTATATTTCTAGTAGGTAAGACACCCTTTAATAATGGTTGTTTTGTTGCTGGACTTGCTTTAGAAAAAGTATATTGAACCATTTCACTGTTAAAACCATATGTGTGTATATATTTTGTTCTTACATGAACTATTTTCCAGGGAAAGCCTGTACCTTGAAGCATTCTGGTGTGTTTCCAAGGCTCTTGTTCTCAGTCAGAAGCAAAGGTGAGGTCAGTAAGAGAACCTCAACCCATTCAGTATTTGGGTCTTTGTCAGCTATCACCAATGGCATTGTTTATGACAAATGAGGAGCCAGGCTTCCAGCTGAATTTCAGTGCAGTTATTTTTGTTTTAATGTATGTGTGAATCAATTAATCCTGTCATAGAAGGGCATCGTAAACTGTGTGCCAGAGTTAATGAGTCAGCCATTATCACATCATTACACCAGCTGGCATAATGTAGCATGTGTTGTTTGTCATAATATACACTGCCATGCTTAACAACCATTAATTGTTTACACGAGCAGTCGTATTTTTCTTCAAAGAACCTTCAGCGTAATATTTTGAAGTCTTTTTAAGTGAATAACTATTACAGAGAAAAGATATTCTCACTAAGAGAGCCCACAATGTAAGAAACTAAAATGAGGGGAAGACATTTGGAAGACAATGAAAGTCTTGAAGACTTTTCAGATAAAATCTCAATGCTGCAGGCTCAACTAAATCGTTAAGACTGACTTGCAATGCTGATTCAACTACCTCTAGAAACGACCCCCTAAATGAAAGGAAAAATAGGGTCTTGAGAAAAAGTTGGTGAGGTGGAACTCCCTATTAGTATGAGTCAATGAGGTTTGTACTCATGATTCAGGTATTACCACCAGGACTTCCTGAGAGAATATACCATCATGGGTTTATAGTTATTTATTTATTTTTTTAATCATTATAAAAAGCTTGGCTGTTGTGGTCTTCTTGGCTGGTGAAAGGCAGTATGTGACCATCACAGTTCAAAGTTATAGTTTACCGGCTTTCTGGGGATTTGTTTTAGGCAACATTTGAGTGTTTTCACTGACCATATGGCTTTCTTCAGCCAAACGTAGATACCACAAAATAAAGGTAAAGTTTTCGAAAGAGTCAGAAATAGAAATCACAGTAAAATTTATCTACTTTAACTCAAAACTTATTTTCTCAGTGGAGTTTTGGTTATAGGTTAACAACATCTGATAGCCAAAGAAATTTAAAAGGAACACAAATTTAATAAAACCATGAGTGATTTCACAAGTAAAAAATTAAACTGAATACAAATAAGGAATTAGACTGAATATAAACAAGGAAACAAAAATCTAATAATGTATAACAAAGCACTTTGCAAAGTGTATATGCTACAAGCTACTACAATTATTGCTATAATTGTATTCAGTTTTTTTTTTTAATTGTTGGTTATGTAACAGTAAAATTGACCACAGAGGCTTTCTCTCTGTTTGGGAAGAACTACTCCTGTTTTTTTGAGAATTTCACTTTCAGGCACTTAGTTTTAGAAATATACATCCCATAATATATATTTTTATTTTTATAAGTGCAAACATGCATATATCTTTACATTTTGAAGTGGTTGTAAAATAGATAACTAATAAGAACCTGCTGTATAAAAAATAAAATAAAATTCAAAAACAAATAACATTTTGAAGTGGTAGAGCAAGCTTTTTTGCTATCATCTATAGCTGCTACTGTATTTAATCCTCACCTGCATATATTCCTCAGTGACACCGCAGAAGTACTTAAAATAAACAAAGGAAAGCCAATATACAATCATCTATGATTTATTTGGTTGGAGAAATTTTTGTTTGTTTCTAAATTTACATTATTGAAGTATAGTTGATTTACAATGTGTTAGTTTCTACTATACAGCAAAGTGATTCAATTATACATATATATACATTATATACATTCTTTTTTTATATTCTTTTCCATTATGGTTTGTCACAGGATATTGAATATAGTTCCCTGTGCTATACAGTAGGACCTTGTTGTTTGTCCATTCTATATATAATAGTTTACATCTGCTAATCACAAACTCCCAATCCATCCCTCCCCAACACCCCCTCTCTCGACAACCACAAGTTTGTTCTTTATGTTTGTGAGTCTATTTCTGTTTCGTAGATAAGTTCATTTGTGTCATATTTTAGATTCCACATATAAGTGATATCATATGGTATTTGTCTTCTTTCTGATTTATTTCACTTAGTATGATAATCTCTAGGTCCATCCATGTTGCTGCAAATGGCATTATTTCATTTTTTTTTATGGCTGAGTAGTATGGTTGGAGAAGTTTTTTCACACTTTAAAGTAAGGAAGACTTACCTATGACGATTATGAAAAATGCAGATTCCCAACGATTCTGATTCAGTTGATATCAATTATATATTAACTGGAACCCAGAATCTATCTTTCAAGAGCTCCCTACATGATTATGATATACTGATAGAGATTTCTAGGGTATAAATAAAGAAATAATAATAACAATAAAGTAGAAATGTGGTAGAAATGAAGGATAATAATAATTTTGAACTTAACAAAACTATAGAACTTCAAAACTATTTTACATTGCATTACAAATGTCATATTCTGAAATATTAAAAATATTTCAAAACACTATGTTTTTAAAATGTTTTAGTATTGGAGTTTTGATAAACTAATGTATCAAAAATATAAAAAGTATGCATAATTCCCTTCCATAATTTGATGATCTGAAGTTAGGTAAAAGTATTTCCATAGAGTCCATTTTCTTAGCAACATCAATACTTTCAGAAATTGAGGTGGTGAATAACATTCAAAATAAGTCTATGCTCTCCAATTTATTCTCCAAAAACATCCCGGTGATCTAATTACTACTAGAGATCTTCTAGGATCCATAGAACAAAAGGCGAAATGCGGACGGAACCAAGTGAAATTGCCAGCAGTCGTCTGGTTTTGACCCACAAAAAATGGTGATTTCATTTAGTTCAACCTATTATCAGTAGTGGAAAATATCTAAACCACATATTGAGTCCTGAACTAGAGTCACTAACACTGGAGGCCACACTGACATTTTAAATAGGACAAGCCATGAAAAAAGGATTGATGAAGGCAAATTAGTCCTTTAGCTGCTCCAGATATGTCTCACACTGTGAGTGAAATAGAAATGGAAATGTGAGCCTTCCCTGGAAATATAACAAAAAAGTTGTAAGACTTGCTTTGGGGCCTTTCCACGTTCTGGTCTTTTGCCTGGAATACCCTTCAGGTCTCAGATTAAATGTCAGTGCTTCAGAGACTTTTTTACCCATCAGATTTAAAGTAAGTCCTCTCCAGCCCATTCTCTCTCACAGAACCTGTTTCTTTTCCCTCCCACCACACATCACAATTTGTGATTATATATTTGTGTCTTTGCTAATATCACAACAGTCTGTCTTCCATATGCTATTCTAAGTTCGAGGAGGACAAGAGTCATGTCTGTAGGTGCACAATAAAAATTTGTTACATGAATTATCTAGTTAAATCTACTTCTTTTTCATTAATATACAAGCATCCAAATCCCTGTGGGTTTTTTTTTTTTTCATTTAAAGAGTTAGGGATATCCCATGTAACCAAATAAACATAATGGAAAGGTAATCTCATTTTCAAAAGTAACTTCAAATAATTAAATTACATGTAAATAACTAAGAAGGTCAAAAGAGAAATCACTTTGAAAACTGTTAACGTCATACACCAAATAGTATTATTCTGGTTGGCAAGATATTTTGTCATATTCTACAAAAAAGATACTTTACCATCAAAATTCAGACCTATATTAATTTTGAGGAGGTTTTTAGAAGCTTAAAAGAAGCTATCATATTTGACCAAGTAGAAGGGTAAACTTATTGGTTGGAACATAAAAAATTAAAATTTATTGTTTACACAATTATCAATTGGTTAAAGGGTACTGATTGCCTAGCTCACTCTTATGGGATACTGCTCTTGGAACATTCTATAATATTGCTAAATACACAATGCTGGAGTGCATGCCAGTCATGAGATTGTAGTTCATATAGCTGCCCTCCTAAAGATTAAACAAATCAGGTATGTTGCACAGATAAAAATAAAAACACATAAAAGAAAGAAAAAAAGAAGAAAAGAAAGGAGACAGGGAGGAAGAAAAGGAGGGGAAAAGGGAAGGAAGGCAGGCTCTAGAAATGTATTAGCAGTAAGAAAAATACATTCACAAGTAAATGGTGTCACGTATAATTTGCTGGGAATTATTGAACTAAGATTTCAATAATCATTGAATTCAACAAGAAAAAGAATAATGATCTCAGTGCAGTGAATCTGATGCTTTGTTTTTCTATTTAGGCAGATGGATTTTTTCCAAACTGTTCTAATAACTCTTGCTAACCAATTTTCATCATGGTATATTTCAGTAATCACTGTAGTTCTTCTGACGTGCTTCATAATCACTCCTGCAAATGTTTATGAAAATATTTTTATTGGAGTGCTCAGAAAATCATTACCCTTTTAGGAGGATAGTGAAAAGTTGCTCTGAGCTAGATTAATATCAATTACATGGACATGATAATTTTCAAAAATCCCACCTTCAAGGTAATAAAAGTGGTTTATAGAATCCTGACCAATAGTCTTATTGCTTCTTTCTTTATGAAGATCACATTTATTAACATACTCAATTGTATCAGTTGAATAAATAGCTAATTTTGTTAACAGGTTATTCATTTACCCAAATAATAAAGGTATGAAAACGAACACTAAGAGAAGAACCTTGGAAGCTACAGCACCTGGTAATCATCATCTGTCTGTGGCTATAGGTCACCATAATCAGCACAGGGCTTTTTACCTCCCCTGTGAACTTTGGAATACTAACACACTGAATTCTAACAGACTCTGATACAATTATTTTCTTAATTTTAAACTATGAATAATTCATTGCCCAGGAAATAAAGTAACCCCCCACTTTGTGTGTGTGTGTGTGAAAAGGTGGAAACAATTTATCTCTCATTCCTGATCACAGGTCACAACTTTGCCTGTGATTTCAAATTGTCTCAAAATCATCACAGAACTCTCTCAACATCTAATGAATGTAGTGTCTACAACAACAACATTGATGTCATCCCCATCAAGCGCTCCCTTGCCTCCAGATCTGTGCTCTCTCAGTCCCTCTGCCTGGAGTGCTCGTCTGTATGTAGCCAGGGCTCCTTCCTCATCTTTCAGGTCTCTGCTGAAATATTACCTTCCCACTAAGGTCTTTTCTGACCACAATAATGAAAGTTGCAAATGACCCCTACTCTCCATCTGCATTCCCAAAATTATTTTTCTCCATGGTGTTTCTTATCATTCAACTCTCTCTGTCTCTTTCTCTCTCTCTCTACTGTGTGTGTGTGTGTGTGTGTGTGTGTGTGTGTGTGTGTGTGTATATATATATATATATATATATGTATATAGTGTGTTATCTGTCTCTCCTCCACTGGAATGCAAACTTCATGTAAGCAGGGATTTTTTTGACTGGTTGGTTCACTGCTGTTTTCCTAGTGTCTAGCAGATATACAACTAATATTTACTGAATGTATAAATGAATGAATGGATGAAAAATGAATGAACACAAACAGCCAGCAAACAAAATTATACCCTTTGATGACAAAATATAAATGTATGTGAAAGGTATGTATCACAAGCAAGTTTGTGTTGTGTTAGGGGGCAGCAAGCAATAATACAAATACATTTGGTGTAGACTGGTTAACACAAGTTTTTATAGAAGGAAAAAGTTTGAAAGTTACAGTTGACCACAGGCAAATTTGAATGCAGATAAAAAGCCAGAAAGACATTTGCATTTGTTATTCATTATTCAGAATTAATCAGACCTGTGTTAGAGACTCTTTTAAGTATGAAAATAGTCTAAAAACTAAATACCAATAACCTGCTTAATTAAGAAGTGTTATTAAACTTTAGTATTTATGAATCAAAATTAAAGTTTTATTAGAATTTACTGAGCATTTAGTATTCTGCTAAGAAGTCTGGCTGCCACACAGCATTTGGCAATATCACAAAGATCCTACTGTGCATACACATGCAGATAGTTGGAGTTCCCACAATTTCATAGAGAATTCTTTGATTTTGCTTTTAATGAATCATCAGTGTTATTCTTCCTGTTTAGCTATACATTTCTATTACTTTTATCTTCATCATTATCAATTTAGTATCATTTGCACAAATACTGATACATATGTTTTTTCATAGACAGTCTTTTTGTCCTTTTATGTTCTTTTTCTGATAATGTTCCATTAAGAGATGTATTTTATGTATGGACACCAAGGAGGGAAAGTGGTGTTGGATGGGGGGGGGGTGGTGTGATGAATTGGGAGACTTGGATTGACATATATACACTAATATGTATAAAATGGATAACTAATGATAACCTGCTGTATAAAAAAATAAATGAAATAAAATTCAAAAATAAAAAGAGATGTGTTTTAAAAATATGAACCAGTGTTCATCCAAAAACACCATTAAGAGAACGAAAAGGCCACCCACAGAGAGGGAAAAGATATTAACACATAAACCCAAGAAAGGACCCATATCTTCAGAATATATAAAGACTTCCTATAAATAAATAAGAAAAATACTGGCAACCCAGTAGAAAAATAGCCAAAAGACTTGTACAGACACTTCAAAAATGGATATCTAAAAGTCCAACAAACATGCGGAGAAGTGTTCAATTTTATTTGTCATCCAAGAAGTGAACATTAGAACCACAATGTGGTACTACTACACACACACCAGAATGGCTAAAATAAAAAAGGCTTCAATATCAAGTGTTGACAAGAATGTGGAGCAATCAGAACTCTCATACACTGCTGGTGAGTGTAAATTTGCATACCTTAGGAAAACTGCTTGGCAGTATCCATTAAAGCTGAACATATGCATACCCATGACTCAGCAAGTCCACTCCTTGGCATAAATCCAGTAGAAATAAATTCAATAAAGTCCTAACATCTCAATAACCAGAGCAGATATATACATACCTAACGACCCCTCAGTGTTCATGTTCAGTGACACTTCGTGATTATCATCAAATGTTTTTTTCCCCTCCACTGGAAAGTGGAGTAGTTAGGTCTTTCACTCTGCCTATGTGGTAGAAGAGCTACTTATCGAGGCTACAAATGAAAAGGCTGTGGGTAACTCCAGGGCCCACTTCATGGGTATGCAACCCATACCCTCACATATTCACTTAGAAGGGCCCTGAACTTGATTTAATGCTCTTCAGTCACCATCTTGAATGTCTTCATAATTTTTAAACAAGGGGCTCATATTTTCATTTTGCGCTGGGCCCTGCAAACTATGTGATAGTCCTGGGTAACTCATTTACCTTTTTTAAGTATATGAAGTGGTCTCCATAGTAGAAATTAAGAAGCAATAAACTTATATTTTGGTAGGAGAGACTTTGTTTAGAAATAATAAAGGCCCAGCAGTTCAGTAAATTAGTGCCTTACATATGGACACTAAAATAGATGCCCCAAAACGAATTGATTTTTAAAAAATGGCAATTTTGAGACAGAAGAGAATAATTATTAGGTAGTTTTTGTGAAAAGATAAGTAATCAAGCCAAACAATATGGCATATGCCTCCTACCTGCACAATTCTAGGATATGTTTCAGTACCTTCCCATTAATTTATCTCAGCACATCAGAAAAACATTTTTACAGAAAATATTACCTTAGGAATGTTGAAAACATGAGTTAAGAGTGTGAATTAGTTCGAAAGCATGAGATTCGCTCATTCATCCATCCATCCATCCTCTAATCATACATTCATTCTTCCACCCATCTATCCACTCATCCCACTGGCAACAAAAGGAATACAAACATAAATCAGACCTGGATTCCATCTGAAAAGAGATACAGCATATCTGTAAGCAAACATCAGATATGACAGCACATATATTCTAAAAGACATTTATTGTTCAGGAAATTCAGAAGAAAGCAATTACTTCAGGGTGGGGAAAATCAGAACTGTCTTTATAGAAAACATCTCTATATTGGGATTTGAAAGCTAGATAGGATTTGGATGTGCACAGAATTTTGAAAGATATTTTTCGTTTGTTCTTTCTACAATACCTAACTCAAGTATCAGCTGCTCTAGAAAATTTTTCGTCACTTTTTTCTACCCATTATAGGTAGACTGAGTCTCACAGTAAACTGTTAAATGGGATAATTTTAAGGACAAAAAATAAAGAGCTTGTACCTACACATCAAGAATCCAATAAAATGTAATATGCTTAATAGTAATCCAGTAAAAATAAAAATGAAACAACTGACAAAGGATTAATCTCCAAAATTTACAAGCAGCTCATGCAGCTCAATAACAAAAAAACAAACAACCCAATCCAAAAATGGGCAGAAGACCTAAATAGACATTTCTCCAAAGAAGATATACAGACTGCCAACAAACACATGAAAGAATGCTCAACATCATTAATCATTAGAGAAATGCAAATCAAAACTACAATGAGATATCATCTCACACCAGTCAGAATGGCAATCATCAAAAAATCTAGAAACAATAAATGCTGGAGAGGGTGTGGAGAAAAGGGAACACTCTTGCACTGCTGGCGGGAATGTGAATAGGTTCAGCCACTATGGAGAACAGTATGGAGGTTCCTTAAAAAACTACAAATAGAACTACCATATGACCCAGCAATCCCACTACTGGGCATATACCCTGAGAAAACCAAAATTCAAAGAGTCATGTACCAAAATGTTCATTGCAGCTCTATTTACAATAGCCCAGAGATGGAAACAACCTAAGTGCCCATCATCGGATGAATGGATAAAGAAGATGTGGCACATATATACAATGGAATATTACTCCATAAAAAGAAACGAAATTGAGCTATTTGTAATGAGGTGGATAGACCTATAGTCTGTCATACAGAGTGAAGTAAGTCAGAAAGAAAAAGACAAATACCGTATGCTAACACATATATATGGAATTTAAGAAGAAAGAAAAATGTCATGAAGAACCTAGGGGTAAGACAGGAATAAAGACACAGACCTACTGGAGAACGGACTTGAGGATATGGGGAAGGGGAAGGGTGAGCTGTGAGAGGGCGAGAGAGAGTTATGGACATATACACACTAACAAACGTAAGGTAGATAGCTAGTGGGAAGTAGCCGTATGGCACAGGGATATCGGCTCGGTGCTTTGTGACCACCTGGAGTGGTGGGATAGGGAGGGTGGGAGGGAGGGAGACGCAAGAGGGAAGAGATATGGAACATATGTATATGTATAACTGATTCACTTTGTTATGGGGAAGAAACTAACACACCATTGTAAAGCAATTATACCCCAATAAAGATGTTAAAAAAAAATTCAATAAATGTCAGTTACTTAACTGAGACCTTCCCTCAAGGTCTTCTTTGGCTTTGAAGTATAGCGTAGTGAATGGTTCAGAATACAGACTCTAGAATTTCAGGTCTGCCTGGGTTTGAACTCCAGCTCCAATTCTTACTAGTTATAAAACAGGGGTAAGTTACTTAACCTCACATTTCTTCACCTATAACATGGGGTTCATAATATATTCTTTCATACAGGGTATTGTGAGGATTATATGAGTTAATACATTCAAATGATATGTATAATTTTTATTATTATGCTATTTTCCCAGAAACTGTAGTCAGTATTTCATGCATAGTTTATGCATTGTCTAATTTTAGGGACATTGGTAATGATCCTGGTCTTAAAAATCACCTTTTCTTATTCACTTCTTGTTGCCTTAATATCCACCATCATAGATCCATTTCTTTGCTTTAAATCTTGTATGTCTCTTAAGATTAAATTTACAGTTTAAGCTTGAGGGAATGGATTATGTTTGATTTGTCTTTATGCTTCTCTACCTTCTCCAATTCCTATCATATTTTCCCTACCCTTGTCCCTTATAGACAACCTTAAACAAAATAGCTAGAGTGATCCTATTAAAATGGTGCTTATTGGCTGCCATTGTGAGTCAAAACATCCCAAAACTTAGTGGCTTAAAACAACAATGATTTATTATTTCTCCTGATTCTGTGGGTTGGCTGGGCTGTTCCTCTGATGGTTTCATCTGGGCTTACTCCTGCAGCTGCATTCAGCTGGAGACTTCCAGTTGGGCTGGAAGATCCAAGACAGCCTTACTCACAGGTCTGAGGGTTGGTATAGCTGTTGGTTAGGGAACTTCAGTTTTCCACACATCCTTTCATTCTCCAGTAGTCTAGACTAGCTAGACCACACATGTTGATGAAAGGCGATACAAAATAATGCAGCCATGTTTTTCAATTGATCACAGTCTACCCTCTGATTACAATTATTTCCATTCCTCACACATGCAAAAAAATTGCTCACCCCTCTCCTCTAACTCTCATCCCATTACTACAGCATCAGGCTCAAACTCCACTATCCCACAATCTGCACTTGGTCCAGATACAGATATGACCCCTTAGCTGCATTCCTTGTGATCCAGAGATCTGCTTACTAAAAAGACAAGTTATTCAAATTATTAAGACATCTGTTTCTTATACAATGGTGAGCTAGAGACAGGAGCACTGCATTAGACACTCCTCTTCATTGAGGAGAATAACAGAAATCACACAGCATCCTCATGTGTAGCAATCCTGAAATATAGCTGAGCACATACCTCTAGTTCCCAATGGGAACTGACAGATCCAAGATGGCCTCTGGGATGCCTTGGCTCTCCTTCATGTGGCTTCTCAGCCTCTAAGACTTTATATACTGGCTTCAGTACATGGTGATCTCAAGGTAGCAACCAAAGTGAGCAAAAGTAAAAGCTGCCTCTTGAGATTACCTTTGACAATCAAATAATATAATTTGCCAAATTCTATTGGTCAAGCAAGTCATGTAGCCAGCCCAGCTTCAAGGGTGAAGAAAGAGAGTTGTGTTGATTATGGGCAATTTTCTCTCAGATCTCAACTCACTCTTCTATACTCCAGTTTGTGGTGATAGAGCTGGGTTACAACAGATGATGATATTAGATTTGGTCAGTAGGGGAGAGAGGTTCCTAGGGGGAGACTGCAAAGTGAGAGGAAGAAGGAACTTCCTTCTCCCCATTTGGTTAAAAGCACAAGTCCTTCCAATGGCCACAATGGTCTCCCTGCTGTTCTTTGAATATGCTAGTTGTACTCCTGTCTCAGAAACTTTGTTTGCTCTTCCACATGACCAGAAGAGTCTTCCCCCAGACTTGTAAAGAGCTCACTTCCTACCTCCCCACGTCATCGCTCAAATGTCACTTTCTCATCAAGGCATTCCTTGAATACTTTATTTAAAACTCAGCGAATCTCAACCAAAATCTGGTACTCCTTATCCTCTTTCTTCTTGCGTTTTTTCTATAGCATTATAATCAATATACCATAGCATTCAATATACTTTACAGTTTATTTATTGCCTATCTCCACTTCACCTGACCCTAAAATTTAAGTTCCAAGAGGGCAATATATTTTAACTGTTCTGTTCCGTGTTGTTGTGCCCAAAATCTAGAGAAGTGCTTGGCATATAATAGATTCTCAATAAATTCATAAATATTTGTCCATTAAGTTTGCTGAAGTAAGATTACTTTGTAGTACATTAAGTCATAAACATTGGAGCACAAATGAGTTTATAAGATCTTTTTCTTAAAACAAGTCAAAGAAGTGAAATAGAGAAGAAATTAAAATATTAAGAATATGAAGTGATGGAGGGGAAAAAGGCTACATAAGGGAGCCCCAGAAGAGCTTGGGGAAAGGGGTAATAAATACAAAAACACTGATCAGCTGTAATCTAATTTGCAAAGCTAGGATGGAGGAGATAGGGAAAGCATATTGGAGTAGAGGAAAGAACACCAAATTTGGAGTAAACTGTAGACTATCCCAGCTTTTTTCCCCCCAACTTTGCTGCTTACTGTAAACATATTTCTGGGGAAATTATTTAACCTCTCTTGCTCTCAGGTTCTACATTTCTGAATTAAGGAAAATAATTTCTTGTTATTTCCCTCAGAGGATTGATGTGAAAATCAAATGAGATCATGTATGTATATGTACAAATGTTAAAAATGCAGACTGATGATAATGATGACGATGATGTGACCTCTAATAGATGTGACTAGGAAAGCCAGAAAGGCAGGATATGCCAAAGGAGTCCCTAGCAAGCCCTTTGTCAAGAAGAATTGAGGCATAGCCATCTTCAGCTTCAGGGTTACTGGCTCTTCATCTGGAATGCAATTAGAATGATTGGTTTTTAAATCTGTTATGTATTTTGTATGTGTGTGCCATGCCCTTCCCATCGAGTTGGAATTCAACTGTAGTCATGTACCCTATTTAATTAATTTTATTTTACTTCGCATATTTGGAATTAGGGGCTCAGGAATGTCATATGTAAATGTATGCAAAACAGCATGCAAATTGGTAATGAGAGTCAAAAGCCCAGATTTTTTTTTTAAACAGTAATATATCATTGGGAAAAAAAAGGTTCTTCTCACAGGCCTACTGTGCTGTAGCTCTTTAAAAGAGTCTTCATTGTTTAATCAGAACTTCTGGCTACAAACAATACCAATACAACTTTATATAATATTTCATGTTGGAGAAGCTCGCAAAAATTAGCAACTTTGGTGTATTTGACCTAGTTCTCCTTATTGAACAAACATATTTCTGTACTTTTAAGAAATTAGCTGGAGAAGTCGGCGAAATGGAAATAGGAGGTGAAGTGGCTACTGTCCCTCACACCTGACATGCCATATGTCAAGCCACTACTTCACAAATTTCTGTGAGATGAAATGAGAAAAGCTTTTTGTTTATTTTCCTAATTAAATGAGGTCTAGAGGGAGAGATATCAAATCAGTGGGCTTTTCTGTCCCATTTTAAATAAATGATTTATAGTTAAACCTAGAGTAATTCTATAAAGGCTCTCAATCTCTGAAAATTGTGAAGAATCTGTAATCCTAACTTGCTTTATGCAAGTTAAACTAGTATTTGGAGTATATTGTAATAAATGATCCGTTCTCACAAAGGTCAAATTAGTGCAGGCTTTTGGTACAGGACACACAAAACACTGAATATAATCATAGTCGTAAAAGGAAAGAAATGCCTGAATTCAGAAAAGTCCTTTAAGATGACACATCTTTATTTTTTTTTTTTGGCCATACTAAATCCTTTTGTGTTCTGATTACTAGTAAAAGAGGGTTTGTATATCTACTCTAATGTAGATATACATTAGAGTAGATTTCAATATGCTTTTGAAAATTTTTCAAATTACAAAAAACTGGCTTCACATAGCACTTCATAATTTCCCTCATCAAATCCTAAAGACTATATTAAAACATCTGTTTTTGGAATATCTTGCTGACAGTAGAATGCTATACCCCCAGGGGAGTATCTTCATTTTGCATAAAATTTGCATACTCATAAATAAGTTAACATTGGGGGGACAAGTATATCATCTGCAAACAATGCAAGTATTTTGCATATATCCTTTTTATAGAGCAGAGAAAGACAGATTTTTTGAAAAATAATTTTTTTCTCATTCAATCACATTTTAAATGAGACTGAATTCTTTATCAAGATTTTTCCCTCCCAATATTCTTTATCCTGCCCTCAGAAATGCAAGGTAGCACAAATTGATTCAATATTCAGAAATGAAATATATTGCAGCTGTGTGCAAATAATATTTAAAGTGTGGCATATATGATAAACTCACAAATGGAATTTTATAGTTACATATGCATACCCTGGATTATAAGACGTATGAAGACATATGGAGTAAGGTAGATGTCCATCTTTTTCTCTTATTCTGGCACAAAACAACTTTATACTTAATGCAATCTTGGTAATTTACACACCCTAGTCATGTACCTAGAAGTGCATTATGTTTTTTTGTTTAATTAACTGTATGCCTTCAACTCTTTGAGTCTGAAAGGAAACTAGCCTTCTCCAAGGTTTATTCTGGTCTCACACTAGCCTGGGGAATAATGGAGCACAATGCAAAAATTACTCCATATAGACAACTGTCAAATCTGTTTGCTACAGAGTCAGCATTATTACATTATTAATGTAGTACATTATTACAGAAGACTATTACTCCAATATAATGACTAGGAACTAGTCATCTCTGATTCCCATTAATGCCCAGTTTCACATACTAGAATACAGTAGGTAAGGTTTTGAACGAGTGAGGTTTCAGGAAAGACAGAAGGTGCCTTCACCCAAATTACCTTATACCAACCACTGGATAGTACACAGAGTTACACAGTTAGAACTGTATCTTTTATTTAAGATCCTAACTGTTGTGCAAATAAAAATATTTGGGGGAGGGGTTAACACATAAAGGTATTATCTGTTATTTATAATTTAATGAATGGGCTCTTAACCTGGGACCCCTGTACCATAGACAAGATTTAGAGAAATAGTAAGCCTTCTTAAACTATATGCAAATTTTTGTTTAAATGCATTTGGGTGAATATTTGGAGGAAAAGGACTGATAGATTTTTGACATATTCTCCAGGGAGTTCACACACACACACACACACACACACACACACACACACACACAGAGGAACAAACACTTCAGTGTGAAGTCTTTGAGAACTAGATTGGACAGGGGTCCAACATGAATTTACTGGGTCAACTTGCATTCCAAAACCATGGTATTTACCAATACTCTTTTTCTATTTCTATTTTTTAAAAATCTTTCTCCAGAATATTGTTAACACCACTTAAGAAGATCTATATTGGCTCAACCAGAACAATGATTCTGCCAATATCAAGAACTGAGTCTTAAAGGACTGAATCCAGGGCAGTATATATTATCTTTATTAATTAGGATATTTTCCATTGCTTATATCAGAAAACTCAACCCCCCAAAAGAATGTTACAGTATTATTTGAATGAAAAGTCCATCAATAACATCAGACAATAAGCCTTGATCCAGCATGAAAAATTATGTCTCCTCTATCCTGTCAGGTCTGTTTGTCTCCTCTATCCCGTCAGGTCTGTTTATGGCTGCTGCAGCAACCAAAACTGTGTCTCCTTGTTCAGCTCCATCAAGATCTGATTAAGAATAACCAGCAAAATACTTGAGATTAATGGATTGGTTAAGTTATGTCCATCTTGGAATCATCGTAGAGAGAAGGATAAAATATGCTAATTAACTTCACAAAAGGAACTTGGAATGGTATTGATCTGATCCAAGTATGTGGCTGAGAATAAGGGGAGAATGATCTGTCAAAGCTAAGCTTGTGGTATTTTTACCAGAAAAAAGAAAGAGAGTGATAGAGAGACAGAAAGAGAGAGAGAGAGAGAGAGAGAGAGAAATATACCACCTATCCAAAACAAAAACAAAAACAAACCAACAAATTTCTAAGAAAATATCCAAGAAAAAAATGAAAGAACACCTCCTAACCAAAGTGTGTTGATGTTCGTAGTCAGAAAAACAACAGGTTCAAACTGAAGAAACAGGGAATTAACCAGATAATAATGTTAAGATCTAGGAACTGGATGGGAGATGGATGGGAGCAAGTCAGCAGGAGAACAAGCAACTTTCTGCACAATAGCTATGAACCATATTAGAACTGTTTTGGTTTATGATGAGAAGGTATTTGCTGTGTGGTGGGTGAAGGCAGGTTAAAGGTACAGAATCAGGAATTCATTACCTATATCTCTCCACAAGAAACTCCTATTCCCAACATCATCAAGTTTGTACTTCATTTAAACCTTCCTTTATCGACAGCCTGGCATCAGCAGGAGTGAGCAGTGAACTTAGACTCCTCTCCATTCATTCTTTCTTTCCTTGTAATTCCTTTATTTCAAGGTCAGTTTCCCCCCAATCTCTCCTCATGGAAGAGGTAACTACTTTGGGACAGTGGGGGTTTTTTTCTAGAAGTATTTACCAAGAATTGTGAAGGGTCTGAGATTTTACTGTATTTGCAATCTAACAAGTTAGCCTACTACAGTTTCATGAATGCTAGCAAAAGCGTCCTGGGTCAAAGATGAAGGATTTGTTTACTCACAATAACAGCAGTGGTCATAGAACTATTATTTGTGCTGAGCCCCAGTTCCAACAGGGCCACAGAAAAAGGGCCAGATGATATCTGCATGTGCAGTGGGTTGCATTACAGAGAGGAACTCTGAGCTCGGAAAACCCAAATCTTTTACACTGGACAGTAAGCATGTATGCCCACTGCTCTGGAGGCAAATGTTATCTTATCTCCCAAGGCTATTCACTACAGAAACATTCTTTAAATAGTAGTCCAGCACAAAAGCAGTCAGTTCCTCTGACCACAAGAGGTGAAGAAACATGAGAGAACCAAGAAGAATTTTCTCCCAGTAATATCCAACTCCATTCTTCTAAGCAGTGAGTGTACCCAAAATTTTTTTCTAAGAGCCACAGACACCATTCAAGTTTCTGAGTGTTTGACAATCAACTTAGAAATAGAAATAAGAATGGAGTGGAAAATAAGACAGGTTAGCTAGAATTATTGGAAAATTTCCTAGATCCTGTTGTTAAAATGCAAATAAATATCTACAGAGGAATGTCATTATAAGAGCTATTAGCTTATAAACAACTATTATAGATATTAAATAAGTGTTCTGAATTTGTGAAGCATTTTTACAGCTACTGGTTTATCCTACCTATACAACAACGCTGTACAGCAAGCAAGTATGCCATTTAACAGCAGAATAAAACTGAGACACAGAGAGGTTAAGCAACTTGTTCAAATACAACCACAGGAGTTATACTTGAATCATTCAATTAAATAGTAACATCATTAGTATATAGCAATCACATTTGCCCCAGCATTACAAATATTTATATATCATTCGACCCTTAATAGATAAACATAAAACTATAAAAAATAATAGGTAAAACTTGAGTGTGAGCTATAATTTTGTGAGGTTTTGGGGGGTTGTATTACAATAGCAACTGCTTCAGAGTAGTATAAAATATTCAAGTGATGGACCCTAGAGTTGTTATTCTGGAGTATATTTCCTGTTTGATAAGAATATCCACAATGTTCTTGTTTAAATTCCCCAATAACTTTAGAAAAGATTACTGATATAAGCATTATTTTTCGTAAGGGTGCTTCAAACTCCCCCAATTAGAGACATTATTTTAGTGAAGTAACATCGAATAATCTGCCAAATTGAAATCACTTTACAAATGAGGAGACTAATTCTGTTTTTACCATTTAACTATAGGATATTAATCATCTGATGAAACAGAAAGATTTAACAAAATGAGCGTGTTCAATCCATTTGGCAAATATCTGCTAAAGAGAGCAGATAAAAACTCTTTGGTGGAGGGGGGGGGAGATGATTTATTTTTAACCTGAGACAAAAGCCAATCACAAAATGTAATAGTGTTGTAGTTCTCTTTTATACCTGTAATACAGTAGTAGATCATCAAAAAGGTTAAAGACAATGTAGGCCATGACTTCTTTCAGCTTTTGAGGTGGCAACGTGTATTATTTGGCATAATGATGACACAGATCTTCATGTGTATGTCTTCAATAATTCATGTTGCAGCTTGTCTCACTGTGGGGACAGATGTCAGTGAAACCAGTGACAGCCGATCATGCTGATCCCACAGTGACACTGAACCTTGAGAACATGCCCACCAAGTTCGATTGGAGTGAATAAAATATGGGCCAGCAAGTTTGGGTGTAGCTATTCATTTTGTAACTACATGAATGTACATATTTTTATGTATGTATGTATGTATAAAAAAATCTTACTTCCATATAATTTCCTAAAGATTTGGAAATCTTTATAATTTGGACTAGTTATATGTGGAAACATTCCTTACATTTGAATGTCATATATATTAGATCACTTAAAATATACATAGAAAATGTTACTGACAAAATTATTTATTGTTATGTATAGAAATGTATATCTCTCCTACAGTTGACATGTAGAATTACCAATTCTATTTTTTTTTAATAACAAATCCAATCACTTTTATTTTTATTTATTTATTTTAATAAATTTATTTATTTATTTTTGGTTGCTTTGGGTCTTTGCTGTGTGCGGGCTTTCTCTAGTCGCAGCAAGCAGGGACCACTCCCCACTGAGGTGTGTGGGCCTCTCATTGCAGTGGCTTCTCTTGTTGCGGAACACGGGCTCTAGGCACGCAGGTTTCAGTAGCTGTGGCATGTGGGCTCAGTAGTTGTGGCTCACAGGCTCTAGAACACAGGCTCAGTAGTTGTGGCGCACGGGCTTAGCTGCTCGGCAGTATGTGGGATCTTCCCGGACCGGGGCTTGAACCTGTGTCCCCTGAATTGGCCGGCAGATTCCCAACCACTGTGCCACCAGGGACGTCCCTAGAGTTACCAGTCTTAATTAATCTTTCATTACTAATTCATGTATAGAATAAATTAATGTGACACATCCAGAAGATTAAACAAGGCTGATGTTTTGTTCTCAAAGACTTATCTTTGTTTCTTACAATGATAAGTATTTTCTTTTAACATTTGGCAGTAATCAAACAACTATCCTAGATACTCTAAAAAAAATAAATGTATATCTGTCAGTATCTATGAACATTAATTAGAATATAAAATATAGATTGGTTAGAATATAGAAACAGTCTCCCTGCCCAAAGTTAGTCTAATCGTTATGCCTTAACCCATAACAAGTTTCATAGCAAGGGACTAGAATAAGAGATGTAGCTGGAGCTGTGCAAGTCTATTGTTTTTACTAGTAGCAATAGTAGCTTGACATACTTACCTTCTATTTGTGCATAAAGAAATACAGAGTGAGCAGTTCCAAAGCCTTTTAAGAGTCAAAATATTGTGTCATCTTTTTAGATCCCAAGATGAGTTCCATTTATCCATTTCTTGAATAACATTAGGGAAAAATGTCAAGCTCTACTTATAACCTGCAGAATCTTTGATTAACAACTAGAAAATACCATGTGTATGTTTGTATGTGTGGATAAATACGGGTGTGTGTATATATATTACATTTTGAAATATTCAACAGAACAAAACATTCATCTTTATGTTTTTTTGAGTAACACAATATGTTCTGCAATTTTTGACTTGCTCTTAGACATATTGCTTAGCTTTTAGAGTCATTATTCTTGGTAATTTTATTGTTTCAGAGAAGTTCCTGGCTTATTCCTAATGACTTCTCTGATCTGTCCTCTCCCCTCTAAGATCAGTACATTTAGGAAAAGGTATTGATTTTTCATTATACCAGGATTAGATTATTTTCAAGATACACTTGAGTCAGGGAATCTCGTCATTTCTACCATGCATAGTGTTGCCTAACAGTGGGTACCATTTTTCTTTGAAGGTGCATTTACATAAACATTTCTAATCACAGCTCTGTAAAGAGACACGGTATGATAATTCATGACTTTTAGGTAATATGTCATATGAATCTTAACATATGGCATTACACTCTACAGTGGCAATCTTGGCTTCCAAAGGGACCTGGAAAACATCCAGTGAGATGAGAATAAGCCAAACTTGATAGAAAACCATATCGATGCTAATCCAGGTTTACACCTTTCATTCAGACTCAGAACTCTCCAGCAGATGGTTCAGTGTTGAAGCACTAATGTTAGCAAAATGTCAAAACTATTTTGCTAGACTCCCCAATTGTTCATAGAGTATTTTTCAAGAGCTGGATATCAAAACAGTATTAATGAATGGTAGCACTAAGGTCTCTGATCTCAAGTCCAGGGTTTTGGTTTCAATTTCCAAAGATAATCTGGCTTTGCTCCCTTGGAATATAGCCAGTCAGCTTTTACAAAGAAAATCAAATTTTAGAAGTTTCTTCCCTGATTCTTTAGCCAACAGTGACATAATCAAAGAAGACAAAGGAATGCAGACCATTTGGCAGATAGCATTATTAGTGCTGCTATATCAATTTAATCATCCAAACAAATGTCATGAAATAGAGGCTCTGAATCAAAATGTCTTATTCTAGGATTTGTGGACATAGAGAAAAAAAAACAAATGGGCTTCAGAGAGTCCATAAAGCACCTGAGTTGAGAGGCGAATATGGATGTGGGTGTTCATATGCATACTTTTCAATGTGCACACCTGTTTACTGAATGTGCAACGTGAATGAATGAATAGGTGTAACACTCATACTAGGATGAGCAACGGTTTCAGTATGTTACAGAAAGTCAGAATTACATTTATAAAACAAGAATAAATATGTTTGCATCTAGATAAAAGCATACTCAAGCACTAATTGATCACTTAATGCCTATTAGGATATATGCTGTCTTTAATATATTTTTTCTAATATTAAAAAGTATCTTATGAAGTAGGAATTAAGAGCCCTGTTTTGCAGAACTCTAACCACAAATGTCTCAGAGAGAGGTTTATCTGGACCCTCCCAATGGGTAGTCTGGAATTAGCTTTCCTGACTCCAAATTCCACTCCTTTTATTTTACATCACTTTTACTCCTTTAATAATGGTTTCTACCTTAGTGTAAACAGACTACAATCCTAACAGCAAAAGATAGCGTCTATGATAACACACGAAGGTGGATGAATGGATAAAAAAGTTGTGGGGGGTGTGTGTGTGTGTATATATATATATATATATATATATATACACACACAATAGAATATTAGCCATAAAAAAGAATGAAATCTTGCAATTTGCAGCAAGATGAATGTACCTGGAGGGTATTATGCTTAGTGAAATAAGTTAGACAAATACTGTATGTTTTCACTTACATGTGGAATCTAAAAAGCAAAACAAATGAACAAACATAACAATACAGAAACTGACTCACAGAGAACATAGTAGTGGTTGCCAGAGGGAAGGGCAGCGGGGGATGGGAGAAATAGGTGAAGGGGGTTAAGAGGCACAAACTAGCAGTTAGAAAATAAATAAGTCACAGGGAAGTCATGTACAGCACAGGCAATATAGTCAATAGCATTGTAGTCACTTCGTATGATGTGTAATCTGTAAAAACATTAAATCACTCTTGTACAACTAAAACTAATATAATGTTGTAAGTTAACTCTACTTCAGTTAAAAAAAAAAAGACATACGAGTAGGAGACCACTTTCAGGTAACATTCCTTCTCTCAAAATTTCTTTATGGAAGTCTAATATCGCTATTATTATCTTCAAGATGAATTTTCCTCTGCAAACTTCTTGTAGCAGCCACTATAGTATTAAATCAATCAGCATAAATTGATAAAACAGCAATGAGACTTCCCATCATATCTGTTTGAGTCCTGACCATTAGCCCAAGGCAAAGCACGTGAGCACTCCATCTGGGAGCCAGTTCATACCAGGACAGCTATTTGTCATGTTCTTCCGTGAATGTGCTTCTGGTAGTGAGGTCACTGATAGAAAGATACATGTTTAGCCCCTAAGAGGCTAGGCCAGATCAGAACTGAATAATGATCAGTAAAAATTGACCTGAGAGATTTAAGACAGCTGAAAAGATATGTCATGATCAAATTAAGTCAAGCCATTCAGGACTAACCCTGTGAAGAGGACCTGAATCAGTAGGTGCCACTGGTGTGTCATCGCTTAAAGGATTGTCAGGTTGGACTAAACAACATTGTTCCAATTATATAACTCTTATAAAAGTGACTGCTTATAGGTTTTCCTCACTTCCAAACCCTAATTTTGCTCTTCTCACTATGTCTTTTATGATTAACCATGGTTTTATTTTCATTTTTGTTCACTATCAATATCATTGCTGAAGACTGTCCATATTTCTTTAATGTGGTGACAAGAATTCTTTGCTGAATCTAAAAAAAAACACAAAAAAACAAACAAGAATGAAACAAGCTAAGAGAATAACACTATTCCATTTTTCCATTTAAAATATGTTACAAAACAGCTTTCAGTTTAAAAAATTTTGACAGTGTATATCCAATTTTTCAACTAACAGATGCACATACATAAAATTATATGATTGAAATTCAGTGTCAGGGGCTTTAGTCATTTAGTTTGGGCAAATTCAATGTACTGGTTCATAATATAACTCTTGAAATATCTATTTAATAATGAGAGAGTGGAGTTTCTATGAAATAGTGATATGGAAGTGCATTTAAAAAGTATATTTATAGTGCATTTAAAAAGGATATTTTTTGTGAATATTTAAAAAAAGAAATTACTATGTTTTATTTTTAAATGAAAAGTGATGTTCTTTTTTGTTTTTAAGAAATCAATTCATAAGGAGATTGAGTGAGCAATACGTGACTATTCAATGAAAGAAGAAACCAAGCCATGTCCTTGGACTCCTAGTTCAGAGTTCTTCGTGATAACTTGCATACACCTGCTTATATTAGCTTAGACTTTCTTGCTTGTGTAATGATAATAAAGTGAATGACATCTGTTTTATTCCGTTCAGGCTGCTATAACAGAATAACATAGGATGGGTGGCTCAAACAACAAACATTTCTCACAGTTCTGGAGGCTGAGAAGTCTAAAATCAATGTGCCAGCAGATTCAGTATCTGGGAGGGTCATCTTTTTGGTTTGTGGAGAGCTGCCTTCTCACTGTGTCCTCACATGGGGGAGAGAGAGAGAGAGAGAGAGAGAGAGAGAGAGAGAGAGAGAGAGAGAGAGAGAGGGAGAGAGGTTTCTCTGCTCTCTTCTTATAAGGACACTAATTCCATCATGAGGATTCTACCCTCACTCTCTCATCAAACCTAGTTACTTCCCAAAGGCCTCACCTCCAAATACCATCATACTGGGGGTTAGGGTTTTGTGGGGAGACATTTACTCCATAGCAGTAAAGTGACTGTCATCTAATATATTGTTCTCCAGGTAGTACCAAATACATGTCTAAAATATTTTCAAGATAGAGGTGGGTTATGATAATTCTAGGATGGAAATGCAATCCTCCTACAGGGAAACATAGGCTATCCATTGTTCTTACAAATTTAGTGGGATAACTGAGTGTGCGCCACAGAAGCCAAAGACTTTTATCCTTTAATTGACAGAAATACCATATATATCATTTATATAATAACTAAGATCATCCCAAAAGACAGCAATTTGGGAAATCCAGATTCCTTCAGTATAGTGCAGTAATGAGGCACCCAGAATCAGATGAGCTGGGTCTGAGCTTCATTATCTGAGCTCCAACACTGACTGGGTAACCTTAGGCAAATTACTTGGTCTTTCTCTGTCCAGTTTACCAATCTATAAAACAGAGATAATCACAGGATTTATCTCCAGAGTAAGGATTATATGAGATAACCAAGTAAAGAGCTTAGCACAGCGACAGTGGTAAGCACTCAATAGATGCTACTATGTATTGCTATTTAGATAGGGTGATTCCATCTAACCCAGGAGGCTCGATTTTTAAAATGTGTCAGGGTTAGCTAAGATTCCAGTGTCTTGAGTGGTAGCAGGCATTGTTAATTTTAAGGATCCATTGACCTTAGGGAAATGTGTTTTCCTTACAGACCGAATACAACCACTAACAAATATTACACATGTAATATTTTTAAAGAAAAAAAAGAAAATATATTTTACCTTTAGCTGGACCTTTTGTTCAAGACAAGAGTCTATCAGAAACAATAGCTTTGTTGTAAGACATTTTATTCTAGGAATGGTGGTTTTGAATATTCAGTAGGGCTCCAGGCTAGTGATTTTGTGGTTAGGTTTCCTGTCTTCCAGGAAGCCCTTGACAAAGGTCACAAACAATTTGCTCGTTCCTCTTATTAAAATAAAGATGAAAAGCATTGATGATAACTCTGCCCAGCAGCTAACTTCATCATCTGTAGCGGTTTCAACATATGCTTGTGAGATAATGAAAAATATAGCATTAAACACTGTGGCAGATTGAATCTTGTTTCAGGGTAAATATAGTAAGTCATTTTTTTCCCTCTTCATTTCCTCAGAACCTGTTTAGCATTAGACTGTTAATATCATCCCTGATACATGACAAAACCATTGCATAATATACTGCATTTCAGACCAACCTCCACATAAAAGGGAGCAACGGAAAACTATGAACATTAATCGGGCATTCAAAATAATGAAGTGCCTCATGCCAGCCCTCTTTAAAAGTCTTCCACTCTTATAGTTTTGTAGGAATAAACAGTTTTATAAATCTGACACGCTTTTCTGGTCCCATTTAGTGTTATGAAAATGTCATTTTTCTGAGGTACCGTGAATATTAAAAGTTTTTAAAGATATATCTTATAGCCAATAGTAAAAATATTCTATGCAACCTTTATGACACAATCGTTTTTTAAAAGCAAGTTTTGAATCTAAAAACAAGTTTATCAATATTGGGAAGGAAGGATTATTTACACTTTAATCTTCAAGGACTAGGAAAACACATATAATGATTTGGGGCAGCAAATATTTTGTTATGGTAAATATTTGTCTGGGGGAATTACAGCTATATGAAGACTATATTTTTTATCCAAAAATAATTAAAAATTACCAATAAAAAATCATGTAACCATTAACTTCAAAGAAAAATCTAATAAATTAACAATGGTTCAATCTGCGCTTGTGTTGAGGAGCATATCTCAGGAAAATTCTTTATACACACAATTCCAAAAAATATCTCATATTAAATTAAAATATGATTTAAGAAGGAAAGTATTTACTCATTATATTACGATAAAAACTGAATTAGGAGCTGACATTTTACTGATAGTTATCCTTTGGTTGCTGACTCTAGTAAAATCTGAGTTTTTCCTGCTTTTACATCGCAGTTTTTGTCCCCACTTCATATGCCTTGCTACCAGATGTTGAACATGCTGCCTCTTTTTAGTTGTTTCCATTACATCAGAGGTCAGTCTAAGTTCTTCACTCTGGGTTCTCCCACCTATGCTGTTACCATGATGTTCCCCTTTCAAAAGTGACGTTAGGAAAATCATCTTCCCTCTATTGCCTCTGGTTTACAGAAGCAATAAGTGGCTCAGCTGCAGTAATTGCTTCAGGATCTAATTAAACAAGGAATTGCAGATGCTGTGGATTTTTTTTTTTTTTCCTAATGATACAAGCAACTGCACAGAGCACATATGTTCCTTTTCTATTCTTTGACAAAGACTGCAGAGAACCTGAACTTGCAACAAGCATGGGATGTGGTATGTTCTTAAGTGTTATTCAAGGTCACATGTTTTTAGAAGTAAAAATAGCAACAATTAACCAAGTGACTTTATGTAATGTAGCCTGAGATTTAATGTCCTTTATTATTTAAAGTTTGAAATTTATCATATGGGTATATTTAGCCCCAATCCACTTTGGATTATGCCTATATGGTCTTTCTTCAGAGCATCTTCCACATGTTTACTTCAGACAATTTTACATTTATCTTTTAATTGTATATTTTTAATAAACTGAAGTATATATGTAACATATATTAAAGCCTTAAAGAACAATAACAAGCAAACAGTTGTGAACCCACCACCCAATCTAACAATGATGACATTAGAAATACCATTGACATCTCTCTTTTTTAAGTATTAAATACATTCAATTCAAAATACTGCCCAATTGCCCTTGCAATTTCTTCTTTGACCCATAAGATATTTAGAAATATGCTGTATAGTTTCCAAATATTTGGTTATTTTCCAGTATCTTTTGTTATTTATTTCTGACTTAATTCCATTGTGGTCAGAAATGGAATTGTATAATTTAAATATTCTTAAATGTATTGAGTTGTTTTATGAACCAGAATATGGTTTATTTTGGTAACTGTACCATGTGCACTATAGATTCTGCTATTTGGGGATAAATTATGCCATTAGTTCAATTAGATAGAGTTGGTTGATAGTGCTGTTCAAGTGTTCTATATATTTAGTGAGTTTCTGTCTATATGTTTTATCAGTTACTAGAGCAAGACAGTGAAATCTTCAGCTATAATTGAGAACTATTTCTGTTCTATCAGTTTTTGCTTCATGTATTTTGAAGCTCTGTTATTAGTTGCATAAACCTTTGGAAATTGTTCTATCCTGTTGATGAACTGATCTTTTATCATCATGAAATGACCCTCTTTATCTCTGATAAGTAGTTTTGGTATCTAGTAGGTCACGTCCCCACATATTTTTTCTTTTTCTTCAGTGGCATCTTGGTTATTCTGAATCTTTTCATCGTTCATATACATTTAACAATCATCTTGTCAAATTCCTCAAAGTCCCTATTGAGGTTTTGTTAGAATACCGTTGAAATTTTACATCAATTTGTGAAGACAAGGACAAGGACATCCACCCAAAACATATAGTAAGCATCATATTCAATGGCTAAGCATTAAAAGCTTTACTTCTAAAATCATAAAGAAAAGATAATGCTTATTATTTCTTCTATTCAACATCATATGGAGGACCTACCCAGATCAATAAGACATAAAAAGGCAGTACAAAACAGAAGGATTAAAAAGGGGGAAAAGTTGTCATTATTAGTTAAATGACACATTTGTCCACATAGAAAATTTTTTAAAACCTACAAATTACTAAAACAATAAGATAATCTAGTGAGTTCACTGAATATGATTAATACATAAAAGTTTTTAACAAGAAAGATTTAGTAAATGTAATTTAAAAATTATAATATGAGTGATCTAGGAATAAGTCTAATAAATGATGGACAAGACTTTAATAAAGAAAATTATAAAAATTAATTGAAATATAAATTCTAATTGTTACTGAACATGCATAGAAGAGAAACTCTCTTAATGGTGGCTGCATAGATTAAAACCATTTTGAAACAATTCAGCCAAACTCAGAAGAGTTAGAAAACATATAAAGAACTTCTACAATTACAAGAAAATAAACAAGAGACATATTCAAGATTATTCATTTATGGAATTGTTTATGTGGTAGGCAGAATTCTAAAATGGCCCCCAAGATTTCCACTCTCTGGTATCCTGTATAATGCCCTCACCTTAAGTGTGAGCAGAACTTGTGAATATGATGAGATATAACCTCCATGATTGTTACATTATATGACAGAGTGGATTTCACAGAAGTAATTAAGGTCTCTGATTAGTTGACTTTGAGTTAATCCAAATGAATGTCACTCTCAGTGGGCCTGACCTAATCAGGGAGCCTTGAAAAGAGGTAGAAAAGACTCAAAACTAAAGATATTACTTTTGCTGGCCCTGAATAAGCAAAATGCCATGTTGTGCAGCAGTTCACATGCCAGGGAAAGGTGGGTGGACCCTGAAGCTGAGAAAGGTCTGCAGTTGACAGACAGCAAGTAATTGGAGACCTCGGTCTAACAACTACAAAAGACTAAATTCTACCAACAACTGAACTAAACTTGGGAGAGGACCTCTGAGGCGACTGCAGCCCTGACCAACATCTTTATTTTTGCAGTGGGCCTCTGAGGCGACTGCACTGGGCCTCTGAGGCGACTGCAGCCCTGACCAACATCTTTATTTTTGCTTTAAGAGATCCTAAGAAAACGAGCTGAGCCAGGCTATACCGAGACTCCAGACCCACAAAACTATAACAAATTTGTGCTGTTTTAAGTCTTTGAGTTTGTGGTCATTTGCCATGCAGCAATAGAAAAATAACACCATTTGTAATAGCAAAAAACAACAAAAAACCTTGAAATAACCCAAATCTCCATGGGTGGCAAATGAATTAATAAATTAATTCTTTGTAGTCATGCAATGTTACACTAGACTATGATAAAATTAAATAAAATATACCAACATGGATGAGTCTCAAAAGCTTGTTGAGCAAAAAAATTGCAAATCGCAAGTATACACACTATGACTTTACTTATATAATTATTAAAATAGGAAAAGTCAAATAATAGGTCATTTAAGGACAGATATTGATGAGGAATGGTTAATATTGTACAAGTCAAGGTTAAGATTACCTCTGGGGGAGAAAGATATTTGAGAGGGTTATAAAAGTGGTTTCAAAGGTATTGGCGTTAGCCTATTTCTTAGGTTCAGCTGTGAGTACATGAGTGTTTATTTTACTATCTACCAAACTCTGCAGATATGTTATAAACACACTTTTATAAAGGAAGATGTATTTCACCATTATGAGTACATAATCCTGTAAAAAGGTCCCCAAATTCTAGAAAGTTAATCTCTTGTCTTCCTAGATTAGAAATTGAATAATAAGTTCATCAAGTGGAAAAAAAATTATGTATGGCTCTCCAACTGCATTTAAATACAGCAACAGCAGTAACAGCCATGGTTGTAGTCATCTCTTCAACCTAATTAGTGATGGCAGTTGAGGCAGATTAGCAAAGTGAGCCAGGAGACTAGTGACCCAGGTGTCGTCTTTCTTCTGTGTTGTGTGCTTTGCATGTTCAATCTGTGCTGTGTTGGGGAAGTGAAGCCGAGAGAAAACCCAAGTGCTAATAACAGTGAGAGAGAAAGACACAGAGGCAGAAAATTGAGGGAGAGAAAAATTTTAAATATGCTTCACATTTCTTGAATTAATTAAAAGTGAATCATAAACCAGTGTTTAACTTACAGCTTGACTGTGGATGAATTATTTATCCAGTTGAAACACACAACCTATGTTCATAACATGAAGCTGTTCTGATTACACATCTTGAATGGTGAATCCGCGAAATTACTGTACTAAGAGTCCTGAGAAACTCCATCAAACCTGAACTCATGACTTTTCCGGATGAAATATTAGAAAGTAAGTCAGTTCTCTGTTTTTACACTAGTTTTTCCAAATCTAATTATGCTTCTCCAAAGCTAGTCCTGAATTTGATGACCACAGTAGCTAAAGCCAATTATTTGACCTAGAGCTATGACGGGAACTACACTTTGCAGTAAGACTTTGTACAGATGTACCCATGTCTCTTGCACACTCATCACTTATAACAAATTGATGTTAAATCAGGTTTCACAAAGTGTTAATTCTCATAATCAGTTAGAATCACTGTGTATCCCTAAATTATTGGACACTTCTAACACATTCTACTTTGCGAATTAATTGTAACCTAGAGCTACAGAAATGGTTGTAAACAGGGTGGTACTGTTTATACGTTACTGTTGTGGCTTGAGAAAGATAGCAAATTGTTTGCTACTAAGACTTTTCACTAACACTGAGGAAAAGAGAATCCACCAGTTTTCCCCTTTTGGTGCAAACATTTTAATAATTATTGCTGTTAGGTTAGAAGAAATGATTTTCATTTAGTGAATTTCAATTTAATATCACAGTATCATGTCACCACATCATCCCTCTCCTCTTTGATTCCCACCAGCCCACTCCAACAACAGCCAAATTCATCTGTGCTAGACTAACAGTCACAGAACTTTAGAACTAGAAAAGATTCAAGATATCATGTGGTTCAACCCAACGATAAAACTACATTTGGCATGGTTGTTAAATGAAATTTCTTTTTGAAAGAAACACTAGAAAAGCAAAAGTGATTTTTCCCCATAGACAATTATTGAAGTTTTATTTTCTTGAGTTTGAGAAAGAAGTCACTCTTTAAGCGGCTGAATTCTGCGCGCGCACACACACAAAATAATAAATAAATCAGCTACTTTCAAAGTGACAGGACCATGCAGCATGGAGATTATAAAGCAACAGCATTTATAAATGTTGGCAACTAGTTGCATACCAGGAAACCAAAAGCAATTTATGTAGGAATTTGGCATCCTCAGTTCTCTCTAAAATTCCATGACTAATTTCTCAAGTAGCTTTATTTCTCTCACTTAATCACTCTACTTCTTACTTCATAATACGATGAGAGCATTTGGTTGCATCCAATGCTCCAAAGAGATCATGGAATAAAATATGTCAGTGAGGTTTTTAAAAAGGCTGATTCTGTAACTAACAATGGAATAAATGACAAGATTTAAATGGGAAAATGTGAGATAAATTAGTTTTTCCTCTTGTGGTCTTTCAAAACCTAGAGACTATTGTTCCCTTGCTTTTTTGTCATTCCAGTACTACTTTTCTTAATCTAATTATTTTGAAACCTATTCATAATGTCTGCCATTCTGTGTCTGCTGTATTTCCTTCACCTTGCCCCCAATTTTTGTTCTCATCAAGTATATTTATCAGTCAGCACTTTCAGGACTTCAAGATAACTTCTTCCATTAAAAAAATTTATATTTGATAATAATAATAGTCCTTTGCATGAAGCTCTTATATACATTATCCCATTTCATTCTCAAAACAAAGTAGCAGGGTTAATATTTAGATTTCTATCCTCTAGAGGAGAAAAGAAAAATCCCCCAAAAGATAAGTGGTCTGCCCAAGATCACAGCTAAATAAATATTTGAAGCAAGAATGGAAGTCAAACTTCTTTTCACTACGCCCAGCATGATTTCTTAAAGAGCTCTTCTCTTCGGATGAATCAGCTAGCGTCCTTCTCTATTGCCATCTTCACTCCTACTTCTATTTCCACGCAATGATGTTTAGGAGCTTGCATACAAGTTGCTTCTGACACAATACTAACTACAAGTGACTTCTGACAATCTCCAAAACCCTTACAGTGCTTGACTTCCTATTGGTACTTAGAAACAACTGGGACACTTACATGGTAATAATATGGAACTGATGGAACAGGTTTCTGGTACCTCTGCCAGCAGGAATTCAATTAGTCTAAAGAGGTCTTCCCTTCTCATACCTGAGAACAGTGAATCCATGACTGTCTCTGAATATTTTGTCTTATTATCATTCTAGTGGCTGCAGTATTTAGGTTCTGTATGTCAGACTGAGAAAAATAACATAAAATTTTAATTTACAATAAAAACATAGTCAATTACTATAATTTCTATCAGTCAGGGACCAGCTAGCCAACCCCTCCAGGTAATTTAAACTGAGGAAATTTAATACATGGGTAATGACTGATGGAAGAGCTGAGAAGCCAACAGGGGATGGTGAAGCAACCAAAAGATTAGCAATGGCAAGAAACCACTACCACTTCTAGGGCTAGAGGGACAAAGGAGAAAGTCTTATTACCAGAGACTAGAAGCCATGATTACCGGGTGGGAAAGCAGAGGCTGTCTAGTGGGGAGCTAAAAGCACAGTGGAAACCAGCCACTGCAGGAAGATGCCACCCAAGGATAAGCTAGTAGGGGAGAAATACCCTGGCTTCTCCCATTCTTCCTGTCTCCCATCTCCCTTCCCCTACCCCCTCCTGGGCCTCCTATGGAGCAAATCTACCTGGAAGCTAGTTGGAAAGTAAGTCTGAGACACATAGTTTATGGGTGAGGAGTTGAAAATGAATATTAGTACAATAGACAATGACCAACTCACTTCCCAGGCATAAAGGAGAAATCTAGAGCTGTAAACTGATTGCTAAATTATGTTCAATTTACTTTTCTTGTATTTAATGAAAATGATCTGCACATCTCTGAGTAGCCTAGACATTATAGCACTTGGTACATAATGTCGTTGGTTAGGGAAAATAATGTTAAGTATAGAAAGTGATGCAGCATAGGGGCTTCCCTGGTGGCGCAGTGGTTGGGAGTCCGCCTGCCGACGCAGGGGACGCGGGTTTGTGCCACGGTCCGGGAGGATCCCACACGCCGCGGAGTGGCTGGGCCTGTGAGCCATGGCTGCTGAGCCTGCGCGTCCGGAGCCTGTGCTCCGCAACGGGAGAGGCCACAGCAGTGAGAGGCCTGCGTACCGCAAAAAAAAAAAAAAAAAAAAAAAGAAAGTGATGGCAGCATAAGTACCATCATATTTTCTCATTACATACTTTAGCAACAATAATGGATATCATTACATAAAAATATGTACTATAATCATACAATTTATTTGGACTTCATAAAGAAAGGATTTGCTTAGCCTGTCTTAATATATTTACACCTCTAATTACATATCCATTATATAAGCATCCATTCAAGTCCTACTATGAGGCATACAATTTGCTAGTCCTTAGGGGAAAAAACTATTTTCATAAGACAGGGTCATATCCTCAAGAACCAAAGAAGATAGGAATTAAGAATAAAGTAAATGAAACACATAAAACATAGATATGATTGAGAGGAGCACACGAATAAGAAAGTAATTCATTTTTCCAAGGGGATAGGAGCCAAAAAAGACTACATAAAAAGAGGATATTTGAACCAAATCTGAAAAGATAAGGAAGAATCAAAGCAAATGCTTTGTTTCTCTGAAGCCTTCCCAGGCTCTTCTCCCATACACACAATGATCATTACAAGCATTGCTTACATATCACATTCTGAATCAATTACAATGCTGAATCATCCGCTTACTTCAAGAACATGTTTAAAAAGAATCCCTCACATTTCTATCCACTAGACATTGCAGGAAACCTAGCAGAGATATTCTTAATTTTAAAGATCTTCCAGCATTGCATGCTATGGTGTTACCTTCTTTTTCTGTCATTCCCAATACTGTCCCCTTGCTATCCTAATCCTGCTTGATATATACTACTGAATATTTTATAGTAGTGGATCTTTGTTCTAATTTGTTTTCTTTTCCAGTACAACCCAAGAGCCATATAGACCTGCAATTCACATTGACCCAAATTCCTTGAGACTATATTGAAAGATTTTCTTTGAACTCCCACATTTGGAAAGGGATTTAGATAACATTTTATATATTGGAAACTCTGCCCTTATCCAAGATGTTGATGACCTTCTGTTAGCCACTCCTTCACTGAAAGATGAGATACCTAAATCTTACAACTTGTGTAGACCATATGTTACAAAGCTTCTAAAAATATATATATGGTGATGCCTGTCTCAGATTCATTACTTGGGACATTACATACCTATACCAATAAAAGTGAGGTCATCTTCTAGGATAAAAACCAGTCTCAGGGTCCCAAGGTCCACTTAAATTTCACAAATGTCCACCCTCTTGGGCTTAGCTAGCTACAACTTACATAGCATATTGGATATGTTCCTAATTCAAAGCTTCTATTGCAACCAATTTAAACGAACATCCCAGAATCATGACCTTTGTCACAAGAAGCCAAATAGTCTTCTTTTCTTCTTTAAACAAACCTTGTAGAGAACCCTAGCTCTACATCTTCTTGGTAATGATAAGCCTATATATTTTTACATTGTGAGGAAAAAGAAACTATTTTAGGTGTGAACACAGATTCATGAAAACAGAGAATGGCCCACTCCTTAGTATGAGTCAGTTCTGCCCTGACCTCTCTGACTATAGCTATTCCCCACACAGTCACAGCACTCCTAAAGACACAATCACATTCTAATATTAGCCTAACAAAATATGCAATTTTATTCTTCTCTGCAAACAGAGAAGGCTGGGCTCATATTAAACCCATCCTGTTTGCTCCCATTTCAATGCGAGGGAAGTTTCATAACTGTCTTACAGACTCTGCCCACTGTTCAAATCCAGTATTAACTTCAAAAACTTTTTTTTTTTCAAAATTATTGACCTCATATTTTATGTAGATTTGCTCTGTTGGTGGACAGAAGAAAGGTGGGTTTGGAATATGCAGCAACATGAGAACGTAGAAAATTCTTCTTTGCTGTCTATTCTTGTTTACCCACATGACTGAATGTATAATTTTTGGTCTTATTTATGACTATGGACAATGCAGGAAACAATGAGAGTTCATCACCTCAGTAGGTATAAAAAATGTTTATTTGTTCATTCATTGATGATCTCTTATACATTATCATATAGCTGTCATGAAGTGTTTTGCTCTCTAAAAGACTTAAGACATGGAAATGCTTTGGCTCCCACTACAGCCAAAGTAACTGCCATTTTCTCTTTCTGGGTCCAACTAGGTGCCTCTGAAAACTCTTTCTGTTTTGCCTTACTCTAAGATTAGTCCTCAGATTCAGGATTAAACAGAATCAAACAAACAAAACTTACTGACTAATAGGGTGACTCTTTTTCCCAAATTTGTACAGGCCCAAGGATCTTCTTCATCTTTCTTTCATGGCCTATGGAATGAAAAAGGTAAACAAAAGTGATGACAACATAAATGACAGATACATAATTGATATGTGAGCTTTGAGTTTTTCTAAGTTGGTCTATTTTGTCACACCTGCCTCATTTGTCAAGCCTACACTTTAGGAAGTCCAGTAAAGATACACTGTTCTATAGAAGACCACAATGAAATCAAATGCTGATAGTCCATGCTTTTTAAAGAAGAACCTATAATAGAAGAACCAAATGACTTTCTGGATTAAGCTTTTAGAGCCATGTCATCTCAAAACATATATCCTTGCCCATGGAGTGACGTTTAACATAAAACAGAAATTTCTGAATGGAAATAATACTGGGAAATAACTTTTTCAATGTATAGAGTCAATCAAAACATCAAGGATATAAAGTCTTATCTTAAAAACTTATTAATGAAAACACAACTAAGTGTTAAATTACAACAAAAAATAGTGGCTTTTCAAGCTATGTTACACAAATCACATGGCTGTAGACTACTTCACCTAGTAAATAAGTGTGTACCCTTATTGGAAAGAATGCTGCACACATTTTTCTACATGAGTTAGAGTATAACCATGACCTAGCTAATGATACAAGAAAAGAGACTATCTAATTACAACAGTTAATTTTGGTGTGTGAGTTTCCAGGTAATGATATGACAGGAAATGGGAAAGGAAGACTGTATAAGATACACAGATAATTCTAAGGCTTACAGTCAGGTTACATGCAAGTGGTACTAATAAAATATGACTTCTTTGCACTATTAAAGAAATACCACATATCTTGCTATATCAAGGTGGTATAAAATTTTTACAGTGTATCTAGAAATGCAATTTAGGATTTATGACAAAGGCAAGAATGCAATACAGTGGAGGAAAAGTGTTTTTTTTCAATAAATGGTGCTAGATGGTTAGAATATCCATGGAAGAAAAACAGCTGAACCTCTACCTCACAACATACACAAAAATAAATTCCAACAGATTGCATATGTAAACATAAAATGTAAAACATTAAAGGTTTCCGGAGAAAACATAGAAAAATGTCTCTGTGACCCTGGAGTTAGCAAAGATTTCTTGAACAGGACACAAAAAAGCATTAACCATGAAATGTAAAAAGGCAGACAATTGGACTATGTTAAAATTCCCACTTGGTGTCAGAAATAACCATTAAGAGAATAAAAAATCAACCAGTAAGGGAAGATGCTATTCACTATAAATATATCTGACAGAGGAGTCATATTCAGAATATATATATTTTAAAAACTCTTAAATATCAATGAGAAAAATACACACAACCCAACAGAAAAATGAACAAAAGACTTGAACAACCACTTCATAAAAAAAGAATTTAGAATGGCTAATAAGCATGTAAAAAAGGTGCTCAACTTCATTAGAGACATGCAAAATAAAACCACAATATAATACTACCATTCTCCCCCACCTCCCCACCTTGGCTAAAATGAAAAAGATGAGAAATACCAAATGTTGACGAAAATGTGCAACAACCATTTTGGAAAATAGCTTGGCAGTATTTACATAAAAGTTGAATATGACGTTATGCTTTGACCCAGTAATTCTAATCCTAGATAAATATGCATGGGTCAACAAAAACATGCTCCAGAACGTTTTGCTACACTATTCCTACTATTCCTAAATTTAAAATAATACAAATGGCCAACAACAGTCGAATGGGTGAATAAGTTGTGATATGTTTAGGCAATGGAATATCAAACAGGAAAGAGTATAAAGAATTCCCAACTATACACAACAAGGTAGCTGAAACAAGTATCGAGTGGAAAAAAAAAAGACACAAAAACAGTGTATGCATTATGATTCCATGTATATAAAGACTGTTAGAAATCTAGGTCACAGTTACTCTTGGGACATGGGGCAAGGAGGACTGCAAGGGGGCATCAAGGGGGGTTTCTGGGGTCCTCGCAGTGTTCTAGTTCTTGCTCTAAACTCTGGTGACATGGGTTTATACAGTTCGTGAACATTTATACAGATGTATCCAAATTAAAAAGTTACAATTGAAACAAATAAAAGAATAATGACAACAATGGATCAAACATTGTATTAAAACCATTGAGAGCATAATGAACTCCACTGTCCCACCCCTTCAGCCATGCGCGCGCACATGCACAATCAAGTGAAAACCTCATTGGCTGGGACTAGGTGGACACTTCCGTAAGCCATATCTTAGCACCGCCCCTTCTGTCTGCTGGTTATCTTGCCTTCCCGCCATCCAGCTTCCGTGCCCTCCGGCCTCGCAGCTTCGTCTCCCCTGGACTCAAGCCCCCGAGGCAAACAGTGTCCCTTGTGCTTGGCGGTACCCTCTCTCCCAGTCTCCGCACTCAGAGCCGGCTCGCTACCTGCCACCATTATGAACATCCGCAGTGCTTGGCCAGACGACCTGGTGAACCTGCAGCCCTGCAACCTCCTTTGCCCTCCGGAGAACTACCAGATGAAATACTATTTCTACCATGGCCTTTCCTGACCCCATCTCTCTTACATCGCTGAGGATGAGGACGGAAGATTGTGGGCTACGTCTGGCCAAAATGGAGGAGGACCCAGATGATGTCCCCCATGGACATATCACCTCCCTGGCTGTGAAGCGTTCACACCGGCGCCTCGGCCTGGCCCAGAAGCTGATGGACCAGGCCTCCCGGGCCATGATGGAGAACTTTAATGACAAGTATGTGTCCCTGCATGTCAGGAAGAGTAACTGGGCAGCCTTGCACCTCCATTCTAATGCTCTCAACCTTCACGTTAGTGAGGTGGAAACCAAATACTCTGCAGATGGAGAAGATGCTTATGCTATGAAGCCGGGTCTGCCACAGATGGCAGATGAGCTGAGGAGGTAGCTGGAGCTGAAGGAGAAGGGCAGGTATGTTGTGCTGGGCTCCAGGGAGAACCAGGAGGTCCAGGGCAGCACACTTCCTGGTTCCGAAGAGGCCTGTCAATAGAAGAACCCGTCTGCTGATGATAGTGGCAGTGACAGCAAGGAATCCAGCGAATCCACGGAAAGCCCCCGTGCCCAGGACAGCTCAGAAGACTCACACTCCACCTCCTAAAGCCTGCTTAAGGTACGTATTCTCTCTTCCCTGACCACTGCCTATCTCCCCTAAATTCCTGGACCATACCAGGGTCAGCCCAGTCCCATCCCATTCTAGCCCTGATGGGTTTCACTGTGAAAGCCACATGTTGACCTTGGGGAGGGGTGTAGAGTGGGCTGGGGGAAACTCATTGCTCACTATTGGAAGTTAATAGGACTCCATGCTGAAAGTAGATTAAATTCAGTAAAAGAAACAAGCATTTATCCTGCCTTTTCAGTATGAATTGTATTTCAGGGTATCCACTTAGTCAATGAAAGAAATTTCTTCTTTATAGAATGACAGCTAATAAAGACAGAAAGAACGACAGAATTATAAAATTGCCATTTTGCAACTCTTGAAATAATAGATCTAGCCAATTGTCGTCAATGACTAATATCATTAGGTGAAAGCTGGAGCAGTTTGCAACGATGGATCAGACTGGCAACTCTTGAAGTCACTGGTCAAGTGTAACATCACTATAAAGGAGACAGATATTATGTGCCTCCAAATGCAGTAGGAAGTGCACAGTGACACCTATGAAATATTCTTGCCAAAAGAAAATTTTGTGTGTATGTATAAAATTTATCTTGAATTCAAACAAGGCCCTAGATCTAACTACCATTTTTATTAAAATAATAATAATGATAATAATAATAGAGGGACATGTTAAGCTACAGTCAGCCATATCCAGAATGAGAGAATTTCTACAGAACAAATGACCTGGTATCTTCAACAAATAAATGTCATTTTTTAAAGAGGGAGGAGGAATTTACCTATTAAACTTTAGAGATATGTTGACCAAACATAACCATTGTGGAAACTGTTTGACTTAAACAAACCAAATATAAGACATTTTGAGATGACCAGGCAAAATTTGAACATGGACTGTATATGCTATTAAGGAATTGTTAATAATTTTGTTATGTAAGCTAAATGGTATTGTAGTATTATGTTGAAAAAAGTTTTTATCTGTTAGAGATATATATTGACATAATTAGAGTTGAAAGAACATGAAGCCTAGAATTTAAAATAATCCAGCCAAAAAAAAAAAAAAAATACTCCAGGGCTTCCCTGGTGGCGCAGTGGTTGAGAGTCCGCCTGCCGATGCAGGGGACACGGGTTCGTGCCCCGGTCCGGGAAGATCCCACATGCCGCAGAGCGGCTGGGCCCGTGAGCCATGGCCGCCGAGCCTGCGCGTCCGGAGCCTGTGCTCCGCAATGGGAGAGGCCACAACAGTGAGAGGCCCGCGTACCGCAAAAAAAAAACAACAAAAAACTCCAGCAAAAAAAGGTCGGGGCAGGGGGAATAGATAAAATAAGAATGACAACATGTATAATTGTTGAAGTTGGGTAATGGGTACTTGGGGGGTTCATTATGTTGTTCTTCACTGTTGAATGTATGAAAATCAACATGAAAAGTCAAAGAACAAAAACAATTATGGTTCTTCCGACTACACCCTAATACTAATACTAAGCAGACACTGAAAAGTAGTTTTAAAAGACTATTTAATTTCCCTTAGGCTCAGTGTAGAAGCTTTAAGTTCCAAACCTACTCACGTTACGCTTACATATGAAAAAGGCAGTGACTTTCTCATAACAAAGTCCAGTCATGAGTAACACACACTGCATATAATTAAAATAAATGCTGTTTGATTAATTTACTCGTTCATAAAAATGTGTATATGCCTGGCACGAGGCTTGGCGCTTGGTATACGCCAGTGATTAGGACAGGCTGATGTTTACATTATACAGCATCTTATCTTCGTGGTTATTGGCTTCTCTTCAGTTGTGACACTCTACCTGAGTAAGATTTTAAGAAAATGAAGATAATTGGAGATTGCTTTAACACTGTATATATATAGTTTTATATATTATATATATAATCTGATGAATTCAAAAGCACTTAATATCTGATACGAGAAACAAAAATAACTGTCTCCCTAGTAGGGGAAAAGAAAATAATAGTAAGAAAATTATTGTGTGGCAGTTATATTACTGTTATTGAACTTTATTTCTAAGATGAAGGAGTTGTTCCTTGTACTCAGCAAAACTGCCCTTCCATGTTGGTACCCTCTGAGGCATCTTCACTGGCTCCATCTAATCTTTGGTCCTCACGAGTCCCTTCTGGGTCCTTTCCAATCAGAGGCCTCTTCAGGTCTCGGGTGCTCTCTGCCATGTTTGGGCCATTTTGGTAGCAAGGGTATTAGTGTGTCTAGGCTAGTTGTCCTAAAAACTAACCTCCAAACCTCAATAACTTAATACAATAGCAGCTAATTTCTCACATCACAGTCCAATATGAGTCAGCAGTGTGGTGGGGATGTGAAGGAGAGAGGAAAAGAAGGGCCCTCCTCCATGAAATCATTTAGGACTGCATCTGTTCCTTAGCCCTCCTTGGCAATCTGGTGAAGCCTAAGGATTCCTCAGAAAATCGTTTTAATGGCATGAAAATCTGTGAGATCACAAAGGAAACCAATTTTATTGAAACACTGTTACCAAATTATTTTATAATAAACTTACGTTATATATGTGCCTTTTTATTAGCATATGTAATAAAAAACTCTAGCAGTGGGTCTAATACTGTTACTTAAAAGCAAACTGAGTGTAAATTGAGTGTAAATGGTATTTTGAGATACTTCCAACAGCTGTAATATAATATGAAAATACCTGTGATTTGTATTGGTGATAAAGTCACAAGTATTGTAACTATTACTATTCATTGGGGCCTACATTCATAATTGAAGGAAATGCTAAGTTTCAGTTAGAGGTTAGGGAAGATACAGAGTTATTTTTGTTCCAAATCCAAGTTCATGGTTCTCCTCAATTTGATTAATGGATCCCAGGTTAACCCCTGATTCAATGCTGTTTTCTAGAATCATATGTCCTCTACTGGTTCATATACATCCAGCTTGCAGATAAGGGAAGAGAATACACACAGAGGTTCACATAAGTTTTGAAAGTCAGTCCTATTTTCCCTACTAACTGCAGGGGAGGCTAGGTAATGTAGTTTAGCTGTACGCCCAGGAGGAAGAGGAAGGAGTTCTGGTACCACACAGCTCAGTTTCTGCAACAATGGGAACCATCCTAGTGGTGCTCTGGACTATGAGAAATTCTCCTTGCATGTCCAGCTAGGAGCTTGGGATTACTCTGCTGCCCGCTCTCCATAAAATGGCACAGGGAACTCTGTGCAGCTATCTAAGGCTGTCTGCTTAGTCACATGACACATATGTCTTCTACTCTTGCACAGACCTCGGCATGGGAAACTGGGATCCTGCCACCTTGCCGCCTTTATACCTCTTGTTAAAGCCTGGAAGAAATGACCCCTTTACTTGGAAATCCCCCAGGTTGTCTAAGGCTTCAGTTACCATCCCTCACCTCCATCCCATTCAATAGGGTATTACTAGGACATACACCTAGCTGCCTGAATGGGAAAAGGCTACTGTGAAGAAAGAAAGAATGGGGGAGAAAAAAAAAAAGGTTAATACTACAAAAGTATTATCTTGCCACAATTGTGGCATTCCTCATGTGGAACTGGAGTTAAATTACCTAGAGAAGAAAGTCCTGAAAGAAATAACTTTTCATTTTCCCTTATCTTCTTTTGGGTCTGGGCACCAGAGACAGTTAAAGTTAGAAGATTTAGAAGTGATGGTGAGTAGGGCAGCTGGTGAAGGAAATTGGAGGTCTTCATCTACAAAATGCTAATAAAAATCACTAATAACACTATGAGAACACTATGTCATAGGAACTATTCTAGGTACTGTGTATGAATTGTCTCACTTAGTCCTCCTAATTTCCCTCTGAAGTAGGTACTATTACTCCATCTTACAGATGAGAACTGCATGTCATTCAGATAGTGAATGGAGAACAGGGGTGCAAACTCAGATGGTGAGACTCCACCAGAGTGAGCATTAAATGGACAGTGCCTGTAAATTGCTTAGCACAATACCTCACACACACTTATTTATTCTGTAAATTTTAGCTCTTAATATAATCTGTAGTAACTATTTAGGCTCTTTTCTTCTCCACACTAATCAAATGATAGAATGTTGTATGTGAGCAGCAACAGTTTGCAATCTTGGAAGGGAGATGCATCTTAATGATTAAAATAGCTTTCACTGACAAGCTGAAAGTCAAAGCATTCAGCTGAATCAACACTCATCAACACCAGAGTTCCTAGGGAGCCATAGCAATGAAGACAGGTCAGTTCAAAACATGCTAGTTGAGGCAGGAATGCCATCAAAGTGATACTCCTGACAAGAAATATGTGGGTGATTAATAACAAAAAAGGGGAAAAAATGCAAAATCTTAGAATTTTCCATTGAGCTGGCAATATTGAGTTAACCAAGGTTACTTCAGTGACTCTCCTTTTTTGGTTTATTCTTTCTGTCGCTAAGCTGTCATCCTAACAAAAAGTTGTTAAATGTTCACATGAGCATTCACTGAAATAGACTGTTCTTAATTTTACCAGACAACTAATTATAGCTGGAATGATATAATGAAATATGGAAGAAAGTTAGAGACTGACAGGTCTGGTAAATTCCTAGTATAACCTTACCCCAGATATGCCAGAAACCATAGATTTCAAATGTAGCTGCACTGTATGAAGATATAGAGGGGAGGGGGTTGGGAAGAGATAAAATATTGTTTGGAAATACTAATCAGATAGTATCATGTGTTGAATTAATTTATAATCTCCAGTAATGTCACTTTTCCGTCAGTGTATGATGTACATTTAGGATGACTGAAATACCAGCTTTGTCAGAGGTAACTGATAAAAGCAGAGGCTTTTCCTAAATTTTGTACTCTTTCCATGCCAAGGAGCTTTATGGTGGAAGAAGTAAGAAAGAGAAGATAATAACCATTCTTCTGGGAATGGCAGTGGTTCAAAGAGCCTTCCTGAAACATTCTGCAATGCTATTTCTTTAGACTGACATCCTCAGAACATCACAGGAATTTTTTTTTAAAGTTGTCATAAAATTCTGTTTTGTTTTCAGAAAGTAATGATAACAACATATTTCTCAGGCTGCTGTTGCCCTCCTTTAAGGAATCCTAGTAATGTAAAAATTTGCACTTCATAAGCTAATAAGGACCGTAATATTCATATTTTATCTTAATGTCTTAAACATATCAAGGAATATTTACTGAGAAAACTAAAAGAACTATAGAATGTTTGGTTTTTATATAACTTCTTTTGCAGTCCTCTCTTAACAGCATCTGAAACAAATTGAAAAAGGTGATGATAGACTTTATGGCTTATTCTCCCACATCTTATTACTCTTCCATTACAGCAAGTACACTTTTTTAAAAAAACAAGATTTTGTATTATATGCTTCTGAATGTCCTGCAACTTGATTTACTGCTGTTATTCGGAGAACTGACTTCTCTGTAATTAAGATTTTGTACAAAAATGTTTTTTAACTGCTCTGTGCATAACAGTCAACTTTTATTACTTCTGTGTGCATTTGATAGATGGGTAAAGAATGCATGTTTGCAGTTGTAAGGTTCTGTTGTTGTTTTGTTTTGTTATGTTTGCAGTTGCTCAGCAATGGGAAGCAATACTGCACTAGCTTTTCTTTAATTTATATATTCCATTTACATATCACACAAAACTTTCTTCCTTATTAAGGATAGGGTCCATGTCCCATTTATCTTTGTTTCCTTAACTCCTGGCACATTATTCATTCATGGTAGGTACTCAGTACATACTCATTGAAAGAAGGAAGGAAGGAAAGAAGGACCCTCCCAAATTACGAATGCAGAATTTAAAAATGGAAAGGAGAGAAAATGTACATACGGTACTACTTCCTATTACCTAATGTAATAAGGACACTTTTAAGTTATGAATAAAGAGACAGTGGGTATTTTGGTTTCATCTCCAGGTCTCACAGAAAGAAAATATAACTTACAGAATTAGACACATTGCATCTAGCTTATCAAGAGCTAAAAAGGCCTTTCATTTCATTAGAATTGAGATAAATTTCTTTTTGAGTGGAGCAGGATGGGATAGAATTTGAAGATGACAAGCAAAAGTATCATGGTGTCTTTAGGTTTAAAATAGGATCTTTGGGGTAGATCTCAGCCTTTCATTGTTCTCCCTCCTCCCCTTTCTCCTGGCAGAAACGGCTTTTAGGTGTTGTTAGAAAAAGTGCATGTGTCCTCATGGCAGGGAGAGGAGAGAGCCCCAGATCCACATGTGGATCTTTGTGTTGTCCACTCAACTCTCACTGGCTTCCATGGAGATATATCTAGGCTAAAGTGGCTATTAATGCCTGGCTGATCTGCTGCCAAACTCTGTCATTGGTTAAGCCAGTATTTTATTCTGTCAGCGCCTGTAGCCCTCCTTTGCTCACTTGCTCTCTTTTCACTTCTCAACAGCATTGCAGGTCTTCATGTCTCAGCCACGTCTGCCCTCTGAGCCCTGGCTTAGCCTGTGAGCTCTGCAGCATCTGCTCTGGGGTCGTCTCAAGGAGACCCCAATGGCTTCTCACTGTCAACTCTCAACCTTCCACATGCCCTGCTGGGAATGAAGGAATACGTGGGCACAAGAGCCTGCTGCACAAAAGCCAAGGAAGTTTGAGGCCTTCCATCACAGAACCTTCCTTGGCCTACTCACACCATGCTGCCATTTTATTCTGTTTGTAGTAGTTTGTCTTGCAAGGTTGTCTCTTCCAAGAATGCAGAACAGGAAGCAGGGCAAACTCCTACAGCTCCTCTGCTTTCAGTTTTTGCCACTATTTATCTGGGTTTTCATTCTTGAGGGGGTAGTCAGTACCATCAAGTCAGACCTCATGCCCCCTTCATCTTCCTTCTTCATCTTTTCTGGTAGAAGTTTTCTGTTTCCTCTTCCTTTCTCTGGGAACCTGTCCTCTGTCGTGTCCTCCCCTTTCTTGAGGAGGTATTCTCATTCTCCTTCCCAGCGGAAGGAAGTGGTGAGTAAGGGCTTCTACTGTGCAACCAGAACTTGGAGATTTCAACAAAAGGACAACCAGTAATTAAATTGGAATATCGAATCTGCTTGTTTGTATCAATTTGATTTTTGTTAGTGACATAACTTGCCATTTATTGAGGACCTATAATGTTCAGGCACAATGCTAGGGCCTTTATTAACAATATATTTAATCCTCTCAGCAACCCTTGGAGGTAGGTATTATTATCCCTGTTTTATAGATGGGGAACCTGAAGCTCAAAGAGGCAAGGTAAATGTCTAGGATCTGAACCCAAGTTATTTGAATTCAAAGCCAAAGTTCCTTTCACTTTCCTATTGCTACTTTTTGCATTTTATTTATAAAAGTGTGAAAACCATAGCAAAAAAAAGGAGAATCTACTGTTTTAAAATGTTAAGTGTTGACTTAATACATGACAACTATATGTCACTGGTAAATATTTAGATAACCCTCTACTATAATCCTATTTACTATTTTCCCCAGTAAAAATAAGTGAAGACAAAGTGTTTTGACCGCTTTTGACAAAGTGCAGTGAAAGTCACCAGATAAATCCAGAGTTATTATTAATGTTTTTATATTCACTGAATGTGAATTACCATAGTATATAACATTTCTCATGTTCAAATTTTTATGAAAACTAGTGTATATGGTTTTAAGTCAAAGCCCTGACATTAACCATCTTATGACAACAGATAAATCTGTTCTCTGTAATCATAATCAGCCCTGCTAAGCTCTTCTTACAAATCTTCTCTAAGAATGCACTCTAAGAATGCCTACCTAATAGTAAATGATTGCCTGAGGCAGACATAGAAGTTTTTTTCCTACACAATAAGGATTTGCCATTTCCTATGCCAATACAAACCTCTCATCTATCTTTCCATCTTTCCTTTTTAATTTTCCTTCCCAATTCTAAAACTATTTTATTCCTTCCCCTCAAGCATCTGTTTATCTCTTTATTTTTAAATATAACAGCTTTCTAACATCTGTGTCTAGGGCAGCATAATCTTACTGATGAAATATTCCATGTTTTCCTTGAGCCCTTGTCAATATGTCTTCGTGTTAACAGCTTAGCAGATGGAGAAACAGAAGGAGTACCCTCAGCTTACCTGAATGATTTCTCTCTAGCACCAGGCACATTACTGTCTCTACTAAACTTGATGATAGGAACTGGAGTAATTGGAAAATAAGAAATGATACCTGACTTTTGCAGTGTTATTTGCTAAAACTGTTGGCTGCTTTTTTGTGTTACTGTTATATCCTTTTTCCCAGTCTCATACCAGGAGAAGACAGAGTTATAGCAGCCTACCTAATTTGGACTGTGCCTACTTAGATAATGGAAGTAAACAATAATACTAATATTGCTTTGGGCATAAATTAGCATGTTCCCAGTGGTTCCAGGGTGATCACGATGATTTAGCAGCAGCAATAGCTTCTGCAGCACTGAAATTGTGGGAGCCTATGATACTGCTTTATGTAATAGCATTGTTCTTTTTACATGGGGCAAATTATTATTATTTTAATGGACTGACCACTTTTTCCTTAAGTACAAACCTAGAGAGGCCAAAAGCAGGGCTTTGAAGCAAGGATACAGGATAGTTAATGGTGAATACCATTGGATTAGCTGTAGAAAATGACCCACACCCCCTCCTTTACTTGCTGCTTTAAAGAAACTACCTGGGTGGGCTCAGGTCTGTCAGCAAATTGTTCAGAAATATTAATTATCAAGATGCAAAGTTTTCTTTGGCTAATAGAGAGAAACTTGTGAATGAAGTCTGTGAATTACCTAGTTAGAATCTGTGTGATTTTTCCCTTTAGAGATAAGAACAAGGGACAAACAAGAGGTGATTGTCTAAAAATAATGGGGTATGTGGATGTGTGGGAAAAGTGGGGAGTGGTGCTGGAAGTTAGTCCAAAGCTGGGAAAATTTGGAAAGGATAAGGACTCTGAGATAGCTCAAAGGAAGTTTTCTCCAGTTTTCACATGCAGATGAGTCATCTGGGGGATCATGTTAAAATGCAGATTTTGTGTCAGTAGGTCGGGGCTGGGGCCTGAGGGTCTACATTTCTAACTAGTTCCTGGACAACGCTGATGTTGCTGGGCTAGGAACCACACTTCGACTAGTAAGGGTCTTAACACTCATCTGCAACCCTGGACCTAGTCGAAAATACCTGTGACTAGCCTTTAGGTCGGTTTGGATTAGAACGTAAATAATTCGGAGTACCATTTTTTTTTTTTTTTTTTTTGCGGTACACGGGCCTCTCACCGTTGCGGCCTCTGCCGTTGCGGAGCACAGGCTCCGGACGCGCAGGCTCAGCGGTCACGGTTCACGGGCCTAGCCGCTCCGCGGCATGTGGGATCTTCCCGGACCGGGGCACGAACCCGTGTCCCCTGCATCGGCAGGCGGACTCTCAACCACTGCGCCACCAGGGAAGCCCTATCCTTTTTTTCCTCCAAGTTCTAGTCAAGCAAACAATAGCTACAATTTGGCAGTAGTGGCATATAGCACAAGCTTGAAGAGTGAGAACACTCACAAGTCACACTGAAATTTTCTTAATTTGTTTCCAGAACAAAAAGCTCCAAAAATTGCAATGTTCAGTTAAGAATCAGACACCAGGCCAGTCTGGAATCACATGCCTTTCTACTCATGTGTCATTAGCTTCTCATATCCCTTCAGCATCTGGGTGTTCTGAGTTAGAACTTTTATTAACAGTACCCGGCTAAAAAACTGATGAAACAGACCAAGTGACTTATCACAGCCCTTCTTTATACTTTTTCCTAGACATGAATGCTTCTTTGAAATCTTAAAGGACACAGATCATTTCACTGAGGCATACCTGAAGCATTATTTAAACAGCTTGTTTCTTTATATGGATATAGGAATTGAATTTTGTGAAGTTCAGGAAAAAAAAATCCTTTCAGTATAAATCATACATATATTGCTTTCCTAACCAAAATTAAGATAGATTTTGCACTTTTGGAGTAAGGTCATCACCTCAACTACATATTATAAAAGCTTACTTAGAGAATACAGTCCTTAGCAAATTGAGCAATTTTCACAAGAGGTGGTTTAATAGAGAGGGATCACAGACCTGACTCCAAAGGCTTAAATTTTAGTCCCAGTTTGGCTTATTACTACCTGGATATCCTCTGGCATTTCAATTTTCTCATATATAAATTAGGGAAAAATAACTTCCATGCCCTCTGGGCCATTGTGTAATGAGATAGTATAAGAAAAACTGCATTGTAATTTGTAAGAAGATGTGTAAATGTTATCTCTAACGTTTTTACTTTGCTAACATTTTTACTTTCAGAGATTTTTATCCCCAAATTCAAACTGGTGCAAAATAACAGTGATCATTTTCTTTTTCATCTCTAGCCATCCAGAAAAAAAAATCAGCTTTTCAGCAATGATGAATGTGTGTGTGTATGAATATTTTAAGGGATGACGTATGAAGAAGGGAGTGAATTCCTGTAAATGTAGCAAATCAACTGTCTATATATTCATTTAAAAAGAAAAGAGGCTTAATAAAAGTTGTTTATCTCTTGCTCTCTATGACCTAGGCATTCATATGTAATAAGATTATTCATGTGAATCAAATTGTACTTGTTCTCCCATTTGCATGGTTTTAGGTGAAAGAGATTCACCAAAAAAAAAAAAAAAAAAACAATTTCTAATTGTTCCTTTGGCATCCAAGACAGTTTTGTGCCTTGGTAAATAAGTGTGCCCTGCTTAGTGAGATTCCCAGTGAGTGAGAGATAGGCCTTTCTTTAAAAAGTGGCAGAATGATTAGTGCAAAGGAAAGTTGAGAAAGAAGAACCAACACCACAGAAGGCTCTTAGGCAGATCAGTCTAGGAAGTTGATCTAGATCAACTTCCAAATGATCTAGATCATTTGGAAGTTGAAGATACAGATTTTGAGCCCCTTAAAATTTGCCCATCCTGTATATCCCTTGTAAAGTACTGAAGGATGAAAAACAAAGATCCATGATATATTTTCTACCACTTCATACATGTTCTTTAATTTTATTCTCTTCCTTATAATTGGGGGAATCAGAGGGGGCAGGGTGGATAGATTAGTTTATATCCAGTAAGCATCTAAGGCTCAAGTATCACAGCTTTTGTGTGCCTAGTTGATTAGCATCTTTGTCTCAACTGTTTCAAGTTAATGGGTGGTAATATTACATAGGGGTTAAGCCCGTACATTCTAGGTTATACCTGGAGTCTCTGAAGCACCTGCTTTAGAAATATTTAAGTAATTGCATATACCCTGCTTTATAAGGATGACAACCATGTCAAAATGATACATTCATGAAATAACCTCATAGTCATTTGTCAGCTGATGGTAGAAATCCAGAGTCAGAGTTACAAAATCAGTTTAGGAGTGAAAGTGTCAGCTGTTACAAAGTTAAATATTGTTTATGAAATTTGTCTTAGGTCCGTTCTTATCCTTGTCCAGAAAAAATATAGATCATTTCTTTGATTACTGATTAGAATTTTATTTGGGCATTGAAAGGAAGTTGTTTCAGAATAATTGGACATCCTGAATAAAAAAAAGAAGGCTGTATTTGTACTTTAAAATTATGTATACCAGTACAATCCTAATTGGAAAACATTTTGGTCACTTATGTTAAAAAACAAGTTCCTGTCTTTGATGAGGAAAAAACATTATAGTGGCTTATCATAGAATGTAAAGCTTTTAGAATCCCTCTGTAATTCATGGCTTATCCCTGAGAATTCAGAGCTTTATAAATTATAAACATTTTCCAGGACAGGGTACACACTGTCTTATGTCAGACGGGGCAAGGCTAAGCCAAGGGCATAAATGAATTTTCACTTTTTCACCCTGAATTCTTCTTCCATCCCTGATACCCAGTATTCTATTACTCTTTTCTGGCTTAAGTTGTACACCCCTAACCTATGCCAGAATTCCTTCAAAATAACCTACACTCAGATCACTTTTTTAATACCTTTTCCCCTTCTGTCCCCACTTCCCGTAGATAGTTGGATGGATAGATAGATAGATAGATAGATAGATAGATGATAGGTAGATAGATCGATCCTACATCATAGCTGGTAATAAGCATTTTTTAAAAGGCACACAAAATTATTCATAACTGGCAGGCTTGCTCGTCTAAAGAATATTTATATTTAACTCAAATGAATCTCAGGTAGGATAAACCTCCTTCATCAATATTCTTATCCTGTCTATTGGAGGATCTAAACTAGGGCTCCATGGGGTGTCCTGCCACCTTGGACCACAGTTTTCAAACGAAAGAGCGAATGCATTTCTTATCTATGAGCAAATGAAGGCATAGAGTACTACGAAGCAATGTTTGCTTTTAAGACCTGAAACTTTCTTTTCTTCATGTTTCCTCCAATTCTTTTTTATTCTTTCTCCCACATCTTCAACAATATTAATGTCCCAATTTATACATCCATAAAATAGGAATAATTGTAGGGTTGCTCTAAGGACTATAAAGTTGTTGCAAGGGTTAAGTAAGATAATTCATGTAAATTATGCACCCATCCAGAAAATAGTAGGTGCACAATAAATATTGGTTCCAGTTACTTCCCTTCTAATTGGTGAGTAAACATTTTAATAAAGCTAATAATTCTAATACAGAGCTTTACATTTGAATATCATTTTATGCAAACAATTATTTAGTGATCATAAACTGTTTCTGTCTTCTCAGTGTCTTCTCCATTCTCTTCAGATTTATCTCTGAGTGTGCTCAAGTAAAAGCACGAATGAATGAAATGAAAGGATTCACAGAAGAAGAAGAATTGAACCAATGAAGATTATACAAAATCCCACTTTATATCAAATAATGGTAAAACAAGAATCCTTTACGATCAAAGAATAAATGTTATTTTAAGAAGAAACACTCCAGTGCAGTTCTGCGTCAATAGTAAAGTACTTCTATTTTCCCTCTGTTTTCAAATCTAAAAGCCAAATAATATTATCCTAATATTTCCTTGCACAAAAGGTAAAATAAGAGATACAAATAACTAAGAACACTTAGCAAATCTCTTAATCAAGATGTGTTTCTCCAAATATGATAACAAAAATTCATTTAAAGTAAGAAAGTATGATGACCAGTGAAAACCAGGACATTGCAAACCCGGTTTTCACTTTAGAAATAAAACTAAAATAATATTTGAAATGTTTTAAAAATACAGTAAAATGTGGTTGTCATAGGTGTTTATGCTTTTTGAAAGGGGAAAAATTGACTACCATTTCATTCTTTGTGCGGAACAGTCTGTTTTGTCTATTAAACAAAAAATAAATGAGCAATAATCTCCAAGAAATCATCTTGACCAGCATTAATGACTAGTGTGATAGTTAAGAGCCCGAGGCATAGCCAGAGGCCATTAGGGCTCTTGGGGGGGAGGGGAAGTTGGGGGATTGTGGTTTACCAGTAATTAACCATAGTTATGAATCAAAACTTCCTAAGAGATAAAAGTTAATCTGGATTATTCTATCTGTGTCTGTCTTTTCATGCACCCCTCCCCCACCTTTTTTTAGCAAATAGGAAAAGAGGATGCTGCCATCATTTCACAAACCAGGTTGGATTGGCAATAATTCATTTAATGAAACAGGGACACTCAGGGGACCAATTAATGCCTTTTCAAGCTTAGACTAGACAACTATAAGAGCCACTTTAAAAAAAAAAACAACAAACTCAGTCTAACACATTAGTTGATTGTTGGTAAACTGAAACTCAATCATGAGATCATAAGGATTTTTTGGAGCTTTTTTTTTTTCAGTTTTTAATCCTATCTCAGTAAAGGTAAATACATAAGGATTATAAATAAACAAATCTGAAGTAATATAGATTGGGGGAACCTCAAGAGGGTCAGGAGATAATGAAGATTATACCTCAATATTGGGATTATGAATGTTAGTTCTTTATTTCAATAAAAGTGGATAGAGATCTTTCATATCAGGGACACGGCTTAGCTGTAAGGACAAAGTAATCTTCTGGGAATTATGCATACAGGCTTGACATCATTTTTATTGGATGGCTGATGAACTGGAAAACTCCAGGATAGCCAAGCTTTAATTTGTAATCTTAATTTTCATATAAATCGGTACATTTCAGGGGGAGGGAGCGGGGGGATGTGGGGGACTTTGATGCTTGCTAGCCTTGTGGTAATAAGACAGCGCTGGAGCGCAGGCTGCAGTACTAACTCATCCAGTATCTGAGTCTGTCTTTTCCTCTATCCATCTGTCTTCCATCTTTACATCTATCATTTAAAGAAATTTACAGCCTGCAAATACCAGAGAAGCTAATGTTAGTGCAATCTTCCCTCCACCTTCTCTTGGAATGATCTATAGTAATCTACTTATCACAGACATGCACACTATAATGTACAATAATTTAATCTTCAGCCAGGAAAATGACTGCACTTGTTTTCCAAGCATGCAATTATAAGGTTTTTTCCTTCTTTTTATCTTTTTTAAAGGCTATAGGGCATGAGAGAACACTGGTTTCCCTTCACAAAACAATTATCTTGATGCTTCCCATATATACTTTCACATCCATAGGATTACACAGGGGCAAAGTTATCAAACTAGAACATAGTAGTGATTTATTTGGTCACACAGAAACTGGGCCCATATATTTCCAATATGGAATGCAGATGCCTTTCACATTGTAAAAGAAGTAAAGTACTATTGAATAGAATATTTTAGAAATATATCAATACAATAGAATTTTCTCTCTAGACTGTTCTGGTCTTTTACATCATAAGTAAAATTGAATCTTCATGCAAAATTGTTATAATCGAAGACTATTTGAGTTGAACTGACCATAGAAAATAAGAGGGGAAATTATTTGTTCACAAGCACGTATTTTTTCTCTCCTTTCAAGTAATGTTTCTACAGCCTTTCAATCTAAAAATTGTAACTTGTCCTTTTGTTATTTTGTTATTGTCCTACAGCTACCTTACTTCCTGGACCAAAATTAATATGCCTTAACATTGACCACTTTCTTTCTACATGCCTTGCCTCCTTTTGCAGAAATGCTGCTATACGTCTTGTCTCTGATTAGGCTAGAATGATGCAAATCTTAATCAACTAATTAATCCATCCATCCATCTATCCACTGTGTCAAGCACTGTACAGAGTGATAGATATACTCAGGATATACAGTATTTTATCTTAAGGAATTCATGACTTAGTAGGGAGATAGACTTGTAATAAAAACAAACAAACAAACAACCAAAAAAACAGAGAAGGCTTCCAGGAAGAAGGGACACTGGGGCTGAGATTTAAAGGTATGAAGAGGTTAGCAAAGCAAAGATAGTGACGGACAAAATGGGACAGTACAACATTTGTAAAGGCAGAGCAAATGAAAGGGACTTTGACACATAATGTAGGAATGGAGTTCACAAGCATTTACAAAAATGAATGAGTCTACTGAGGTATAACTTGGTAAATGGTAAGAGCCTCAAAGTAAAAGATACAATCTTCAGTTGAAGGTGTGGATCTCTAATATCACATCCATTAGCATTTACCTGAACAACTTCAATGACTGGAAATTCATTACAATGAAAGACAGCTGAATTTATTTTCAAAATTCTAATATTTAGGATAGTCCTAAATTTTCTAATTTTTTAGAACTAGAAAACATATTACATATACCTATCACCAAAGCTAATGTGACTACCACCACTGCCAAGTGCCAAGTGTAGCAGGTTGATCACGTTGTATCCCTTCTCTCATGGAGGGTATAGTAATTTGCCTTTATAGAAATACAAGCTTATTCTGGATATGAATTTCCGTTCTAGTCTACAGCACTTCTGCCAATACCATTATTTGCTAACTTAAAGAATGCCTTATTCATTGCCACATAAAGTTACACAAACAAGGAACCCATTTTACAACAAAGGAAATGTAGCAATGGGCTCATGCCTGTGGAATCACTGCTCTTATGCTATGCCTCATCTTCTAGAAATGTCTGCTATAAAACAACAATAACTGAACTGAAAGCTCAGTGGTATTCAACCTTGAGAATTTCGGAAACTTTCTATATGCCTTAAACTAGGAGTCAGTGTATAGTGTTATGTCTCCAACTGTCAGCATGTACAGGTTTGGGAGCCAGGAGGTGGGGTGGTAGTGAGCCCTCTCATACTGTGCCTCGTAACCCACTTAAGCGATTTCTGCTGGTCAAGCCTGATGTCTTGGCTCAGTGGGTTTAGTGGTCCTAGTGTTCTAGAGAGGAATATTTATACCAGGTGTATTAAATTGGAACCTGTGACTGTCCCTGGCCGTTTTGGGTTCCTCTTGCTTCTAAACCGGCAAACCATTTTGAACAGGATGATTGCTGCTATCTTCCAGAAGGAAAATTGGGTTGTTGTCACATACTCAGGCAAAGAAGACTATGTCTAGAACCTAGGAGTTTCACTGAGACACATCTTAGTACTCTCTTGCTTAAAAGTACTGTCCCCAAACTGCGGTAACTTAATGACTTAGATCCTATGGGCATAAAGGGTTGGGTCATCTTCAGGTAAAGCACTCAACTAGCTGAGGATCAGCAGAGGGAAAGGGGAGCATAGTGTACGGGTGTGTCTTAGTGTGGCTAAGATATACTGCTCTATACCGTGGAAGGCTGACCTCTATTGATCACCTTAACTGGATTCCTTTGCCCTTTAGTTTCCAGCTGGGATGGGTCAATGCGACCAAGTAGAAAGAGAAAAAGAGAACAGGATACCTAGCCCGCAGCTCTTCTTCCCCAGCCACAATTTGGAGGGTTGATCTATTTCCTCTACCTATGGCAACTGCTCTTGTCCAGCAGATACTCTCCCATGAGTGCTTCTTTCTTCATATTCTGGTAGTACCTTCCTCCCCTTGTCCCTTCTGTCCCAGGAATGGTAGTGGCTTCCTGATGTTGCTACATCATCCCTCGTTCATCTCTTTTGTTCTTCTCAGGCTTTTATAATCAGACCCTCATTTAACTCTCTTCAGTCACCCCCTTTTTTTTTTAAATTTTAACTTTATTTTGGAGTATAGTTGATTTACAGTGTTGTGTTACAGCAAAGGGAATCAGTTAAACATATACATATATCCATTCTTTCTCCCATATAGGTTATTACAGAATATTGAGTAGAGTCCCCTGTGCTATACAGTAGATCCTTGTTGATTATCTGTTTTATATATCATAGTGTGTATACGTTAACCCCAAACTCCTAATTTATCCCTCCCTCCCTTTGGTAACCATAAGTTTGTTTTCAAAGTCTGTGAGTCTGTTTCTGTTTTGTAAATAAGTTCATTTGTATGACTGTTTTAGATTCCACGTGTAAGGGATATCATATGATATTTGTCTTTCTCTGTCTTCAGTCACCCTTTTGAGTGTGTCATCTGTTCCGACTCCACCAAAATCAATCTGTCTTTATATCTCTACATATCCTTATATCTCCATTACTTTATCAGCTTTAAATAATATTGCTATCCATCTTATGATACAAAGAGATCAGCATATTTATTCCACCTCTTACTGCTCTCCCTCTCATCGCCTCACTTTTGTTGGATATATAATTTCTATATTGTCCAATTTTTCACATTTACATTCTAATCTTTCCCATAATTCTCACACTATGATCGTAGTTCCAGGGACAGTGGATTCAATTCTCATAATCAGTCCTTTTCCTGTAGTTTCTCCATTCATCAAAGGAAGGCTGAAGTTAAAAAAACTCGAAAAACTATATTCCTTGAACTCTTACATGTTCAAAATTGTTGCTTTGGTGTTGAACTGCAGTTGGTCTAGTTATAAAGATTCTTGAGTCACTCTTTTTTCACGCCTTAATTGGCACTGATTGTTCCACAGTATTGAGTATTGATATAGAGAAGTCTGAGGTTATCCTGCATTTTTTTCCCCCTTAAGTCTCTTGATCTTTTTATCTGGATGCAGACTACATGTCAATATATATTGAAACTATGAAACTTTACTAGGCTGGATTTTGGTGTTGATCATTCTCTCACTTTTTCTCTTGGATGTGGCATGTGTATCCCATCTATAGATTCAAGTCTTTTATTTTTGGTAAGTTATCTTGGGTTATATCTTTAAATACGTGTTTGGTTACATTATTTTGGTTCTCTTTGACCATGACACTGATTTGCCTGTCTTCCATATCTATGCTTTTCTCTCTTGCCTTTTTAAACTATATTTATTCTGATATCATATTACATCTTTTCTAATTCCTACCATTAATTGTGCCTGTGTTTTCAGAAGAACCTATTTTCCTTTGTGCTTCTTCCAATCTGGCTCATTTCTATAGTATTTAATTTTCTACTTCATTTCTGGGTTTTGCCAGTTTCATCATCTTAGTTAGGATCTTTGCAGAAAATAGATGGCACACTCAAACTGAAGAGAATTAATAAAGGGATTGTATACAAAGGTGAAAGCAGATGTAGGGAACTCACAAGAGTTAGTGCAGTACCCCCTTGGGGGCCGCTGTTACTGACTGTAGGTCTGAAGGGGCAAAGGGAGGGAGTGGTAACTAGAATCCAAAGAGAGAGCCATTTAAAAGCCTCTCCCTCCTGAACCTCTGCTTTTCTTGATATTTCCATGGTGGAGAATGGGGCCCCACGACAGGTCCATAACTAGGACTGCAATCTCGTGTGCACTGGCATTTTCTAACACTGCTTCTGTGGCACACACCCAGCCTGGGCCCTGTGGCCACAGCGCTGCTTCACATGAAATTCAGCTGCCCAGATGGAGACGCAGAGGAGCTGCTGCCTTCCTGGGCAGGGACCCTGGGAACAGGACACTCAGGGTTAAGGCAGATTGCAGAGGTGATTTGAACTGTGGCCTCCAGCAGCACCTTGAGCTTTCTTTTTGTAATCCAGAAGAAATAAAAAGTAACATCCTTCAATAAAAGAAAAAAGCCTCTCCTTCCTTAGTCAAGCGATGTTACCAGCCCAGCATGACCCCAGAGGGGGACCCAAGGGAATAACTTGACCTCTTCTCCCCCTCCATTCTTCTGCCAGTACTCTCAGTTGGCCAAGGCCAACTAGAAGCTAGAAAACCTTTTGAATAGTTTAGAGGTCAGCCTCCTGGGGAGCAGATCAGGGTGGAGAAGAGTAAGGAGTGTATCTAGAGGGGCATCTTTCCTGAGCTCTTCTGCTCTACTGTGTCTTTTTCTGTTTCAGTTATAATTGTCTCATTAAGGGTTTTTAGTAATTCTTGATGACATATGTGGTTATAATTTTTATCTCCGTGCTATATTTTTCTTGGTGACTATTCATCATCTGATATTTGCTTTTCCTATTTCTTTACCTCTGTTTTCCCCCATAATAGCTTTGTTTAAAGTCTCTGCTTGTTCCTGTTACGATCACTCATCTTTTAAATGAGCAACCTCCCCATCAGCCATTTGAAGAAGCTTTGGGTGGCAGAGTGGATAAGACTGTGTTGCAGGCTCCCAGCAATTCTGCTAATGACAGAATTGCCTGTGCGCCTGAGTGATTTTAGCTATTATATCTTCCCTGCTGACCAACTGCAGCACTCTTAATGATATAAAGTGTCTCTCCTCCTTTTTCCTACAACCAGAGGTTACTTTCTGAAAATACGGGTTGTTCAGGTGATTCCTCAGTTGACTCTGACTTCCAAGTATCCAGAGATGTTCCCTGTTCCCGATGTTGTGAATAAAATATGTATTATTTTATATTTCACTGTAGCATACTTTTTTGAGAGATTTGTGTAGAGCTTTTGCTGAGCTCTGTCACTATGCGGGTCCTCTCTTTACACATTCATCTGTCCCAGTTGGCCTTTATTGCTCTTGGCAGATCCTTTTTTTGCTTACTTTGCTATGATTGTTTGGAGGTTTCATATATTTCCCAGTCCCATCAGAGATCAAGTTTGCATTAATTTTTCTCTTCTTTCTTTTTTGGCTTTTGGAGGATTTCTTATAAAAGAATTCATAGACCTCACTCCATCATTTTCAAACCAGAAATCACACGTACCCCTTTGATCCTCCAACAAACACATATGTAAAGAACACATGAGGCTCATGTTCTACCATGTAAAAGAAAAACTCCCTAGCCAAAGCTAAAAATGTATAACTCATTAAACATGGAACATTTTCCAAGTGCCGAGTATATCTAAATGACTCTGGTTTAAGATTTCTCCCATGGTTTAGAGGTGTTTTCATTTTTCAAAGATAAGTCATCTGTTCCTAAGCCTGTTTTTCTTTATTTGTGTTCCAAAGTCCTCCTAGCTGCAGTCTCCTGAAATGTCAAAATACTACCTTCAGAGCAGAAAATAGATTCTCCCAGTCATATCTTATCCTCTTATCCTCCAAAGCTCCCAATTTGCCAGTGAAGTAACATAAAAGTTAAAGATAAATTCTGTGACTGTAATCCCAATTGGGAGGCACACTCATCTCTTAAACAGTTCTGTCAACTTGGATTTATCTTCATGGAAGGCATATAAAGCATCGTTTACATAAATAACGTGGAGCTTTGAGTTGGACAAATACCAGGGATGAGTAACTGCCCTGGAGTAGACCTATTAAATCAATCACTGGGGCTCAGACAATCAGAAAAGCATTGACTATAGCCATACAAAACCTGATCACAACATAATCTTCCTCTGCTTCTTGATGAGGTAACAAAATATGCTGTGTTCATTGAACAGCTGCTTTCATAAGGAGAGCAATAATGAAAAAAATCTCCCAGAACCTTTAGTACTTGCACATGGAAACAAGACTTCCAGTGAGAAAATTAAAATGCCAACAAGATTTATACTTACCTATGTAGATGTCCTACGATCGTAGACATGTTCCATTACTTTTAAAGTGCAAGAAGGAGAAACAATGTCATTTTTTAAAGTACTGTTATTGAAATATAAAAGTAATAGGCATGGTTCCTATTATGGGCTGAATTATGCAACCCCCCTGGCCCCATGCAATTCATATGTTGAAGTTCTAACCGATAGTACCTCAGGATAAGACTCTATTTAAACATAGGCTCTTTAAAGAGGTAATTAAGTTAAAATGAGGTCATTAAAATTGGCCCTAATCAATATGACTGAGCCCTAATCCTTATAAGAAAATGAGATTAGAACACAGACACACATAGAGGGAAGGCCGCGTGAATATACATGGCTATCTGCAAGCCATGAAGAGAGACCTTAGAAGAAACCAACCCCAAAGACACCTTAATTTCAGACTTCTAGCTCCAAAATTGTGAGAAAATAAATTTCCCTTGTTTAAGCTACCCAGTCAGTGCTACTTTGGTGTGGCAGCCCTAGCAAACACACTTCTCTTTCTCTTTTAAAGGTAAATAAGGAAATGAAGATAGAGAGGCCCAAAGTTAAGCCATCTCTACCATGCTCAGACAAAATTCTGACACTTGGTGTAAACATCCAGTTTTTCAGTGGTTACGTATGGAAATCAATGTTCCCTTAATTGCTTAAACTTTGGCTGTGAATATTCTCCCATCACACTCTCTCTATTAAGAAGAGTGAAATGTCACATAACTAGTTGGAAAGGGGCTTGCCAGAGCTGCATACAGAAAGCATGAAACCATATTCTACATAGAAAAATCTGTTACAAATGAGTTAACTGAAGAAGGAGACATTAAGTAGTATCTGCTAATTGATTTCAGAGTGGGTATAAAGAAGAGATATGTGTAAATTACTAGCGAAAAAATAATGGAAACTAGCTTCTCAAGAATTACAGGGTTATGACATTTCAGATTTTTTTAATAGTACCTACAAAGTAAGGAAAAAGGCCTTGTTTGAGATCCTCTTACTAAAGATGACATTTTTTTTCTTCGTCAAACATTCTACCCTGCTAAGTGTCCTTATAATGAACAAATAAATAATAATATCACATCTCCTTGCTTCTGCGTTTATATGAAAAGCTTCCCCATTTCACTGCTTCCTAGCAAATGAGAGCAAGAAGTGAAATAAAGTCTTTGGGAAGCAGGACATCACTCACACGAAACAAACATGGGCTGGCATCCTGCTTAGACTCACATCTTAGGAAGAGGGCCCCGTTCACTTGCTCCATGCTGGCTTTTCTGGAAGATGTGAACAATCTTTCAAATGACTTGGAAAATTTTAGGCACATCAAACTCTACTGAATCTAGATCTCAGAAAACCCAAAATGAACTAATGACCACGTGACAGTAGCAGTGGTAATGTTTCATTTTAGGAAATATATGGAATATAAACAAAATTTTTAAAAAGCAGTATGATAATAATGGCCTTATTTTGCAAGATTTCTTGGACTAATCTTTAAGACCTATGTCAAATGTTTTATCCCAGTTATTAAGCACCATTTCATTTCATGCATCATGGGGGAGGGGTGTCTGTTTGAAGATTAACTCCACCCATGGTAGTGCTGACGTATCTGGACATGTGTCAGATGTGATCCAGAAAGGACAGGGGTCAGTCCCAGCAGCTGGATAGAGAGATGCCAACCTGGTGACAGTGTCTTAGTGCAGCCTGCTGGGGCCGGGGGCCAGTGCGGGGAGGAAGAAAAGTATGCTCTTTATTCCTAGGCTTCTGACATTCAACTATGTCTGTTCCCCGTCACAGGAGGCCTTGGCTCTCAACATTACACCTTTTTATTGACACAGTACTTTTAATTTGCACCCAGGTAGGTATAGTACACTCATTATATTAGGGTGAGGGGCTCAGAAGGGGCTCCTAAGTCAGTCTTAAAATTTGCCTGAAACCAGACCTCCTCTGTCGCTCTCTAGGCTCAGGTGCTGTGCTGACTCCAAGTCTCTCACAAACATACTTTCTAGGGAAGATAACCATATAAGAACCCCAAACCAGGATATTTTTGAGAATGAAATAGGGCACTAAAAGTAGTTAAAATTATTTAATTTCTTCAAAATATGTATAGTAACTTACAATTTGGTTTTATTATGTTGGCTGTCCCAATGAAATATTTCTATTAACAGCCCTTTTCAAAAATAAAATTTGTGCTAAAAATAACATATCTGTACATTGAAGCAAAATAAAAATGTCTCTTTATAGATTATCTAAAAATTCAAAAGTAAACGGGTAATCCCTCCCTCTGCTACAACATGGATGGGCCTTGAGGGTATTATGGTGAGTAGAATAAGTCAGAGAAATACATACAAAAACTGTATGATCTCACTTATATGTGAAATCTAAAAAACTGAATACATAGAACCACAGAACAGATTGGTGGCTACCATAGGTAGGGATTGGGGGTGGGGGAAATGGAAGAAGGTGGTAAAAAAAAAAAAAGATAATTATTCTTGGCTCATATTCACATTCTTTAGCTAGTTTCTTAGCTATATCTGGCTCTAACACTGTGTCACTGGCAGTTCTCTGAAGGATGTATTTTTTCAATATTGTATTATTTTTAATCTTTTAATAAAATTGCCTGAAAATTTCTCTAAAATTGCATTTTATGATTAATAAAATTAAAATTTGTTGACACTCAACTGACTCCTCTGTAGACTATAATATTTTTAGTTGGGAAAATACTATCTACAGGTATTGAGGCTCTTAATAAGATCAGAGGAAATTCTGCTAAATAGAGGATATCCTCAATTTTAATTGCATCGAAGTATATAAATACCTCAGCCCAAATATTTTAACAATTAAAAGACAAAAGAGACACAAGAACAGGAAAAATAAATGACAGATGAAGAACTCTCACTACAAAAAATATGTCATGATATATATATCTGGAAAAGACAATAATTTGAAAAGACGTATGCACCACAAATGTTCATAGCACCACTATTTACAATAGCCAAGACATGGAAGCAACCTAAGTGTCCATCAAAAGATGAATGGATAAAGAAGATGTGATACACACACACACACACACACACACACACACACACACACACACCCCTGAATCACCTTGCTGCATACCTGAAACTAATACAATATTGTAAATCAACTATACTTCAATTTAAAAAAGAACGGAAGAAAAATATGCCACGAAGCAGAAGAAGATTATGGCCAAATATGTCAACATGAATTTTTAAAAATCAATAAAATGAACATATCTTAAAAACAAAAGCATAATGTAGAGATAAAAGAGCTCAGGAAAGATCTGAAGATTTTCCTCTCAGACTGGGCCATCTAGGTTCATTAGAGACATCCTAATCATTTTGGTCCTTAAAGTGAAAAGGTCTGCATTATCATACTCATACTCCTAGAAGGCTACTTGGTTTCTATGCAAATCTTCCAACTTACTCCCAGCAAGTTGTAAGCCTATCAAGGAATATGAAAGAGGTATCACTCATTACCCTAATCAAAAGATTATCAATTATATTCTCCCCCAAAACAATAGAGGAAGCATTATTGACTTAATTCTAAAATGTCATCCAAATGGTTTTTCTCAGACCAAAATCTGTCTGCTACAAAAGCCTTCCTGAGTTCACTAGTAGAGACAGAACAGCTAGCTATATTTCAATGGCCATCTTCTCCTTTTCCTTTCCCGTTAAATTAAGTCCCACCTCAACAAGCCCACCACTATTATTATCTTTTGCATCATCACTGATTAATAAAGGTCAAGAAGAAATGATGAGATTTGCATCTGAAAATAAACTTTGAAAATAGTGACTTTGCAATGTTTTTCCAATGATATATGTCATGTTTCCAATGATAGTAAAAACTAACCTGTAAATTTACCTCTCTTGTTTCCTTACCAATTGGGATGATTTTGCATGCTTTTAAAAAATGTGTTGGTGCATATGAAAAAAGCCTTGAGAAAGCAGGACTGAAAAGAGAAGAATGTGCACAAATAAAGAAGTCAAGATGGCAAACATATTACTTTGGGTATATTTTAAGTACCTATAACAAAAGGTCCTTTCTTAGTTAAAGGTCTGGGTGTGCATTCCCAGGCTAGCGGGGAAGTTCCTTCTCTACAGAGCTCGTTACTCTTCCATTTCCTAGAATATTCTTCTCTGCACTGGATAAGGTTGGATCTAGTCCAAATTCTAGCTTGTAAGAAGGGAGAAAGAGAAGACGCGGCAGGCAAGCAATTTCTTCTTTAAATCATGTTACTTGGAAGTTACACATAACACTTATTATGTCGATGCCATATATACGGCATATGAAATATATGGCATATGAAATATGTGTGTATATTTATATACACACATGCAATACAAATAAATATACTAAACATATAATGATATAGACATTATATATATATTTATATAATCTCAGATGATGCAGTGACACAACTGAAATGAGACTGGGTTATGGTGTTGAAAAGCACTTGAGTGTTTTTATAAAAAATATACTTAAAATTTGTCAGATTAACGTTGGTCATCAACTGCTTTTCCTTTCTTTTTTTGGCCTACCATCATTTTTTTTTTTTTTTTTTTTTTTTTTGCGGTACGCGGGCCTCTCACTGTTGTGGCCTCTCCCGTTGCGGAGCACAGGCTCCGGACGCGCAGGCCCAGCGGCCATGGCTCACGGGCCCAGCCGCTCCGCGGCATGTGGGATCTTCCCGGACCGGGGCACGAACCCGCGTCCCCTGCATCGGCAGGCGGACTCTCAACCACTGCGCCACCAGGGAAGCCCTGGCCTACCACCATTTTGATTATTTTGTGGATTTTTAGCATTTGCAACCCAAACTGAACAGGAATAAGGCAGTCATATTCTCTTTGAATAACTATCTTGCCACATCAGAGTACTAACAGCACTTCCCACAGAATAGGAAATCAGTACATTTGGGGAGCCTGACAAAGAGTGGATAGATAGATGGAAAGATATTTCAATATGATCTCAGGAGCCATGCCAGTTCAATTCTACATGGAATTCCTTTTATGTGATATCTTTCCTTATACAGTTACAGGTGAGTTTTAAAATACAGATACTAAATGAAATAGAAGAAAGATACAACATTGAACAACAACAAAACTCATTGATAAGCATGTTGCTTAGATCTTTTGTGAAAATTTCATCAAGTTATTAAAAGCAGACATCTGCAATATAATTTCAAGACATTTACTTATATGGTGTCAACTTATATTAAAGTGCATACTTCAAAGCAAAACTCTGATGCTCTTGTAGCCCACATACACATTCATACTCTCAACATGTTCCATATGTTGGTTTGTAAAATTACATATGTAGTTCTACTAGTACAAGGCCAAATAAACCAACTTGATAGATTGAGAGGAAATTAGTTCAGCCAATCTTTAATTTTTCTCTACTTCTGCTACATATAGAAGCATCTTAGCATCTGCCATTTTCCAAAGAAATTAGAGACTGCTTAAAGTGAGACTGCCTCCCATTACAGACAAATTAATTTTAAGCCTCTTAGAATACAGGAAGTTATGGAATGATAATTAACTACTATTGAAAAGGGTATCTTTGTCTTACAAAGTAGAATCAAATTTACATCTACATTGTGGGTTATTATAGAATGGTCCTTAGACTCAACTGCTTTCTGCTTTGTCCCTCAGCTAGCTGGAGCCCTCATGCCTGCTAAGCCCCAGGTTGGAGCTCTTCTGCTTTTCCACTGGTGCCCACTTTATCACCACTCTGTGCAGAAATATTTTTAACTTATTTTACTGTCCTTTTAAAGACCTGGAGCAGAGGATCTAAAAGTGGATTCTAGAATTAAGAAATGAGCCTGAGGTGAAACTTTCTTTGGTTAATCTGCATTACAATTTATTTGAATTCTGGTAGGAAGTGACATATTAGTCAATATTAATCAATAAACCAATTTTTATAATGATCAAATGTGTAAGCTGATGCAGGTTCAATGAAGGATACAAATATAAGAAACAGCACCAGGACTTCCCTCGTGGTCCAGTGGTTAAGACTCTGTGCGCCCAATGCAGGGGGCCCAGGTTCAATCCCTGGTCAGGAAACTAGATCTCACCATGCCGCACCTAAAGACCGGGCGCAGCCAAATAAATAAATAAATATTAAAAAGAAAAGAAAAAAAGAAATAGCACCAACCCTTAAGGAATTTATAAATTAACTGAAATAAGAAAGGGAGAAAAATATTTAACAGCAAAATGGGGTATATGGTAAGTAACTAATGACAAGTACAGGTAATCAATATTTTAGGAACCCAGACACAGGGAAGATCACTATGCAGAGGACTATTCTAGGAAGTCATGGTGGAAATGCAACAGAGCTGAGCAGATTCCATCAAGGCAAAGAGGAAAGTGGAAAGAAATACTTTAAAGTAAAAAAAAAATGTTGGGGGAGAATATTCTGGTCAAATTCTTCAGCCATCTTTCTTAAAACTCATCCACAATCATAATATCAGTTAACATTGATAACTGATTGATAACACTGAGTGCTTATTCTGTGCCAGGCATTTTCAAGGATTATTTCATTGAACTAAAAACACACTTCTGATATGGACGTCAAGATTATTTTACTTTATTGATAAGCATAATGATGCCTATGTCATTTATTGATTCGTTTAAGGTGACAAAGGTAATGGATGGCTGAAACAGGATACAAACCATGTCTTCCATGCTTACCCATGTAATATAGTGGCATTCTTCTTGCAATGTTATTGGAATCCACCACCCCTTCCTTCTCACTTCTACTTCCGGTGATTACCTTTTAGGCCCTTATCATAACCCACATGAACTGCTATTACAACGTACTTAAAGTGTGGCTTCCCTAATTTTAATATCTGTTTCTCCATTTTATCCTTCATAATGCCCATCCATGTTCTAATCATTTACTCCCTGTTCAAAACATTTTAGGGACTCCCATTGTTTTAAACAGACACATACACACACATGCACATGCACACAATTAAAACAACCCTTTAATGTCCTCATAGAACTCCAATTTACCTTTCCATACTTTGCCTTCCCTACTGCTAATTCTATTTCATATCAGATTCATGCATGTAGTTGCTTGTCTTTCCCACTAGATTTCTAAAACTTAAGGACAGAAGCAAGGACTTCTCCTCCTCCTTTCTTCTTTAGCTTCTAGTGAAATTCCAAGCATATGGTGGACATTGAACAAATGTTTGTTTATTTGAATTTTGCTGAATCAGCAGGTTGTAAGCACAGTGAACAGCCTGTGTGACTGGAGCAGGTGGGATGTGAAAGGAACAAGTGACAAAGTGGCAAGGTAGGTAGACAAAATTGTAGGGGTACCTTGAACATCAGTGTGAGAAGTTTGGACTGTAATTTGAAGTGCTGTTTGTGCTGAAACATGGTTTGAAGTAGACAGCAAGTATAAAATCCAATTTCATAGTATCGCTCCCTCTGTAGCCATTCTTTCTTTCCACACACAATCACGGGCACATATTTTGCACACCACCTTAGAAAAATCATCTGCCTGCATCTTTCAGGGGAAACAGTTCTTAATGTCATTCCATGTCATTATCACAACTTCCCCAAATAGTTCTATTCTCTCAGTGTCTGGGAGTCCTTGCTCCTCTGGGCATCAATGCCTCATTTAAGAAGGTAGATTGCCATTAGTAGCCTAACTGGACATGTTGAAGCATGACATCTCCATCACCTGAAAGTGCATGGGACAACCAAGCTGAACCACACCATGGCTTGGCAGTGGTGGCTGGTTCAGCAGCGCTGATTCAGACTTATTAGCACCTGGCCCTTGCGGTCTCCATTGCTAATGAAATTATACCTGGGATATCACAGAGTCACATCCAGAGGTTAGAGTTACCCTCTCTTGAGGAAGAAGCATGCCCTGGTATCCACAATCTGAGAGTAGGATCCTTCCCGGCTAATGTCCTGGCTAAGGTCACAATGCTAATATTGACAGAGTTGCTTCCTTTGAAATTCTTTACCCATCAAATGGGAAACAATACTTAGCCAAGATATCTGACAGTTTTTGTTTTGTTTTGTTTTTGTTTTTTGGAGGGAGAGAGTGTCAACTGATATAACGGATATCAAAAAAGTTAAAGTATAAACCAAGATTCAACGTAAGGAAGCGAATTTTTATAACCAATCTCCATGACAACTGTTAGTCAGAGTTTGATTAAAAGTTCAAACCATAGTTACAACATATGCTTACCACTCTTTTCAGTCTTTTTCTGTTGGACAAATCACTGAAGGTCTGTGAAAAGTTAACCTGATGCCATTTGGAAACTTCCAAAGTCCTTTATCCTGTTGTTATAAAACTTTTCATCTTTCAAAAATCTAGTGAAGCAACATTATATAGAGGACAGGGCTCAGGACTGAGCATAAGCAATTGCAAGGATTAGGTTTTGGCATTCGGGAAGTGTCTTAACTTCTCCATGCCTCAGTTTTCTTATTGATAAAATAAGGCAAGTAATGAAATCATTGCAAGTGTCTCTTCCTGCTATAAAGTTTAATGATCTGTGATAGCAAATTTCTCAAAATAGATCTCAAGAAAGAAAAATGATAAATATTTGGTGGTAGTCTAACAGTTATACCCATGGATTTTCTTGTTTGTTTCATTGTCAGTTCTTAATAAAGACGAGGAAGATATAATTCTTCATCTCAAGAGGTTTATAAGCTAGGAAGAAAGAAGGAAAGCTTTTTTAAAAATGAAAAGATAAAAGCATTCAATATAAAGCAGAATGTAGTAAAGTACTAGTAGAGATCAAAAGTGGGAAGAAATACAGTCAAGGGAAATCATTGAGTATAACATGTCACTAAAGTGTTAACAAATGATCTGAGCCTTGAAGAATCAATAGCTGTAATCATAGATGGAGAATTAGATGAGGATGAAAATCTCACAAGAACACAACATCAAAGGAAAAACATTCAATAGTCAATGGATGGGGATCAATGTGAAATCTCAGGGCATTCTGTGACAACATTGGGTAGTACAATTTGGCATACTGAATGCATGGACAGGGCTGTGGAAGGTAAGAATGAAGGGAGGCTACGACAAAGAATAGAGAGCCTGGAATGCCAGACGCAAGAGTTCAAAAGTAATAAGGATCCATGGTGATTTTTGAGCAAGGGAATGAAGTGAAAAGTTTAAAACTGTACTTTAAACTGGTATCAATTGAAGACTGAATGGGGGAAATTAATGAGGAGCTCTTACCCAGATGAAAAGGGACAAGATGTGGGTTTGGCTGCAGAGATGAGAACTTAGTGAAGTGAAACGAAATAAAAGGAAGGACATTCTAGAGCTCAAAAGTATTCAGTTTTACACATATTTTGTAAGTGCCTGCTACATATTGGGCACTGATTATCAAGGTGTGGGCATACAAAGATGAACAATACATGGTCCTCTCTCTCAAGGACCATGTATGAATATAGCTTATTGGTTAAAAGGATAGCCACCAGAAGCTGAAGCCTGGCTTCATACTGAGAAACTGTGTGGCCCTGGGAAAGTTGCTTAATATCCCTGTGCCTTGGTTTCCTTATCTGTAAAATGGGGATAGTTAGCAACATTCCTCAAGGCATTATTGTGATGGTTAAGTGAGTTAGTATATGGTACTCAAAACACTGCCAGCCATAGAATAAAAATTCAATATAGAGCTATTTCTACTTCCACATAAAATTACAAAAAATAATTAATTCCAGAAGGAGGAATTTTGAAGGAAAGAAATCTCAAATAGCAGAAAAGAAAAAGGGGTCTCTTGAAAGTGGCTTTTAATAATCTGTCTAGAAATATTAGCTCAGCTCAAGATTGAGTAGAAGCAACTAGAGCTTTCATCTAATGCAATAATTTAAAGACATTCCTCTCTCAGAGGAATAGAACTCTCAGAGCAGAAGAAAAAATTACGTATTTCATATTAAATCAATAACAAGATTTCAGGGTTGTAATAATCAATCTGTTCTGCATTACTTTATCAATGATGGGGATAGAAAATATTATGAGAAGCATAATACTTTATCCTCGACTATCTAGTTTTTCTTAGTTATCTTTTTTGTTTAAACAAGAAAGATCTTTTACAACTGAAGATTATATACACTATTTATAGAATATCTAACATTTCAAATATGTTTTTTTCTCTCGTGTCCCCTTCTACACTATCTGACTGGCTTGCCTCTTTCTCAATCCTGAAAATCTTGAATTTACCCAGGGAACCTGGAAAATTGGAGCGACAGATTCCCAGTGTTTAACATTGGGGATATTATGATTTTAGGCAATAAACTAACTCCTGAGAGTTTAAGTGTCCTTCCTTACGTGTCTGAAACTAAACACTGAAATATTGTTGTAAGCATCATGATCAAAGCTGCTTCTTTGTGTTAGCATTTATTTTAGCTTTCATCGTCAAAGATTATCCATTTCAAACTGAACATTCCTTAGTCACCAATCTCTCCTGAAAGCCTGTAATCCTGAAACAAATTTTCTAAGCAGGATGGAGTTAAATAAAATAATTCGTTTTCTAGGACTTGGAACATTTGTCCTAGTTTCACACCTTATGCTGCAACTCAGTTACTGCTTGAAAGGCAAAGCGTGCAGCCAGAAAGCAAGTTCCAACCTCACCTCTTCTTTCTCTTATACCTCTTGAGCCCTTCAACAGCAGATTCACTGACCTGCCTGTATGCTTTAGAGTCAAGCACTATTTGGAGGAAGTCAAAATCAAAGACCTGGAGACAGATGCTTGATTTACATTCAAACTCTGTTTCAGACCTTGTCTACTATAGTTTTTATAAGCCCCTTTATTGTTTGAGAAATAATCCTCAAAATAGCTTCAGTGATGGAAAGTAAATTTATTCACACAGCAAATATTTATTAAGTACCTACTATATGCACATCACTGAAATCGATACAGAATGGGGTAAGGGGATGGGGAGAGAAGAGTGAGGGATGAATTTTACAAAAACAGTCAATAAGAAGCTTTTTCTTTGAGGAGTTCAGAATCTAGTTGAAAACACAAACAAGAGTACACAAACTGTCCATCCCTAGAAAACTATGAACTGTAATTTTTCACTTCAGCTTCATTTTTATCTTTCAGATACACTGAAATGTTTATATTTAAATTTTAAATCCTCTTTCATTAAGGATAGAGAGTAATGTCTGATTTCTTTATAAGAAGAAGCTGGGTAAAAGCATCTTAGTGATTCGAATGAAGCTGTCAGACATAAACAAAGGAAAGGGGTCTTTCCTGTAAATATCAGAAATTGAAGAGATGAAATGAAGTTCATTTTTTTAAAAATAAAGAATGGTTACTTGCTGGTTTGCATTTAGACATGTTTGTAAACGTCCCCATTTTCTACTTGCCAAAATTCAATTTGGGTGTGTACTGTCTCTACCTTTATTTAGCAATGTATATATAAACTTCAAAACTTCCCCAGTCCCAGATGCAGGAAAATCGGGGTTGTTTGGGTATAGTTTTCACAACTAAATTCTTCTTCACCCTATATGTCTGTTCCTCAAGTGTAGGGAGAGATCAAAGGGAAACTACATGGTAATAAGTCCAAAGAGATGGGTCACAGGCTAAAACCCTAGCAACATGGCACAGGGACTGTGCTTAAAATCTAGGAATGTAGAACCTATATCTGGAATTTCTATATTAAAAAAGGAAGTTTGTACAGGAGAGAAAAATGTACCAGTTGCTTACTCAATTTCTCATTTGGTCTTTACCATATTCTCATTAGATTGAGTTTAATTTGTTTTACATAACTTCTGGGTAGGCCAGAAACTAGACGTATGACCATGTAAACACACTTAGTATAGTGTGTAAGAGCATGGAATGGAACCAGACTTCCCAGGTTTGGACCACGGTTCTGCCATTTACCAGTCATCTAAGCTTCAACAATTTTCTTCACCTCTCTGCATCTTAGTTTCTTCATCTATATAATGAAAATAATGGTATCAACCTCATAAGGCTGCTGTGAGGATTAACTGAGTTGACATATGTAAAGGATTTAGAGTACTGTCTGTCACATTCTAAGCATCTCTAAGATGTTGCTATTCCTATACTATTATCCCTTAAAATAACACCAGGAACCCCTACTGCATCTTCCTACTTTCCATAACCATTTTTTTAGAAACAAACAAAAAAAGTCAGTACTTTTTTTTTAAGTTTAAAGTACCAAAGTAACCAATTTTCTATATCCAATTTCTATGACCTAACCAGCTACCAATATTTCTCTTTACCATAGTTCAAATTAGGTCTACACTTCAGTAGTCTCAACTTTGCAAGATGTCGAAATAGGGAATACAAAACTCAGTGCTAAGGACACTTTCACTCTTATTTATGTAACAGTTTATATTAAGTATTAATATTTTAAACTCTTTATAAAATTGTGCTTTTTCCCCTTTCTTCCATCAATACAGCCAACATACTTTCTTTTGTCTATTTATACATAAGGGAATCAGTGAATAACTAGAGAAATTTAACACTCTTCCTCTAAACTCTAAACATAAAATCTTTTTAATCAAAACAGGTTAATCCTGGCTTTGGAATCAGAGAAATCATATTAAAATGCATACACTATGATTCATTCAAAACCTGAATACAGCAATATATAATCCTATAAAGCCACAGAGCTTTTAGATCAAGGCAAAAAAGGTAAATCAAACCTGAAAATGAATGGATTAGCAGAAACAGGAGCATTACTGTAATATAGAGAAGCAGATTTTGTCAAATCTTGCTTTCTAATTCCCATCTGGAAAAGCCTTGCTCCGCAAATGAACAGGTTTGAAGGAATGCCTTTAACATCTGTAAAGTTAAAAAGCATCAAGAATTGGAATGGGCTTAATCCCCCATTCCACAGCAGGTATTTTATATACAATCATAAGAAGTGATGAAAGTCAGACACAGATGGACAAATTGGTAGATTTAATCAGATTGATCCTCTACTCCTTGTTTAGTCTACCCTGTTTTAGCTTCAACTCGCTTGGGTTAACTAAAGTCAATGGTCAGATATGTAAGGAATAAAGCCAGGTCAAAAATCAGGGTTGAAGTGTCAAATGATAACCTATTTCAACTCCATGAACCGCCGAAGACAGAAAGTTTTTATTTATAGTTTTGTGTGTATCATTGTGCGTAACAGTCTATATTAAATTGAGTCTATGAAATGGGCCTTGTGTTTGACCCGCTGAGATTCTGAAATGACAGGAAGAGACTGTGTGTCGAAGAATTGATACGGGTGGAGGAGCCAAAGTCAACAGAGGTAGTAGACGTGAGATTTAGTGGTTTAAAACACTGGCTAATTAGGATGCCTAAAATGTTCTTTGGAGCAGCAGACACATTTAGTTGCTCTGAAATCCATTCTGTGTTCACAGCTCCAGCTGTTAAGTGTTCATTTCTTTTCCCACATGGTTTTATGAAGATAGAGGAAGGAAGATGAAATTTATAATTACATATCAAATAGCAGTATTGGTGTCACAAGAAATTGGTTTTAAAAATGATGCATATCTATAAACTTATCCCAAGTATTTTGGGGGCTGTTTTTGCTGCAAATTATTTACCATTACTCTGTCCTATTACGAATCTATAGAAAAACTTGTAAATATGCTGGAAAATGTCTCATCAGTACCACTAAGCATATTATTATCTATGGCTGGTTTCTTTATATAGTGTAGCATATGCTCTTGCAAAGTAAACCAAAAACTTGGATAATGTTAGAACTAATACTACTTGAAATGGTACTATTTTCTTTTGTTTCTCCATTCATATACTAAAATATTTTTCGAGCTGAGTACTGTGTGTGATGTGTTTCTAATGTCTAACCCACTATATATGCATATTAGTTGTCGATAATATTATTCTTCCATAGTGGTAGAAATATCTTAAAGTTAAGGGCACCATAATCAAATAAAGATTTATACTCAGAGAAGATAAAAAATACCTTGTTTTGTTTTGTCTCTTATTCACGCAAATAAGATAAAATTTTTCCTTAATCTCCCGTCTTCATTAAATCTTAGTTTCAGTATAAAAAAAATCTGCAAACTCCATATGCAGCATACCTCTCTTTCTCTTCTGACCTCAATCCCCACAATCATAAAACACATGAAACTTTAAAACTGAATTATTTCTTACCATATGGGATCTGAGAATAAGATCAAACCCAACCTAGACAAATGCCATGCAGCAAGTCGACAACTGTTCCTGGAGTCCTGGGCAATGCCTGGGAGAGTGCCTGCCAGGGCCTACTGTTTTCAAACGAGTTTCATTTCTCTAACAATTTAAATCTGCCAAGAGAAAACCGAGACAATCAAGCTTTGTGCCAAAAAGCCCCAAGCTTAAGCTAGAGATGTATCCTCTCTTTAGCCTGCTGATGAGAGAGGGAGCAGAGAGAGAGGAAAGGATAAAGATTCAAAATGACTAGGACAGAGGCTCAAGGATGCGTTTGGAATGCCACAACAGGACAATTTCTGGCCCTAATTACGTTCCTTTGTGGAGCTTCATATCTAGAATAGAGAATACCTTCGTCCTTTCTCTTTACCAACTCCCGTTACATTTGGGGTTGAATGTTGTCTGGAATATATCTTCTTCTCATCTCCCATCTTAGCCCTGCCAGAACTGTGTCCACAGAGAGACATTCTATCAGAGAGGCTGCTCCCTGCTGGTCCAATTTCAGAACAATGTCTTGGTGCCAAGGGAAGTTTCCCAAGGAAGACAACATTGCCCTGCTCTCCATTTTCTGCCTTTTTCCTTCTTTATATTGCCTCAAACTCACCCACAAAAAGGAGGTTAACAAGCAAGTCAAACTGTCGTACGGATTCCAGTTTGTGAGCAGAGGAGAGAAAATGAGAGGGCTACTGGTAGCTTCCTACACTAGAGAGCCATATGCACTGAGAAAGGGTGAGAACCTCCTTTGCCAACCTGGCACCAGCCTTCCTGGCACCTCATGTTTGAGAAATGAGACCCACTGTTTCTTACCACAGGTCCAGGTGGTAAAAATCCATAGTTTATCCAAGCAGGCACCTTCAGTCGTAATACTAAAATGACACTAAACCGAGATAAAATGTAGTTGTTGTAAGTATACAAATAAGCTACAATATGTGCTATTTTGAGGTACAGTATTTTCACAGTCACAAGTTATCTTCCTTGTTTTCTATAGTAGCTGAAATATGATCTTTTGATTCATACTGTTCTGGATTCAAATGTCAGCTTCCCACCAACAAGCTATGCGACTTTAGACAATTTATTTATAAACTGTCTGAGTTTTGGCTCCATTATTTTTAAAAGGGACATAAAAAACTTATTTCGCAGGGTAATTGTGAGGATAAAATATGAGATGATTGATTAAAGCACATAGAATTGTTGCAAAGTTATTACTAATAGCTGGTAAGCACTCAGTAAATGATGGCTATTAGTTTTCAATTTGGGATAAAAATATAATATTAAATGATCTTGCTTATTTTGGTCTTAAGGTAATCGCTGAAAATAGTTTGCTTTTGAAATTCTTTCAAGAGATTTTCTCTCAATCATCTTCAATTAATCCTGGAAAATCCATTACTTACTACATGACATCAGAGTAAAGAAGAGCTTTAAAAATCACAATTGAGAGTGAATTTGAAACAGACGCTGTGTTGGGAGTAAACTGAGATGACCCTTCTGGAGGATAATTTGGTAATACCTGTAAAGCAGTCAGAATTCCATTTCTAGAGATGCGTCCAAAAGGCATGATCAAGATATAGCTCTAATGATGGTCACCGCAATTTTCTAAAAACATTGGAAAGCATCTGTATGCACCTGCAGAAGATTGCTTACATACATTATGCTATACCCAGTGAAGCATTATGTATCCATTAAAAATTTTGTAGAAAAAATTGAATCATCTAAAGGAATAATCACATAGTAAGTGAAACGACACACTGGAAAACATTACAGTATTCCATTAAAAATATATACATTTCCTAGAGAAAAAATATTGAAAGAATACACACCAAAAGATTAACATCTTTATAGCAGCACAAATGGTGTCTTTGGTTTTGCTTTTCTGCAATTTAAATTGTTTTTTGTGGAACATGTATTGGTTAGTAATTTAAAAATAATGTAAATGAATTTGCTTGAGTTCTAAATTTTTCTACTTCATTGAAAATTTGGAAATGTAAATAATGTAAAAAAATGGAAATGTAAATAATAATTTGGAAATGTAAATACCCAAGCATAAGTCCACACATACTTACCCACACATATTTATTCATATTTCCCCCAAAATGCCAGTATATTGATATACATTTTGCTTGCATAGAGAGGCATACTTTCAGTGATAAATGAAAAAGTCCTAATTTCTCATAGAAAGATCCTGTGTTTCTTCAAATATTCCTTTAAAACCCAATTTTAAACCCTATTTAAGAAATAGTTTCAGAATATCTTTTCATGCCTCTTCCTTGTAAAGTCTTGAAATGCTGCTGACCTTGCATAATAATTTTTCCCTTACAACATATTAATTATCATTCTGGCACCTCTGGCCTACTCATGAAATCAATGAAGTGTGAAATGCCTCTGTGCAGAGTAATATTTCATATTTGGTACTTTACGTATTAATTACTTTTCTGTTTTTGCTAATCCAGTCAGAAAAAAAAAATAACCTACTTCATTTTATAATGAACTGTCAATGAGAAAAACAGGAAAACAGCAAACAAGTCACATTTGCTGACCTATTGAAAGCTGCTAAACCCTTCTTATTGTCACGGCATCTTCTTATGTAAGCCTGCTGCTTACTAAGCGAAGGTCCTTCTCATAGCAGTGACTGGCTTTTGTGCTGAAAATAACAGATGTGAAGTCTGAGAAACAAGTAATTTAAGTCATACCTCACTGTTTTGAGCCTGAAATCCAAAATAAAATACAAAGTCCAATTCAATGTCAACAAAAGAAGGTACACAGAGTGCTATTCAAAAATTTAATAATTTGCCAAATTATAATCTGCAAAGAGAAAAAAATATGGGAAGATGCTAGTGTTTTAAAATTCTATTTAGTTGCCATTTCAGCTGCTCAACAGTTAAAATATAAATCAGTTTGACAATCTGAAAGCAGCAGTTTTAATCCTGAATTCTAAGAGCTTGTATGCTCTCTCTCTCTCTCTCTCTCTCTCTCTCGCTTTAATGCCAGCCATTCAGCCTGAACAAAAAAATTCAGGTGTGACATTTCTTGATTCAGGAGCTGTGTTAAGCAGTTATAAAGTCGCTGTAATTTACAGCGAAGAATAAAACTAACCTAAGAGACCTCAGCCCTAATTTGCTAAAACTTATTACACCTCATTGGCCACCGAATAGCCAAAAGAAGAAAAAAGAATAAAAAAAAACTTATCTGAATAAGAAACTTTACTAGCATTAGCTTAATGAGAAATGATTGGCTTAAAATTGCTCTGGCTACATCAATGATTCACTTTAACACTATTTATGATGTTATGATTTCCTATTTCCTGAGTTACATAAAAGCCAAAGCAGTTACTGAAACAATACTAATGAGTCGATAGATGTTTTCAGATGTCTGTTTGACTCCTGAGTCTAGTTAAATGTCTCAGTATGACGAATTTAGTTCTCTACTGAATATCCCAGCTGTTGAATGGATTTGCTAAGAAAATACATGTGTACAATTATCTTAAGCTATAGAGACTTTGAGACTATAGATAGACCAGTTGTGTTGATTTCATTCACCTATTACTTTATAATGCTATGAACATGCTACCCAGATGACCAAATGAACAGGCTACCTTAATAACTCTTGTGAATGACATCCCACAACTCTGCAAAGGAGAATGCACTACCTGGACTTTGCAACATTTTCAATGCATGTTTTCAATGAGAATCTTCTGCTGCGCTATGTATTTCCTTTTGCCAGAGTAATTTGGGTAATGCTAAAGACATGGGATAAACTCACAGTCAGAATGTTACTATGTAAAAGAAAAGTAGCAAGTGGCTGGTTTACCCTAAATTAGCATTGTTGGTCCAAAATACTGCTAAACATTCTCAAAAATTAATCCATAATGGTATATTTGGTGAGGTGACTTATTTCCCCACAATATTCTAAAACTTCCATTGTGCATTAACAGGTATGTAATACATAGTCTTTGTAGTACAAAACAACCATAGACATTGATGTTTAGACTAGAAAAGAAACAAAGTTCTAAAGAGTGATTTGGGTGAATCACACATTTTTACACCTGTACCAATCAGTTGCAGTATCACATGACTTCTGAGATTTTCAGATCTGATAACTTTCCAAAATATGGGTCAGATCCTAAAAACCATATCTGTGGCTTAAGAGGAAAGAAACATTCAAAGGTATTAAACACAGACAAAATCTATCCAATACTTCAGAATATCTACAAAAACTTTCCATAAGAAATAGATAAAATAAACAAAGCAAACCCCCCTTCACCTTATCACCAACCCCAGCCTCATCACTCAAGAGGTTGGTGTGTATTTGCTTTCCATTTTAGGTTGCTTACTCATTTCACAACTGGTATGTTGGTACAGCTAATTCAATTATGAAAAAAAATCATACATATGTTATATATATAATGTACATATATATTAGGATGATTTTAAATAAGTTTAAAAGCAAATCATTTCTTGCCTTTATTTAGTTTGTAGAGTTAAATTGAGTTGATCTGAGCATTATTAAAGAAAACGAGCAACATATGTTCTGCTTAGAACACAGTATAACTTCAGAATAAAATCAGAGGACTATTGAATAGAAAGAGGCCAAAGGTTAATGTTAGGAAGAAGAAATCACTTCTCATAACTTGTTGGCTTATAAAAATAAAAGGCTAACCCTTTTCTTTTGTCCAAGGTATAATTGTCCATCCCTGCTACTACCCATGGCAGTTACATAATACACTGCTGGGAGGAAAAAATGGAATATTTGAATGCCCAAGGATGCATGTAGTATCATTCTACCAAAGCTTCCAGCGCTGAAGTGTTTGTATTATTAATACCCTCTGAAATTTACTATAGTGACTAATTTGCCATAGCCACTGGACAGAAATCATGTAGCATGATTTACACTACTACAAAATCTTTACTAACTTGGGCACCATAAATTTGATCATTTAATAATTTAGTGCTAAATCTCTTCTTTTAATGAAAGGAGAGTGATCATGATTATTATTAATGCTATTTTTAGTTAGTTTTAAATTATGCCATTATGATAAAACATTCTACTTAATTTAATATTTCAAATCAAAATTAATTTCCAAAGTCTTTAATTCTAGTCAGTCTGCATAATTACAAGGTATTGTAATACTCTTGCAATTGAATCTCTAAAGTGCATTTAACAATAGAGAATGTTAAGTGGATATCTTATTTAGATATTGCAGCTTAGTGCTGGTCTTGGTTCTTCAGAATTCCAACAGACAGCATTCTAATTAAGAAATTTTAAATCTCTTTTATTCTTGAGAAGAGATAAACAAGGGATAAAGTTCTTTATAACATATTCTGATAAAAGCACTGCATCATTTTAAAGTGCTGTGTTATGACAGTTAACATATCACCTCAAATGCTCTCTTGTGCCATATTCTTCCAATTTACAGCATCTGATGAATGGAAAGTGAATTTTGGCATTTTGTGGAGAGTGGTAGTTATTCCACATGTTGACAGGTGCTACTGTAAAAGCAACTTGCAACTTAAGACCACCATCTACTGGCTCTGCCCAATGTTGCAAAAGCTATCAGTGTAATATGCAACTGATTCTAAACGCGCCTGACTGAAAAATCTACACTCTTGCAAAGAATTTATTAAACTGGTCACCTACCTCCTAATCAATACTTTCATATTCAATTTGCACATTCTTAAAGGCATTCACTATTCCTCAAGAAAATCACTAGAATCTGTTGTTATATGTTGTTACCTATGGTGATTAACTGCAGGTATTTTTTCACATAATGAACCTGATACTCCTACCTGGACTTGATTGATAGACAGGGATATCAAAATTGATGACCTGCCATAGATGAAGACACTCTATGACAGTCAGGATTCTATTCAGAACTAACTAGAAAGATACTTTGTTAACGAGGCCCCTTTATACTAATTCATATTGCGTTTCATTACTTTGGTGGGATACTACTGCCAGGACATGGACATGAAATTGTAACCTAGGGTTACAACCTTCTCTGGAACCTTTTAAAGTACTCTGATTAGTGATTTCCAGAGCTAGATAAAAGTTGAGTTAAATTTCCTAAGAGCTTCTTCCTTAGCTCTGTTCCCTCTGAACTGAACTCTTCTGATTTTAAGTTTAGGGACAAAGCATTACATTTACGAAAGCTTTGTTTCTTTCAAGCACTATCCCCCCACCTATCCAGGAAAAGGTCATTCCTTGCTTTCCGAGTCCTTCAAATCACATCATTCATTCATTCAACAAATATTGGTTAAGGGCCCTTGGCTCTGTGGCAGTTAATGGGGACGCACTGGTTCACTATAATTCCAATGAACTTAACTGAAGATTAAATATATATATATATTTATATGCTCCCTGGTTCCACAAAGAAATGAAATATGCCACTGTAACTAATTTTCTAGTCCTGATACTAAAAATACCTTTTTAGATTTTGCAAAATTATGTATCGCCCTCCCCAACTTCCACCATTTGAAAGATATGCATAGCTAGTGAGGCCACTTTTGATCACAAACAGATGAAGTGACTACAAGGCTATTCTAAGCCCTCTGTTCTTCTCCACAGATCCTGTGAAGTTTGCATACACCCATGGTGATTTTCTACATTTTTGTGATTTTTCTCCACCATTTTTCCAGTACCCAGATTTGAAATTGTGTCTCAGCTATTTTGATTAAAATAGAAGCAATGAGACAAATTCCATCTTTCCAATGCTAAAGCTACCAGTTTACCAGAACCTCTGTCATTTCTGCCTTCCTGCCAGTTTCAATGGAAGATAGGCCCCTCCTATCAAAAGTCAGGTCTCCACTGCATCCTTCACACCTCAGCCCTGGGATTTTCGAAACATTTCTTCCAGCAATGAGAACTCTCTTTACATTGCATTATCAGTTTTCCCATCTCCGTTGGATCATTCTCATTAGTATACAAAGAACCTTTAGTTTTGTGCATTTAAAAAATCTTAACGTTCTGCTCTCCACTACCCCATTTACCACCCCCTTCACAGCAAAATTTCTTGAAAAAGTTGTCTATAGTCTCTGCCTCTCTTGCATCACCTCCCATTTTTTCCTCATCCTGTTCCAGAAAGCAGGCTTTCTGCCGTCATCCACTGAGCTTGCACATTAAGATCACCAATGATTTGCGTGTTTTCACACCCAACAGTGATATTTCTGTTCTCATCTTTATAGACCTCTCAGGAGCATCAGACCATTCCGTCCTGGAAAGCCTCTCTGTTTTTGACTCTAAGATACTTCACTCTGCTCATTTTCCCTCTGTCCTTCCTGGCCATTCCTTTGATGACTCCTTATTCTCAGATAGACCTAAATGTTGGAAAGCCTCAGAATTTGGAGCTGGTTCTTTAGTTATACCCTCTCACCAGGTGATTTCTTTCATCCAGTCCCATGGCTTTAAGGATTATCTATATTTCCAGTGATTCTGAGGTTTATTTCTCTAGCCTGGAACTTTACCTATATATGACTTTTAGATCTAATTGACCTCTTGATAGCTCCATTTGTATTTCTAACATGCTTCTCATTAACATACCCGAAACAAAACTTCCGAGACCTGCAAAATCTCTCATGTTTTTTAACATGTCAATACAGAGAACCATAATCTACACAGTTACTCAAGCAAATATTTAGAAATCCTTTCCTTTCTTCTCCTTCCTACATCTAATCCATCAGCAAGCCTTGTCAATTCTACCTCTAAAATATCTCCTGAATCCATGAACCCCATCTCCATAGCTACTATTGGCTTCTAACATATTGCTTGGCTCCTATTCTTGACATAACTACAATTCCTTTTTCACACATTAGCCAGAGTGACTTTCTTTAAAAACAGAATTGCCATCATATAACTGCTCTATTTAAACCTTCCAAATTAAACCCCCTAACCCTGGCATTCAGTGCTCTGTATAAAGCGGGCTCTGGTTACTGCTGTGTCCTCATCTCTTTATACTCTTTGCCCACTACTTGCCTTCTTCGGGTTCTTCAAGCACGCCCAGCTCATTCTTTCCTGGGAGTTTTTGTACTTGCTGGTCCCTTTGCTGGGACACTTGCCCTCAGATCTTTAGATGGTTGGTTCCTTCCCTTCATTCAGATATCTGTATATGTGTCAGTTCCTCAGAGAGGTCTTTCTAGAGTATTCAGTCTAGATAAACAGAGCCTAATCCTTCTCTATCACTGTACTCTTTTATTTTCATCATAGCATTTATTGCCACCTGATATTGTCTGTTTATTTATTTACTTATGGTCAGTTCACTCTCAGTAGAATGTGTACTCCATGGAAACAAAGAACTTGTCTGCCTTGTTCACCACAGCATCCCTAGGAGATAGAACAGTGCATGACATATGGTAGATGCTCAATAAATGTTTGTGGAATTAGTAGATAAATCACTAATTGTTTAAGTAACAGCCTTGGATTTTTCCCGAAAAATCACAGTCACATCCAGTGAGGCCAAGTCCTGACGACTCTTAGTCTATGCTATCTATTTATTTACCTATTCTCTTCTTCAGCTGAACCCTCCTCTCCCATCCAGTAGCACCAGGGATTTTGTTTAGGCAGGAAGGCCAGGGATATATCCTATTACCTGGGAAGTCCTGGGTTATCTCCTCTGAGACCTTGCTGGCTAACACCACGGAAGGTAATATGGTTCTGAGATAAGCAGATATAAAACAGGTTTATAACACATTTTCAGATTAATTAACTCATTTGAGCAGGTGATTTATCCAAAATATTCTCTTAGGCACAGAGAGAGACTCAGAAGCTCCGGCTGGCAGTGGATTCTCAGAGCCAAGATTGGTCATCATAGCAAAGTGATGGCTTGGAGTTGACACCCTGACAGTGCCACCTTCTAATCTATTATGTAATTAACTTAGTTATTACATTTGTTTTTAATTGTCTGTCACTCCCACTAGAATATACACTCCTCAAGATCAGAGGTTTTTACACCTTATTCCCTGATGTGTACCCCAAGTCTCTATAGTAGTGTCTGGCACATAGCAGGTGCTCAACACATATTTGTTGAAAAAGTGAGAGGATGAGAAATCCAAAAGAGCATCCTAGGGTTCAGGAGGCTCAGCAACTACAAGGACAGTCTCTATAGCATCAAATCCACGTGGAGTAGGCAACAAAGAGGTGAAGCCAGGAGAGATTTCCTGAGATCTTGGAACTGAGAGGCAAGGACCAGTTTTTAAGGCATCTGGCCTTAAAAATTGTTTTGTGTACATACAAAATAGGGAAGGCATTATTCTCCTTTCTAGATGAGGACATAAATTGGATGAGTCATACTCTCCAGGTTACATGGGAAGCAAATTGAAGGGCTAAATCGAGAACCAAGGATTTAGGCAAAATTTAGTCCAGTTCAGATAAACATTGACGAGAGCCAGCTGGACTTATGTTACAACTCTGGCTCCATCACTCACTAACTCTGCGACCTAAGGCCAGTTACACATTCACTCTAAGCCTCAGTTTCTCAGTTGCTAAATGAGAATAATGGTAGTGCATATGTCCTAGATCTACGAGGAGAATTAAGTAAGAAAATTCATGCAAAGTACTTGGTTCAGTGTCCAGCACATAGTACGTAACCACATTACTGTTATAATCATCATCATTGGTATATTTTTTATCATCAAACAAATATTTATTGAGAACCTACTATAAAGGATACTAAGGATATAAATATCAATAAGATGCAATTTTCAGCTTTCAAGTAGCTGACAGTCTAGACCTCAAGCAGATACATTAAAAACAATGAGATGTGAATGGTAGTGAAAGGACCAAAAAACAACACAGGGAAAACATCACTATTATGCCCTGAGAGGTCCAGAGGCTCCCTAGCAGAGATAATTGGAGAGACATCCATAGGTTTATCTAGGAGTTTTTCAGGCAAAGAAACATGAACAGGGCATTGTCATCAAAGAAAACGGTATGAACAAAGACATACACGCAGAGTGATTACAAGCAGTTTCGGGAACAAATTTAAAAATAGAGAAAGCGAAAGATGGGGTTGAAGAAGTAGAAACTGGGTAATTCAGGGCCTCGTATGTGAGGAAACTTGAACCTTCTTTTGGCAGTGGGAACTAATAGGATGTGTTTAAGAAATAATACAGTGTGATCAGATGCTCATTGACTAGATCACTGGCAACTGAGTGGAAGATGAATTTGAAGAGGACAAGAATAGGAATAGGGATTTCATTGGAGGGTTATTACGAGAGTTCAAGTGAGAGACAAGGGACAAAAATAAGGCAGTGGAGAGGAGAGATGTCAAAGAAAAAATATGAATCCCTAGAACTGGTTAATGGGATAGAGTTCAGGTTGCAGTTGACAGAGGAGATAGTCATGGGGAGTCCAAGAAATAGAAACAAAAGAAAGGGAAGCTTCTGCTGGCCAAATTCTTTCCAGAGAAACTTGCAAATAAATCACTCCCGAACACCTGGTGAGACAGAGTTCATTTTCAGCTGTTCTCCCGGGGTTTGTCTCTTTCTTCATGATGGTTGCAGATATGTTTTTGAGAACTTGCCAGTCTCCATTGACTCCTTCTGTCTTTTTTAGTCAAACTTTGCATTTTAAATGCATTCTCCTTACAAGCAAGAACAAGATCAAAAGAGCAAGATTTCCAAGTAGAAGCCAAAAGATTGAAAGTCATTCTTGTTTTTATTTCATTACTGTAAAATGGATTCGATGCCCTAACTCTCAGTTCCTATAGCTGATAAACGGGAATAGTGAAATCCATGCCTTTCCTTCCTGCAAACAATTGAGCAAGACATTGATGGACTTTTAACAACAGAAAAAAAAAAAAAAAAGCATTAAAATATTCTAGTCCTTTTTAAAATAGCAAATGTATTCTCAAGGTGATTAAGCATTGGTTTAAGGTCTCCTCCCCCTATATTGTAAGGTTCCTAAACATAATTAACAAGTATCTAACAGAATGTCAGACTTACTGTAAATTTAGCATATTGCGGCAGCATATCCTTTTAAGTCCTAAATCACCTAGCTCTGAGGATCTTCGCATTTTTCTTGAAACCCTTTCACTTCTCCTTTCAAATATCTCAATTTTATAATCCTTGTCCATAGTAAACTAGAACCCTGATCTATTTTCACAATTCTAGATTTTGATTGTACACTTAGATTTCAGGATAATCTGCTATCTTTACGCAAACATCAAATATAAATTCTAAATCAATAGAATGTGCATAAAAATCAATGTAACTTTGCAAGGTCTCTGTCCTATTCTTATTCATCTTACTAGTATATATAACAAAAGAGGAGCTGATTATATAGTTGTTAAGTGAATGAGTGAAAATATTATCTTACCCTAAGATAAAGTCTCTGTCTGGTAGACTATCATTCCTAAAATGATACTCAACTTGTAGAAAAAGTATTGCTTCAATTTTCCCCTTTCTTATGACAGAGTTCGTTCAAATTCTTCATCTCCTCTCCCTATAAGAAACATCTGTCTTCCTCAGAAATCTCCACCATGAAACTATATACTGTGACAATTGTATTCAGGCACAGAACTTGGTCTCTATCTTTTCCAAATGATGAGCCACAGAGATAATACTATACTTCAACTTGACAGTGTGTGTGTACTATGTAACTTAGTGAGCATCAGTAAGGAGAAATCTACAGAAATCTCTGTGAGAAAAGAGTATTAGAATATCATTACTTAACAGATCTAGCAACAAAATTCTTCTAAGTAACTATTATCTACCCTGTAGGTAGCTACTTACACATTCCTGTTTCTTTCAAACCATCAAAAACTAGGACCTGACATAGTATCTAGGACCCATCATAGGTCTTAGTTTTCAGTCTTTGGGAAACTAGCACATAGCTCTTTCCCAGAAAGCAAAATAAAAGGGAAATAAACTATGTTAAGTTTCTTCTATGTACTGGGCTGCAGGTTAAATACTTTTACGAATATTACATAAAGCTGTGATCACTATGAGAGTAGCCATCTCGAATGTTCCACTCAAGGCTCTGAGCCTAGTAGTGCCAAACACATAGTAGATGTCCAATAACAATCATAGCTACGATGGCTGGGTACTTACTATTCACTGTTCACCGTTCTAAGCGCTTCTCATATACTAATCATTTGACTCTCACAGCCATGCTATAGGGTAGGTATTATATCCATTTTATAGATGAGAAAACTGAGAGTAAGAGAGGTTAAGCAACTTGCCCAGAGTCACATAGGTAGCAGAGCTGGGATGCAAACCTGGCCCCCATGCTTCCTCACTGTGTTAGACCTATCAGATGAACAAATCAACGCTGTTTCCTTTAGGAACTGGTGACTGTTTATATTGACATAGTTCTGAGACTGATGCAAATGTACTTTCCCAAACCTACAGTGCTTGCCTTCTGTTGCACAGATAAAGCAGTAAGCTTCCCCTCTTGCTTTGTAAATCCCAGGTAAAAGCTCTTTCTCCCACACTTCACCTCTTGTTCTTCACAGCTCAGTACTAATCATCAGCCCATAATGCAGTGTAGAATTGCCAACACCATCCCCATGATGTAGTTATTTCCAATTGGCACTTGGGAGCAGTGAGGATAGGAGGCATTACTCATAGCCAAGAGTACAGATGTTTCTAATTGCTTTCCATTACCAAGAATAACAGCTGTTTACATCTATCAGCAAATAATTCACAAGAGCTCCAGACTATTAAGATAACACACCCCACCTGGTCACCATCACAAGTTGTCAAGGCCAAGATAAAGGCTGCCAGAATCCCCTTCTGCATCTCTGTTCATCAACTGACAGCATGTGTCACCTTCAGATATCCTTATGCTACCCCACAAGCTCTGGCTTCTTGGTGGCCTGACACATCAAATGGACATATGGATTCTTCATGGCTTTGCAGTAAATGTTTTATGGTTATCTTGCAGCCACGGGCAGCTGAAACTGAGGAGCAAGGGACTTGCAAATAACCTGATGAAAGAATTTTTGCACGCTTTTTCACAGAAGCGGAAGAAGTGTTCTGCTTAGAGGAGTTTCGCAGCGGCAATGTACTTAACTTCCTTTAACGCACCAACACGTTGCATTGGGTGATAGATTATGCAGTTCAGTAGCATCCCAGGGACCTGGCCACATGCTTGGATATAATCCCCCAAATGGACACACAATGTTAACAGTTCAGTGAACTTTATGACACAGTTTTATCGGGCACAAAAGAATACAAACGTTACAACACATCATAGATATTTGGAGTTGAAAAGACCGATAGTATCTCCTTGCCAATGCAACATTGATCCCTACTGCATAGTTTTTTTGTTTTTTTGGTTTTTTTCCAGCCTAAAGTGACTCGGGCAATTGGTCTCTACTATTTTTTCTTTCCTATGGAGACTACAGCAGGGTCTAATACAACTTTCTATGTTCCAGCTGCCTCTGAATTTATGTCTAAAATTGTCTTTCCACACATTCAAACATAGTTTTACTTAATCCATGGATTTTTTTTTAACCTACAAAAATAATAGAGTATCATCTATCTAAAACTACATGAGTATCCACAAAACCATGTAAACGGAAACATTTCCTTATCGCTGTGGTAGCTTGTTTCCAAAGCTAGCTATCAATTCTTCCCTTCCTTGTACTTGTATGTCATTTCCCCATCAAAAGGTGAAATCTCTGGAGTCCTCTGAAACTGGAGTGGTCTCTGATTTGCTTTGACCAGTAGAACATGCCAGAAGTGATACTTTGCCAGTTCTGGGCCTCATTCTTAAGAAGACTGGTAGTTTCTGTTTCCCTCATCTTGAAACGTTTGCTCTGAGGGAAGTACCATGGGAGAATCCTTACTACCCTGAGACTTCCATGCTGTAAGGAAGCCCAAGGTAGCCATGTGGAGGGGTTGTATGGAGAGAAAACGATAACAGCCTCTCCCCAGATGTTCCAGACACCCCAGACCAGGTGCCAGATGTGCAAACAAATGAACAACCTGGACAGGCCAGGATCCCAGCCATCCCAACCATCACTAGCTGTTCAAGCCATCCTAGCTGAGTCTCTAAATACCATGCAGTGGAGACAGACTGTCCTTGAATTACTGACCTACAGAATTGTAAGAATAATAAAAGGTTTTTGTTTTTAAATGTTAGGTAGCAGCTGGTCACTGGAAGTGGATCGCAGCTCCCACCCCACTTTCCATGAATCTCTGATACTTCTTTAGCATCATTCCACAGCACTGCTGACACAACCCGCAAGAGGAAAACCCCAGTCTGAAATCATAATTCATACACAATAAACACCACTGTAGTTTCTAATCAAAAGAAACATGAAGAAGAGAAGAAAGGTAAGGGCTCAAAACGCATCTTACTCCTTTTCTCATCTAGTCCATGTCTCATTCCATTATCAGTGAGGGCTTTATTCTACCATTTTGCCTAAAAAATAAGCAGTTATATAGTTTAGGTTTCTGCCACTGCATGGGATATTAATTCAAATCACTGTACCTAGTTTTTTGATCTAAATATATATCCAACAGAATGGATTGAATTAGAATAAAATCATCACTCCTTTCCAGGCAATGTGGTTCTTTTAGTAAAACTCCTACAAATTTTGAAAACTGTACAGATTCTCTTTTGAAAACATCAATTATAAGTCTGTAGCTGCTCCTGGGAAAAGAGCTAGTTTTGAAGCCTTAAGTAGTGCTTGTACTACTTACAAAGATGTTGCTTTTACAACACAGACTTATGTATATAGCATATATAATATACATAAGTGTGTATACACACAAATATATATAAATTTTGGTGAGGAATGGTTATAATATACATTAACAAATGTATGGCATTCTTCCAGCCCCTTTACATCTGCTTAATGGTCATGAGAAAAGTACTGCATTAGAACACAGATACTCTGAATTTTCCAGCCTCCCTACCACATCCTCTACCTAATTCTCAGAAGGCTGGCATGACATTTTGAGTTTGCATTCATTTCTAAAATTTATTATTCTAATATAGTCTTCCTGTATTTTCTTACCTTACTTATTGCTTACACTTTGAGACGCTCAAAGTAAAGATATTCAAGATGTACAATCACTTAAGTTTTCCTTTTAAAACTGCAAAACGGTCCCAATTTTTTACACTGCAGTAAAACACAGAGCTTTCACTCACCAACAGCCCAATCTTAAGAGTACAATGAAAAATTCTTCTCAAGGATAACCTTGGACAGGATTGTAAAGCAGAGGAAGGTCAGCATCCTTGACCTTCGTCATTCATTTTCTCATAACTTTTCCCTCAATCTCTCATTCACACTAAAGTGATCCGTAAAAGATATAATGGAATCAGAGTTTTAATTTCTGACAAGGACTTTGTAAATGTGTACTTTATAAATGCCTGAAATGATACTATAAAAGTTATTGTTTATTCTATTGATACATGAGGACAGCTTTGAGTTTGTATCGCAGATTTTTTTAAAAATTATTTTGAAATGCTTTTAGACTCCCTGAAAGTTTCAAAAACAATACAAAGAGTCCTTTGAACCTTTCACTCAGATTCACCAGCGCTCCACAGATTCTGAAGTTTCCCTTTTCCATTGTCCATATTAAAACACCATAAGATAAGTATATTCTTAATAAACATGACAAAGTTGCTCTCACATTTGTCTTCAAGGGCTGCATGAAGACCGCTAATTATTAATTAGATTTCAAGTTGAATGATTCTAATATAGTACTGGTGAACATACTTGTTTCCAGGCTGGCATGATATGGCATGCAAGTTGGCATGCAGTGTTATATGAACATATGGCAGGCAGAAGCTGCTGTTTTCTCCTAGGAAACAGCAACGGAAACGTCAGCTCCCACAGTATTGAAGACACACACCCCAAAACTCCCCAGTGCTGTTGAGGGCTTAGTGCACATGCCATTTCCCAGTCACCGGGATGGGGACATATACCCCTCACGTGGTGTCATGCCAGCAACCAGAGGTACCGAAAGTCTGTTTCCCCCAGAAGAGAAGGACGCAGAACCAGAAGTTCTCCCTGAAGCTGTTGTGTCAGAGTACAGCCCCAGGCTTTCTATTTGTAGTTATGCTATTTCATCATCAAGAAGTTTCTACCTGGGAAAACCACAAGCATTCAAATAGTTTAGCCCTTTGCCTCCCAGCAAGGATGTGCTTACAGATAACGGGATCTGTAAGGATCTACCTCTTCATTATACAGTAGAAAAAACCAGTAATATTCTATGACTTGTCCAAGCATTAAGTGCAGATGAACGTTTAAGGCTTTCAGCATTTTTAGAATTCCACTGCTAAAGCGGTTTATCCTTTATTATTAGTCTTTCCCCAAGTGTAATGACCTTCACCCTCTGAAAATTCATCCAACTTTTACGTAAATCTCTACCGCTGAAATTCGTTTTCTTCATTCTGTTCTCTGTGGCAAGAAAGCACATTTAGTTGTAATAAACTTGCATTTTTTTGAAGTCTATTATTAGATTTTTCACAGCTTTCTCTTAGTCAAAATACATAGTGTTTCTTCAGGAAGAAGGTTGTGATATAGGTCTATGTTTTGATTATTTATATCTACTCAAAGGATTCCTATTTGCTTAAATGTATAAGCTTGCTAATATGTGGCCAAATTATTCCCATTCTAGCAATTCTACCATAAAATTTAACAAAACATGCTTTTTGTCTTTCATTGTGCTTTTTCTTTAAACAGTTTGAAATTTATCATTTGGTGGAATATGTTATTCCAAAAGACTTTACTGGTTTAATAGAATAATTCCTCATTGAAAGACTGAAAGCCTAATGACACTCTTCGTAAATATACACTTTCCTTCCTCTTGGTCCCTGCTTTCTGCTCCCAAAGGAAGTGGTGACTCAACAGAGGTAACAGAATGGGAAGGGAGGGATCCTCTGTGCTCTTCCTGCAGCCTGGAAATGAAAACTCCTTGCACTATTGGAAAAATTATTGGAAAAATAATTTTAAATTATTGGAAAAATTCCCCAGGTGCCTTCGACTGAAAGAAGATATTTTTAAAAATTCTCCTTTCTCCACACAAAAGGATTCTTGAGTGTTGGGAGTGTAAAACTGTCCGTTTCTCTGTGAACTCGGTGCACATCCAACTGCAAGAGAGCACAGGATCTCAGGTGCCTGATCACTGCCACTGAGCACCTCAGTTTCTTTTGTTTCTCTTCAGGCAATCCTGTGAGCATTTGGTTTTTATTGCTGCAGTTGTCATTATTCGATGTTTCCATGTGATTTGGTACTTTTCCAGGGGGCAGAGTCCCCATCAGGACACGTGCCAGGCAGAGCAGAATGCCATTATGTGGAGAACTGTGGCTGCTGCGAGCTGCCTCTATCGCAGGGGATTTCTCTCTGCAAGTGCCGATCGTAATGGACTCCTTCACTAAATGACTTTGGATGAGCAGGGCTGTGGCAGAGCCCCTGCAAGTCCCACACTCTGTTATAAAACTGAATGCCCGTGTAATGGACACTCAGGAGAAGTGGGGATGTGAGGGCAGGTGGGTGGGAGAGAGTCACGTCTAAAAGGCACAGACAACAACACTGGACACAGGGAGCAGAGGAATGTGAGCGTGTGGCCAAGTTTGCCCAACAGGCAAAAGGACCAAGCGTGAACCCAACTAATTCCAGGACTAAAGATAATTTTTAAAAGGATTTTAATCATAATAATCATAATTCTAGAGGGGAGAAACAAACAATTAACAAACAAACACAAAATGTTTTAATAGGTAGGTGAAAAGTGCTCTGTAAAGAAAAACAAAGCAGGGGTAGGGGATAGAGAATGATGTAGGGGGATTAGTGTTGTTTTGTAAAACCTGGTCAGGAAATGCCCCTTGATAAGTTGAAATGAGCTGAAATCTGATGCGATGAGGGAGCAAGCCCTGCATATAACTGGAAGAAGCATTTCAGGCAGAAGGAACAGTAAATGCAAAGGCCCTGAGGTAGGCGTGCAATGGCCGCCAAGCAGGAAAGGGTTCAGTGTGTGCAGGAACAACAGCAAGGCACCCCCTGTGGGTGGAAGGAAATAAGCTAAAGGGAGGGGAATGGGGTGAGTCTTAGTGGGAGCAGGGGGCCAGTAGTCCAGCTTAATAATTTGAAGTATTTTTCTGAGTGAAAGGGGTACCAGTGGAGGGTTCTGAGCGGAAGACTGGCTTATCTGACCTAGGTTTTAAAAGAAACCACTCTGTTGTCATGTGGTGAAAAGACTGTAAGGGAGCAAAAATGGAAGCAAGAATACCAGTTCGTAGGTTACTGACGAAATCCAGAAGAGAAGTGATGGTGTGTTGGAGTAGCAGAAGTAGGGGAAGATGGTCAGACTTGAAATATAAATTGAAGGTAAAGCCAACAGGGTTTGCTGATAAACTGGACACAGGGTTTAAGGAAAGGAGAGGAGTAAAGATGACCCCAGAGATTTTAACTCAAGCAGCTGGAAGTATGGGATTACTGTTTATTGAGATGTGGAAGGCTGGGAGAGGAAAAGGTTTGGGGGAGAAAAGGAGCCTACTTTAGATATTTTAAGTTTGAAATGTCAGTTAGATGTTCAGACAGAAGCTGAATAGGCAGCTAGATATATGAATATGCAGTTTGGGATTCAGAGAGGCTCTATCAATGGGATCCAGTAATGAGAAGGAAGCTGGGGCGGGGGTCTCATTGGCCTAGAGATGGTCAGCAAAGCCATGGAGCTGGATGAGATCACCTAGAAAGTGGGTACAGATTAGAAAAAGTTCAAAGACTGAGTCCTGAAGCAACCTCGCATTTAGAGAAAGGTAAGAATGGTCCATCAAAGGAGATTGATGTGAAGTGGCCAGTGAGGCAAGAAAAACAAGAAGAATGCTGCTCCACTAAGCACAGAAAACATTTCGCGGGGCACGAGGAGTAAATAATGGTGCCAAAAGCTGATGATAGATTAAGAAATACAAGAAACAAGAATGAAACATTGGATGCGGCCATGTGAAGATTATTGGTGAGCTTGACAAAGTCAGGTATTTTGGGGTGGTGTGGATAAGCCTCACTGAAATGGCGTAAAGACAACAGGAAGAAAGTATGTGGTAGACGGTGAGAACAGACAAGTCTTTCAAGTAGTTTTGCTGTAAAAGGAGCAGAGAAACAGAGTGGGAGACGAAGGGGAATGGCAGGTTAAGGGAAGTTTCCTTTAACATGGGAGTTGGTACAGCTTATTTGTATAATGATGGAAATGATACAGATTTAAAGAAAAATTTTATGTTCTGAGAGGGAGCAATTGCCGGAGAGACATTCTCAAGGGAAACAAGATCAAATGCAGTGTTTCTCAAACTATCTGGTGATGAAAAACCATGTCTTCCCCTCAACCTGTCAAAGTCCAAAGCTTTTATAAAATACAATACAAAAATTATTAGAATCATGAAATAAGAAAACACAGTCACGTTATATACAACACCAATTTTTAAAATTCTGAGATTCAAAAGACATAAAATCAACCCTGTCAAATTGTTACAAAAGTTTCTATACATTTATTCTCTATTTCTGTACTTGTGTCCTCACACATGGTTAACAGTTACCAGTCCATAACCAGCAGCAGCCCGTTGTTTGTACTTTAAATAGGGCTGATCTAGTGCACAGGACAACGTGTTGACTTAAATAAGAGAAGGGACAGTACATCCAAAGTGAAACGCTGGCAAGGCAGAGTCTATGGGCTCAGATGAGGTTAGAAGAGTAGACTTCTGGGAGGATGCAGGAGGTTGTTTTCTGTTGGTTTCTGGTTCGTCCATGAAGATAGAGAGAGGGTGAATATGGGGTATGGGTGTTGGAGAATTGAAGAGAGAAGATTATAAAGTACCTAGAAGAATGAGAGTATAACTTGGTTCAGGAAATCTAGTAGGAATCTCAAATAGCATTAAAGACTTGCTTGAGATTTTGGGGTCATGAATTTAAAGTCAGCCCAGTTGATATTGCTGTATATATATATTTTTCAGCCACATATGTATGCCCTCTTGGGTGCAGGGGTAGAATAGGAGAATGGCTACATTTAACCACAGTCAGAGAGAGTGACAGAAAGAGAGAAGGCAAGGGAGGAAAAAGTGCTTTTCTGATAATGTCTCGGCTAAATAAATAAATTCGTTCTCCTACAATCCTGCTGCCGCTACTCATATAAAAACACTCACTGTTAAGCTTCATATTTGCTGTAATAATCCCCTAAATGATTTTTGTTTGCCACTGTATCCTGCATGTTGTAATCACATTAATCTTGTTAGAACTCTACATTCATGATCTCATTCAGTTAGCCCAAGAACTCATGGTGCTTCCTTTTTGCTCTAGATACAAATTCTACCTGCTATTTAAGACCTCCTAGAGATTATACTTTCATCTTCTTGAGCACACATGGGGTCAATCCTTGAAGTCATTGCTCATTGTTAATTTCCCTGTCTCATATATGTACATACACACACATACACATGCACCAACATATGCAGAGACCCCAGAGGAATGATTTTCCTATTCTGCATGTCATCCATATCCTATACTTTCTTCAAGACTGTAGAAATAATTTTTCAATTTAATAAACTTTTATTGAATGGCTACTAGTCACTGCTCTACAAAAAAAGCAATAAAAATATCATGATTTTCCTTGCTCTCTTTTTGATCCAGAAAAATTGCTCTTTCCCTTGTCTGAAAGTTTACAGTATTTATAGTTTATAACATGGATATAGATATATATATAGTGACTATATCTTAGGTATTCTCTAGCTGTTTTATTTATTTAAATCTTGTCGTCCCTGTTACTGTGAAAGTTTCTAAAGGCTAGAGACAGTCTGATGTTTCCTTTATATCCTTAGCATGGTGCTAGATATAGAATACTCATTTAATAAATACTTGGTAACTTTATAATCTTACTGGAAGCTTGGAACTGCATGTCTTTGAAACAGTGGAGTTCACAGAATGTCTAACAGTTATGCCCTTTAGAACACGTTTACTCTACCAGTTAGAGTGTATTTATTAACAGAAACTCAACTAACAATGACTTAAATACACATAGCTTGTTTTTTATTAAATAAAAGTTCATAATTAGTACTTATAATTGGTTCATCTACTCAAGAACACAGACTCCACCATCATTTTGTCCTTGGTTTTCTCACTTCTTGGTAGCAAGCCTCATTTAAAGAAAGGATGCAGAACTGCAGAATATTTGCAAGAGACAGAGACTTCTCCTTACTGTTGAACAGCAGCAAAATGTTTCTCACAAGCTTCTCAAATTCCCCCTACATTTCACTAGCCATTATCCAGTCACATCGCCACCCACAGCTACAAGTGAAACTAGAAAAGTGGCTATTTAGATTTCTTCAACCTCCATAGTAAGAGGTAGCACAGGGAATTAAGAATAATTATATTAACCAAATATTTGTTTGTTTATAACATTAGTCTAGCTCATTTCTTCCAAGCAAACTCATTCATTCTTTGTACAGCTCTCCAACTCTAAAACATCACACTATGCTATATTTCATACATGGAACTCCTTTTCTCCTCATGTTTAATTTTATCCTCCTATGATTTTCAGCAGGGGTTCTGGTTCTTCTTCTTATCCACTAACATAATTGGAAATTGTACTGCTGGTCACTTGTTTATCCAGTTTCAGGCACTCAAATATTATTAGGATTGCTGAAAGCCTGGACATGAATCCATGACGCTGCCATCTGTATCAACTTTCAGTTCATTCCGTTAGATTCAAAGATTTTGGGTTCATCTCAGATACCCACTTTTCTCTAACTTATTAATAGCTTTTTGCAAATAAAAAGAGAAGGTGGGGTGTCACCTGGAAACACCAGATTATAGATGAATAAGTGGGTTTCTAAGCTATAGTATTTTTCAGAGCTTTTATGTGCTAATATCCCATCTGCTCTCCAAGAGGGGTGTATAGCATGCAGTGCTTTTTAATAAGTTTAACATGATTTATTTGTTATTATTAACGTTTAGTATGATTTATTTTTTCAGAGAGCATTTTTTAGAACCAATATTTGAAGGAAAAACCTTTCAGGATGCTGCTCTAGATATTTTTATACACTTGGATGCTATTCAAGAGCTAAGGACTCAGGACCTTAAGTGACTTATTATGACATAGAACACAATTATAAATGCCTAGGTTCAACCCCTGTCCCCATATTTTCCCCAAAAGCCTGTCTTCTTCAAATTTGAACTTTTAAATGATTATCTATTCCCCAGCTGATCCATACACAAGTTTCTAGTACAGAATATCAGCATCTTGTGCCCCTATCCTAGTCTATCCCTATCTCCTCTCCTACATCAGTGATACAAATTAATGTGAAAGTCATGACCATCTGAGCTTTTCCATTCCACTGACTCTTACATTCTTTTATGTATATAGTTACTTGGAAAGTATAGGGAATATAGTATAATACAACTTTCTAAAGATATACACTGTTTCCCAATGAAATAGTAGAATCATAGAAGGTTTTTCAGAGGTCATTTGGTCTCACATTCAGCCAAAACAACACCTGAAGCATCCAAGGCAGATGGCTGCCTGGCCCAAGGGTGTCTAGCCAGCTTGAATATAGAAGTCAAAATTTACCAGTGTCATCAACAAAAGGCTGTATTAAAAAAAAAAGTAATAACTTGGCTATTTTTTTATGCCTTTGTTAGAGAAATCTTTGTTGGATTTCTTTGTTAGAGAACCTTCAAATGTCCCAGTGTCATTTTAGTTTAGCACTTTTAAAAGATACTTATTCAAATCAATATAGCCCTAAGGCCAAAGAGGATCCACCATTGGTTTTTATAGCAGCACAGAGGTAACAGTTAGAAAAGACTTAATAAAAATAATTTAAATGAGTGATTTGCTAGTTTTAAAGGTGCTCTCTAAAACACTGCATCTTTTTTTTTTAATCCCAGTACTCTTAGCCAAGTAAAAAAAAAGCATTTTAGAAATGGAAAAACTAAATTTCAGTGAGTATACATAACTTCCCAAAAGTCAAAGAGATTAATAGGTACATCATCAGGATTTCAACTCCAGTTTTCTGGATGGAGTTGAGTTTCTCCTTCCATCTTGATAGAGGTTATTTTCAAGCCTTCTATGTTCAAGTGGCTTCTCTTCCTTAGTCTCAATCAATGTTCAGAAGAGATGAAAATCAGCTGGCTATAATCCTGAATATGCTTTCCTAGCCCAGAGGATGGATAGTAGGTGTAGTAGGTGTTTACACAGCCAAAACAGAAACTTTATGTATATTATAATCTAATGTCCAAATTCATCCTACTTTACCCTACAGGGATGGCCTAGTCATGTGTTAATCAAGCGTTCCTAGCTGGAATTTGGATATTCAGGAAGCTGATTTAAAAGCTTTGTATTCTGGAGAAATGGCAACTATGATGGCAGCATAATTTTTGCATCTTACAAGATCTCCATATAAAAACATGGTAAAACAAAAACCAAAGGACAATTACAACAAAACTAAGTGTCAGAGTGTCCCAATTAACCTCAAAATAAAAGTGGATGAGGACAAATCACCAGCAGCCACAATATTTGTGTTTTTCTGGAATCCGTGCAGAAGAAAGCAGAAGGAAATAATAGGATGCCTGATGGACCTCAGATTACGATAACCCCAAAATACCGAACACATAATCACTGGAAAGTAAAATGAGCCACACTGACACAGCATCTAAAATTGTAAATGGATCTGACCAGTCCAATAGAGGGTGAATCTAATGAGCGTGCAGTAAGGTATAAAGAATCTGTTGCACTCTGGGCCCTATGAACTCTGAAAAATGACCCATTAGATCTCCCTTCTGGAAAAGTCCCCATACTGAGAAGAAACTTCTTGGAGTATAATCAGCTTCATTCAAACAACCAAAACGACTAGAGAAACATCACCACAAAGACTTGTGATGAGCATTAAATATACAGTTACCGGTAGAACTAAGATTAAATGAAAAGTAAAAGAGAATATATAATGTAATGGTTACATGCTCTGTCAATATAGTAATAATACAACTCTAAAACATGGGGCAAAAATGGGAGGGTATATGCAAAAGAAATTTAACACAAATAATTACAGTGAGATAAAAGGGATAGTATTGTTTTCTGAGACTGCCATGTACATACTGCTGGAAGAGCAAATGGGTAATTTTTGGATATTCTAGCTCTATCTTCCTCTGTGAACTTGAGAATTAGGATTGGAAACAGGTGTCTCCTCATAGAATTATTCTAGCTAATTTGTAAACATAAAATAGAATTAAAACTGTGCTACTAATATGATAGTCAATAGTCATATGTGTCTATAGAGCACATGAAATTTGGCTATTCCAAATTAAGATGTGCTATAAATATGAATACACAGATTTCAAAATTTAGTACAAAAAGAGAATGTAAAGTATGTCATTAATAATTTTTATTTTGATTGCATATTGAAGTAATAGTTTATATATTGTTTTAATTAAATATATACATTTATATATACACATATAGTATATTAAAATTAATTTTACAAGTTACTATTAACTTTTTTGACATGGCTATAAGAATATTTATAATTACAGAAAGCTGGCCAAGATGTCAAAGTAGGAAGACTCTGAACTCATCTTCTCCATGGACACACCAAAATTATAAATACTTACAGAGCAACTATTTATGGAAATAACTTAAAGACTAGCAGAAAAGATTTTCCACAACTTAAGATGTAAAGACAGAACCACAACAAGATGGGCAGGAGGAACAGAGACATAGTATAGTTAGGACCTGCATACCTGGTCTGTGACCCACAAATGGGAGGAGTATCACAATCGTAGAGGTCCTTCCCCAGGAGCAAGAGATCTGAGCCCCACATCAAACTCCCCAGTCTGAAGGTCTTTCACTGGAAAGATAAGCCCACAGAATATCTGGCTTTGAAACCAGCAGGGTTTATGTTTGGGAGGGCAGGAGGGCTATAGGAAACAGAGACACCACTCTTAAATGGCTTGCACAAAACCTTACATGCTGTGAGCACCAGCACATAGACAGTAGTTTGAAAGGAGCCTAGGATAGCCCCTCTTGCTGATCTTGGAGAGGCAGGAGGCAGCTAGGAGCTCTCGTGGGAATGGGGATGCTGGTGCCAGTCATTTTGGGGAGCTTATTCTACTGCAATAACACTGGCACTGGGAAGTGCCATTCTGGAATTCTCCTTCTAGCTTATTAGCACTGGGGATCCAGCCCTGCCCACCAGTGGGATGGCACCACTCCAAGTACCCCAGACCACGCAGTCAACTGTGCAAGAAGCCTACCCTGCTCTCCAGTGGGCCAGCATCCACCACACAAGGCAAGATCTCACAGCCAACCAGAATGGGGGTGAGCCCTGCCTACCAGCACACCAACAGTAGTCAGCCCCACTGCAGTAGAAGGGCATACACAGCCCGCATGGGGGCACTGCTGGCTCTGGTGACCAGTGGGAAGCATGCTACTGTGCCCCACAGAACATCTCCTACATAAAGCTACTTCTTTAAGATCAGGAAACATAGACAACTTTCTTAACACACAGAAATACGCACAGAGAACTGGGTAAAGTGAGGAGATGAAGGAATATATTCTCAACAAAGGAACAAAACATAATCTCTGAAAAAGACCTAAATGAAGTGGAAATAAGTAATCTACCCAGTAAAGAGTTTAAGGTAATGATCCTAAAGATGCTCACCAAACTTGGAAGAAGAACAGATCAACACAGTGAGAATTTCAACAGAGTCAGAAAATACAAAGAAGAACCAAACAGAGCTGAAGAATACAATAACTGAAATTAAAAAAAAAAAAAAGAAATACACTAGAAGGAATCAACAGTAGATTAGATGATACACAAGATTGGCTCAGAAAACTGGAAGACAGAGTAGTGGAAATCACCTAAGCTGAACAGAAAAAAAAAATTCTGAGGGTAGATTAAGAGACTTTTGGTACAACATTAAGCATATTAACATTTTCATTATAGGGGTCCCAGAAGGAGAAGGAAGAGAGAAAGGGGCAGAAAACTTATCTGAAGAAATAATATCTGAAAATTTCCCTAACCTGTGGAAGGAAACAGACATCTTGGTTCAGGAAACAGAGAGAGTCCCAGACAGATGAACCCAAAGAGTTTAACACCAAGACACATGATTAAGACAATAAAAATTAAAGATAAAGAGAGAATATTAGAAGCAGAAAGAGAAAATTAACTAGTTACATATAAGGGAAATTCCATAAGAGTATCAGCTGACTTTTCAGCAGAAACACTGCAGGCCAGAAGGGAGTGGCGCAATATATTTAAAGTGATGAATGGACAAAACCTACAGACAAGAATACTCTACCTGGCAAAGCTATCATTCAGATTTGAAGGAGAGATAAAGAGTCTTACAGACAAGCAAATGCTGAAAGAGTTCAGCACCATTAAACCAGCTTTAAAAGAAATGTTAAAGGGACTTCTCTAAGTAGAAACGAAAAGGCCACAACTAGAAATATGGAAATTATAAAAGAAAAAATCTCACTGGTAAAGGCAGACATACAGTAAATCAACCACTTATAAAGCTAGTAGGAAGGTTAAAAGGCAAAAGTAGTAAAATTATCTATACCCACAATAAGTAATTAAGGGATACACAAAACAAACAGATGTAAAATATGGCATCAAAAACATTAAACCTGAGGGAGGGGACCTAAAAACATATGGTGGTTAGAATGTATTTGAATTTAAGAGATCAACAACTTAAAATAAGCACATTTATATAAGTTGTTATATATGAACCTCATCATAACCACAAACAAAAAGTATAATAGATACACACAGAAAAAAAGAGAAAGGGATCCAAACATAACTCTAAAGATAGCCATCAAATCACAATGGAAGGTAGCAAAAGAAGGAACAAAAAAGAACTACAAAAACAACCAGAAAACAATTAACAAAATGGCAATAAGTACATACCTATCAATAATTACTTTAAAGGTAGATGGATCAAATGCTCCAAGAAAAAGACATAGAGTAACTGAATGGATAAAAAAAAAAAAGATCAATATACATTCTGCCTACAAGAGACCTACTTCATATCTAGAGACACATACAGACTGAAAGTGAAGGGATGGAAAAAGGTATTCCAAGCAACCAGAAATAAAAAGAAAGCTGGCATAGCAATCCCTATATCAGACAAAATAGACATTAAAACTAAGACTGTAACAAGAGACAGAGAAGGACATTACATAATGACAAAGGGATCAATTCAAAATAAGATATAACAAGTGTAAGTTTATATGTACCCAACATAGAAATACCAAAAACATAAAGAAAATATTGACAAACATAAAGGGAGAAATTGGCAGTAATATAATAATAGTAGGGGACTTTAACACTACACTTATATTAATGGGAAGATCATCCAGACAGAAAATCAGTAAGGAAACACAGGCCTTAAATAACACATTATGCCAGATTAAATTAATAGATACATACAGAACATTCCATCGAAAAATAGCAGAATACGCATTCTTTTCAATTGTAAATGTAAATTTCTATAGGATAGACCACATGCTAGGCCAGAAAACAAGTCTCAATAAATTTAAGAACATTTAAATCATATCAAGCATCTTTTCCCACAACAACACTATGAGACTAGAAATCAACTCCAAGGAGAAAACTGCAAAAAAATACAAACAGGTGAACACTAAACAATATGCTACTACACAACCAATGGGTCACTGAAAAAATCAAAGAGAAAATTTAAAAAATACCTGGAGACAAAAGAAAATGGAAACAGAATGATCCAAAATCTATGGGATGCAACAAAAGTAGTTCTAAGAGGGACGTTTATAACAATACAAGCCTACAGAAAGAAACAAGAAAAATCTCAAATCAACAACCTAACCTTACACCATTAGGAACCAGAAAAAGAAGAATAAACAAAAGCAAAAGTGAGTAGAATGAAAAAATATATATATCAGAGCATAAATAAATAAAACAGAGACTCAAAAACATAGAAAAGATCAATGAAACTGAGCTGGTTCTTTGAAAAGATAAACAAAACTAATAAACCCTTAGCCAGACTCATCAAGAAAGAAAGAGAAAGGGCCCAAATCAATAAAATCAGAAATGAAAGCAGAGAAGTTACAACCAACACCACAAAAATACAAAGGATCATAAGATTACTATGAACAATTATATGGAAATAAGATGAAAAACCTAAAAGAAATAAATTCTTAGAAACATACAATCTCCCAAGACTAAATCAGAAATAGAAAATGTGAACAGATGAATTGCCAGTAATGAAATTGAATAATTTAAAAACTCCCAACAAACAAAAGTCCAGGACCAGATGGCTTCACGGGTGAATTCTACCAAACATTTAAAGAGGAGTCAACACCTATTCTTCTCAAACTATCCCAAGAAATTGAATAGGACACAATGCATTTGAACTCATTCTACAAGGCCATTATCACCCTGATATGAAAACCAGACAAAGATATCACAAAAAAAGAAAATTACAGGCCAATATATAATTGATGAATATAGGTGCAAAAATCCTCAACAAAATATAAGTAAACCAAATTCAACAATACATTAAAAGGCTCATACACCATGATCAAATGGGGTTTATGCCAGAGATAAAAGGATTATTCAATATCCTCAAATCAGTCAATGTGATACACCATATCAAAAAAATTGAAGAATAAAAATCATATGATCATCTCAATAAAAAAAGCTTTTGACAAAATTCAGCATCATTTATGAAAAAACACTCAACAGACCCACTAAGATCATGTGACTTTTCTGTACTGTTAAACTTCTTTGTAATAAAATGAGAGGAAAAAAACATTCAAAAAAGTGAGTAGAGAGGGAACATACCTCAACTTAATAAAGGCCGTATATGACAAACCCACAGCCAACACCATGCTCAATGGTGAAAAGCTGAAAGCATTTCTTCTAACATCAGGAACAAGACAAGGATGCCCACTCTCACTACTTTTATCAACTTAAGTATTGGAAGTCCTAGTCACAGCAATCAGAAAAAAGAAAGAAAGAAAGAAAGAAAGAAAAGAAATAAAAGAAATTCAAATTGGAAAGGAAGAAGTAAAACTGTCCCTGTTTGCAGATGACATGATACTATATATAGAAAATCCTAAAGATGATACCAAAAAACTATTAGAATAAATGAATTCAGTAAAATTACAGGATACAAAATCAATATGCAAATATCTAATGCATTTCTGTACACTAACAAGTATCTGTCAGAAAGAGAAATTAAGAAAACAGTTCCATTTACAACTGTATCAAAAGGAATAAAACACACAGTAATAAACCTAAACAAGGAGGTGAAACATTGTACTATAAAACTATAAGACAATGATGAAAGAAAATGAAAACAATACAAACAAATGGAAAGAAATATTGTGCTCATGGATTGGAAGAATTAATACTGTTAAAATGACCATACCACCCAAGGCAATGTACAGATTCAGTACAATTCATATCAAAATACCAAAGGCATTTTTCACAGAACTAGAACAAAGAATTCTAGAATTTGTATAGAAACACAAAGGACCCCGAATAGCCAATATAATATTGAGAAAGAAGAACAAAACTGGAGGTATCATGCTCCCTAATTTCAAACTATACTACACAGCTACAGTCATCAAAACAGTATGGTACTGGCACAAAAACAAAAACATAGATCAATGGAACAGAATAACAGCCCAGAAACAAAGCCATACTATGTGGTCAATTAATCTCTGACAAAAGAGGCAAGAATATACAATGGGGTAAAGACAGCATCTTCAATAAATGATGTTGGGAAAAACTGCACAGCTACATGCAAAAGAATCAAACTGTACAACTTTATCATACCATATACAAAATAAACTGAAAATTGATTAATGACTTAAATGTAAGACCTGAAACCATAAAACTCCTAGAAGAAAACATAGGCAGTGTGCTCTTTTGACATCAACCTTAGCAATAGTTCTTTTTGGATTTGTCTATTCAGGCAAGGGAAGTAAAAGCAAAAATAAACAAATGAAACTACATCAAACTACAAAGCTTTTGCACAGTGAAGGAAACATCAATAAAATGAAAAGGCCAATTGCTGAATAGGAGAAGCTATTAGCAAATGATATGACTGATAAGGGGTTGATATCCAAAATATACAAAGAACTTATACAACTCAACATCAAAAAAACAAATAACCAGATTAAAAACAGACAGAGGACCTGAATAGACATTTTTTCCAAAGAAGATATATAGATGACAAAAAGGCACATTGAAAGATGCTCAACATCACTAATCATCAGGGAAATGCAAATCAAAACCACAATGAGATATCACCTCACATCTGTCAGAATGTCCATAATCAAAAAGACAACAAATAACAAGTGTTGGCCAGGATGTGGAGAAAAGGGAATCCTGGTGCGCTGTTGGTGGGATTGTAAATTGGCGAAGCCACTATGGAAAATGGTATGGAGTTTCCTCAAAAATTTAAAAATAGAACTACCATATGATCCAGCAATTTCACTTCTGCATTTACCCAAAGAAAACAAAAACAACTCAAAAAGATATATGCAACCAATATCCACTGCAGCATTATTTACAATAGCCAAAAAAGGGAAGTAACCTAAGTGTCCATCAATAGATGAATAGATAAAGAAGATATGGTATATATACACAATGGAATATTAGCCATGCCCAAAACATGACACCTTGTTATTTGTGACAACATGGATGGACCTAGAGGGTATTATTCTAGGTGAAATAAGTCAGAGAAAGACAAAAACCATATGATCTCACTTATATGTGAGAAACATAAAACAAATGAACAAACATAAACCAAACAGAATCAGAGTCATAGATACAGAGAACAAACAGTGGTTGCCAGAAGGGTCATGGGGTATGTACGCATCTTTAGTAAATAACTGCCAAATAGCTTTCCAAAATATCTGAAATTTATCCTCCCACCAGCAGTGTATGAGGGTTCTAGTCACTCTATATCTTTACCTTTTTATTTTAGCCAAAATGACATTGTACTGTGAAGTTAATTTGCATTTCCTGACGGAAATCAATTTGAGCACCTTTTCGTATGTTCATTGGCCTGTGGATATCCTCAGTTAGTGAAGTGCTTGTCAAAGTCTTTTCTCATTTTGTAATGGGTTATCTTCCTTTTTTCTATTAATTTTGAAGAGTCTTTTCCTTTGTTGGTTATAGGTTTTGAGATTATTTTATCCCATTCTGTGGCTTATATTTTCATTTCATTTCTTATATTTTGATGAACAGAAGTACGTACTTTAATATAGTCTTTGGTGCATTTTTTTAAAAAGCTTTTCTTAACTCAAGATCTTTATGGCCTTCCTTTTATCTGACTTGCCTTTCTCACAAATCATATGTGATAAAGGATACAGAAGTGATTTCTAAAGAATTAAGCAGTTATCATTGGTTACTATAATTTACAATGACTATGCTTAATGAACTTCAGAGTCATATAGACCATAGTTAATATCTCACCTCTGCCACTTAGTATATGAGTGAATTTAAGCAAGTGATTATTTCTCTGGTCCTCAGTTTCCTAATCAATGAAATAATAATAGAATCTAACTGATAGGGTTATTGTAAAGATTAAATTACACAGTGCATATAAAGTACTTTACATGGCAGCTGGCTATGGTAAGCTAAATGTCACTTATTATTTTCTTATAACAATGGTATAACTGTAGATGAACAAGAGAAGATGGAGCCTAAAAGTCTTGATTCCCAGTAATAGTAAATTTCTTTAGGAAGAAAAAAACAATAACTTATTTTGTGCCCAGAATACTTTCATTTTTATTATTGATATTGATCCCTTTTTTCTTTTATATTCTCCATTGTTTTCTACTTGAATTAAAATAAAATTATTGACCAAAACATAAATCTAAAAATTCTGGAAATTTTTATATTTAGATGTTATAAAATAGAGTTTTTATACAAAACAATCTTAAATTCAATCCCAACTTTGAAAAACATTACAGTTCAACCTGGCAGACTCTATCTTCTCTATGAAGTTGACTTATTCAAGTTGGTTCTTTTATTTTCTCTGCTGGGTCCCTAGAGCTGTGGTTTTGAAGTAAGACATGTGGGTTTGATTTCCTGTTCCTCCACTCACACCTTAATTTCCTTATTTTAAAATGGGGTAATAACTCCTATCGCTCAGATTTATCATTTAAGAATTTGAGGTAAGATATATAAAGAACCTAATATGACACCTGACAAGCGTAAGTGTACAATAAGCAGTGACTATTAGTCTTGTGGACTCCAAACCATGAATCTCTCAAATTTCAAAGCAGTTTGAAATGCAGTATTCTATTTATATTTACTCCTGGTCAACAGTAATTTATTCTGAAAAATATTTTACATTAAATAAACTGCCAAACATTATGATTTGGCAAAACCATATGGTTGAATTTAGAGTTCTGAAGTCAGACTTCTTGGGTTTGAAACTCAGCTCTGCCCTTTATTCGCTGTGTAAACTTCCTTAATTTCTCCATCCCTCAATGTCCTCATGTGTAAAATGGTGACAATACCAACTTAAGAAATTAAATGAGCTAGTATTTGTAAAGCAATTAGTACAGTGCCTGTCATAAAATAATCTCTATATAAATGTTTGACTAATATAAGTAGAATATATGTCACTTGGAAATATATTTTATCAATTTGTTCCTTCTACGAAAAAGGTCAAAGTCTTTTTAATATTCCTCTAAAGTCCCATTAATCCTAAAATAGTGTTATGTATCTCACTCATAAATTAAACAAACATTTGTTGAATAGTGAATACATTTCAGGCCCTATGGTATCTCTCAAGGGAGCTAAGACATATAGACAAGTATTTACAAATATGATAATGGTGTACCTTGCTCTTTAGACCTTTTCATTTTAATTTTCACTCTTAGATGGTGCTAAGGATAACTTAGAATGAAAGTTTAACAACTACAAAAGAAAATCTATATATTTTTATTGACACCGAGGATGTAAAAGGAACTGAGGAAATAGTTGAAAGCATCCTTGATAGGTATGAAAATGTTTTTTTCCTCCTTATGGATTATGACAAGCTACAAAGGACCCTTTTGTGATGGACAGAAGATAGATAAACAGAAATACTTCCCTCTTGAAAGATGTCTGTACAATCTAAAACAATTAATCTTGCCAGAGTCAGTCAGCTCCGATGGTGCTGCCTGGCATGGGCCATTTGTCAAAGCCCACCAATCTATCACACAGGACCAGACACACTGTTTGGCAGGTCGGCCACTCCTGCCACATGCCTAGATGCCTGGGAATCTGTGTTAGGCAGAGCAAGCCATGGGAAGTTATTTATGTTTGCCTTAAAAGAGGGAATCTGGAGCTATTCATATTCAATGCTATTGATTCTAATGAAGATGTCAACAGAAAACTACCTCTTCTGATACAATGCTCATCTATTTTGACAAATAGAAGTCTGACAATGTGTCCTCCTCTCAAACTCAAAAGCCTACCCATGACAGATCATTCTTGTCAGCATATTTTCTAATATCTCTCAGTTTAAAAAAATAAATAAAACACTTATTAGAGTTGACATCTCCTATAACTACCATCCCTATTTTTTAAAAGTATTTCTTCACTTCCCATTTCTTCTTGAATATTCTCTTGTCAGACTTTCATTCCTCCATTGGAATGACTTACGTTAAGGTCACCAACAACATATTTCTTGCCATGCCCAATAACCAAACTTTAGTTCTCCTTCCTCTCCCTGTCAAACACTTTCACTTCACTTCTAGAAAAGTAACCGGTTTTCCTCCTACTTCACTGTCCACTTCTTCTAAATCTCCTTTGCTGGTTTTTCTTCTTCTTTTTCACTGCTAGACATTGGAGTGCTCTAGAACTCAGTCTACTGAGTTCTATATCTGCCATTCATTCAACAGACATATACTGATGTCTTATGGTTTAGTACTATTGGAAGTAGCCTAATGAAGCAGGACTGGTGGGATTTCAGTGAACTTGCCTCAAAGAGAAGACAATAAGTATGCAAGAAATGCCAAGCTGAATAAGACAGAAAAGATAGTTGCCCTCATGGAGCTTATAGTTTAGTTATGAGGGGAAGGGTGGGGAACATGCAATTAAAAAATAAAAGAACAAGATAGTTTGAAAGATTAAATTACTTCCCAATTACCCATTTTTCAAACATTATTGATGTAAGTGTGTCTGAAGGGGGAGGGACATGAACCATATTTTTTCTGTTTTAGTTTCCCCTAACAATTTTGTCATGATCTTTTAAAGATAATGGTAAAGGGAACACCATCTCCATGGTTTCTTCATCTTCTTTGAAGCTTCCTAAGCATGAATAACCACAAGGCAGCCCTTTTCCAACTGAGACCATGATATTAACAGTGGAGGTGTCCTGCAGTCTTCAGAACCTGAGAATATCTTTCATGGTGGGTTGTGCTCCTGGGCTTTCTTTCAATCACTTGTACATCAGAAAGAGGCCTACATTAATCTCAGACCACTGCCCAGAGATTTCCAACTTGATCAAATTCCATAAAATGACTTGGGTAACCAACCTAAAAAAATTTGACCCCTGAAGTTCATGATTAGAGGAAATCCCGTCATTAAGTAGGTCTAGTAAGCAGTAGGATTCCTTAAACTATCCAAAGCCTAACTCTTATCTATAATTAAAATGGCTAAAGGGAATTTTAACCTTCTCTCTCACCTAAAAACCATCTCATAGGTCAGTGGTAACCCATCCTGGTGGCTCCTATAATGTGAATACTTTAACTACCATGTAGTCTATAGTTCTACTGTATCCCTGACATATGGTTCATATTCAAGGGTAAAAATTGAATCCCAAATTGAATAATATGCACTAAGACATCTGGAATAAAATCTCCTAGACATACAAAATTTCTTCCAAATCTTACAGGTAGGTAGTGTATTGGTCATGACAGAATGATGAGACACAAAGTAATTCCAACAGGGACAGTTTAATATAAGGATTATAAACATAATTAAGTACAATGGGATAAAAATGCTAGAAAATACTCTGGGGCTGAGGGACAATACTCAATGAAGGACTAAATTTAGAAGAGGATCCTCTAAATCTGAGTTCAGACCTCATCAGAGAAGGTATTGTTGGAAACCAATGCATCCCAGAGAAGTTCACTGAGTTTTCCCAGGTCAGATGGATCCATGATTGCTAGATAATCAGGAAACATCCCTCTAGGTTACAAGTGAGCTGAAGTTGGCAGACAAGTAACTGCAGACAGAACTGTCAAGCCAGAAATACCTTCCCGAGTACAGGTGGGCTGAGACTGCCAGGCAGGGAACTATGGTTGGAACTAACAAGCAGGAAATGTCACTCCAAGGTGCAGGTGAACCACTGTTGTGAAATATGACTCCTGGAGTGTTTACAAAACTTACTGGACTCTACCCTTGTGAGTGCCTATGTAACTTGCCAAGAAGCCATCCACAAGACTGCCATTGAAGCTCAACGGGAATGAGTACCACTAGATGTCTCCCATATGTGCCACTGGCAGCCAGGCATTAGGAGCAAGAAGAAGCATCTGGAGGACGTTAGAACCAGGGAGGGAAGCCCCCTTCTTCCTGCAATGTTCCTCTACTCTACTGACAAATTTTAACATTATATCTGCTGCAAAAGATAAATGCTTATAGGCTTCATCTCCATTTTTTAAAGCATGCAATGAAGGGCAGATTTGGAGCTGAGAAGCAAAAACTGATCATTGTCACAGACCATCAGACCACCTCTTTGGCTACTCAGTCTCCAGATGCACCCTTCTAACACATTTGAACTTCCATACAACAATAATACAACTCTATATTTTCACCTAACGAGATTCAGCTCTCCTACTTACAAGTGATGAATTTTTACCCTTTCCCCAAAACGAGGAGAGGCATACTCCTAACAGTCATCGTATCCATTGCTGGACTTATCAATTATTCCTCAACTTCTGTTATAATTCCACTAAATATGCTGTTACTTAAAGACTAAATTATAATCTCCACTGACTATTATATGAAATTAAGTGGAAAGAAGAGAGAAGGAAATGGTCAGTATATAAAAATATTACAAGCAAAGAAAATATATAAAGATACTATGGTCCTTGTTTCTGCAACTGGCCATTAGACTATAGCTGATATCGGATGATTTCTTTCACTATCCATTCCATATCTGCATATTTGCCTTGCCCTTAGCCAGAACCTCTGCTGGTTACAGTTCTTTACCTGGTAGAGTAATCTAAACTTCTATTCCCAAAGAGTCTGAGTCCTCAATCATCCTGCCTTTTTGTGGTTGCTGTAGTTTTCCACTGAATTTTACTACTGAACATGAAAGTACTAAGAGACACCCCAGAAATCCACTGAATTTCAAACACTGTCCTCTCTACCCTCATTGTGTAGAAGCAACCAAATTTCCCCTTGATACTTGGAATCAATCACCTCAACCAGAAAAGTAACACTCATTTTTCTTTTGACCTATTTTTTTCAGTAGATTAAGAATCCCCAAATAATCAAGTGGCACTCTCATCTTCCAATTCAGGGGAATCATTATTATACCCCCAAATGGAAGCATTTCCCACCCCTCACCCCTAAACCTCAACCCCTTTGGTGATTAAGATCTACAAAGAAGCATAGCTCAAAGTTTCAGGGACAGGAAGCAAAACTTCTGTGAGTAGGTTATGTGCTATTTTGAGAAGAGCACTGCAAATCTATCCCTTGTTTCCCAGACCCATGTGTTCTGGCTATAGAAAAGACAGCCTCATATAATGGTCTTTGAATGCATATACTGCATCATGTAAAACAGAACCCCATCTTTTCAGGATATAGTCTCCCAACTCACACCATAACTGACTGGTCTAGTAAGCCATTTCACCTTTCAACTGGGCCAGCCACTTCTGAGTGATGTCAGTTGTGGTAAGGTCAGTTAATTCCATTAGCATGAACACATCATTACATTTCTTTTGCTTTCAAATGAGCCCTTGCCCAGACACAATCCTGTATGTAATGCCATGAAGAGGACAAGTCATTATGTTAGTCCAGTGCTGGAAGAAACTTTACAGGCAGGAAAGGCAAATCTATATTCAAAATACGTCTATTCCAAGAGACAAATCTCTGCCCCTTCAGGATGGAAGACATACAATGTAATTAATCTGCCACCAAGGGTATAGCTGGTAACCATGAGAAATTGTACCATATCAAGGGCTCAATGTTGCTCTCTACTAACAGCAGATTAGGTACTCAACAATTGTATTCATTCAGCCTTGGTAAGGGGACACCATGACGCTGAGCCCATGCATAGCCTCCATCTCTGATATCGTGGCTACTTTGTTCATGGACCCATTAAACAAGCAGTGGAGCAGCTGGGGAAAGAAGCTGACTGACCACTATAGAACATGTCATCTTGTCCACCTGACTATTAAGATGGATGCACTTTGATGGATATTAACACTGGAAACAAATATCTTCACAGTTGTGCCCATTCCAAGAAGACCATCAGACTTTCTTGTCACCAATCTTCCTTTCCTATGCCTTCCAAGTCCCTGATCATCTAGTCCAGACATTAACAATATTGGTACTTCTGGCTATCTCTTACTCAAGACAGAGTAGACAACCAGAATAGGTTCATGAAATGTTAATGATGCGTACAAATTGCATTTCTACAAAGTGAATAACATTCTATACTGAATCCAGCTCTGAGACTCCCTAGATTTATTTCGTACTACCTGACTCCCAGGTCTTGTGTACTTGATCAATGGAATCCTGGCAGCTGCCACTGTCACCTTTAACTTAATACCACTCTCTCAATCTTCCCCAGAGTGGGGTCTGGACTTAGGCAGATCTCTATGGCCTCTGTCATGGAAGAAAGCACAGCAAGCTTACCTGTTCCTGTACAACTAAATCAGATCACACTAAGAGATGTATGGCCTGGATTTCCCCAGCAGATGCCCAAATGGCCAGGTAACACAACCCAGAAGCATAATGACACGTGTCCATTGTATGAATTTTTACCAAGAGAGACACAGGAGCAACTAGGAGCTGACAAATAAACCTATTCCTTTTCTCCTTTTGATCATTATTCTAAGGCACAGGGATTCCAGACATCATCTCAGAAGACAAATCCGCTCATGACTGAACAGCTGGCCATGTTTTTTTTGAGTCTGTAGCCAACTAGTTAACAAACGATTTTTATTTGCTTTCCTTCCTCCGCATCTCATTTCCCTTTTTCCTTCACTCTTATTACTGGGGGTTGCACTCCCCAATAGCACATCAGCTTTGTCTCAAGCTCTGCTTTCTAGGTAACCTGGGCTAATACACATCATAATACTCTAGGTGATCTTTTAATGGGAAATTGAGATGAGTTTTTTGTAATGTCCTTAATACATCTTCCCCATGTTCTCTGTTTCTTATATGACATTTCCATACATTAGTTTTATTTAATGGCCATCCAAGTTGTGCTTTGAAATCTCATTCCACAATTTATTTCAAGTTTTAAGTAACAATAATTTTTAAATTATAGCATAGCTTCCCATCAGAGATTTAGTGGGCTATAAGAAGAGGAAGGAATTCACAGAAAATCTCAGTTAAATAACATGGATTATCATATTTTTTTTTAACTCAGAAAACATTTTAACAGCCAAAATAACAAGGCTTTATGGCATTTAACAAACAACTGCTCTTCACCAGTAATCCCAATGGCTTTATCCACTGGTATTTATTGGATGGCTAAAGACAATACTGAAATTGTGCCTCTTTTGGCCAACAAATGGAAAACCCAGATGCCAAGGTGAAAAAGATTTGTTCTTTGGTAGTAGCTACAGCAGCTGTCTACTTGGCATATTCCTTAGAAAGCTTTGAAGTTGCCTAGGATACAGACTTCATAAACTGGAATCCTGCAGAGCCTTTAAAAAGATGTTTTTTAAGTGCAAACTCCATATAGACATTAAATTGGCAATACAGCTTCTATCTTACGCATATATGATAAATTGATTTGTTGATCTCTGGAAACAGGGAGTATGATACTCCAAATTATGGCACCAAAAAACTGCACATATTTTGTCATGACAAGGAAAATGGGACTACACATGAAGTTTGGAAGTAAAGATTTGAGGATCATATTCTTGAACCAGCTTTTCTGCAATGCTTAGACCTAAGTTTCTGTTTTCACTAATCTTCAATCATCATATAAAACTGCCCTCAGTAATTGCTATAGTTTAAAACGCAAATAGAAATCAGAACAATCATAACTACAACATATTATCAAACACTGTCATAATGAAGAAGATTATCTACTTAAGTAAAAGGTGATAGGTGGCAGTGTTTAAATCATTGGATTCTATATTTAAGATGGGTGAGGGCTTTCCTGGTGGCGCAGTGGTTGAGAGTCCGCCTGCCGATGCAGGGGACACGGGTTCATGCCCCGGTCTGGGAAGATCCCACATGCCGCGGAGTGGCTGGGCCCGTGAGCCATGGCCGCTGAGCCTGCGCGTCTGGAGCCTGTGCTCCCCAACGGGAGAGGCCACAACAGTGAGAGGCCCGCGTACCGCAAAAACATAAACAAATTTAAGATGGGTGAGTTTGTGGTATATAAATTATATTATACATCACTAAAAACATTTTTTAAAAGAAAAATAAAATTACAGGTTATTGTCAAGAAAAGAGCACCCTCCTCCGAAGGTCTGAAATTCCACAGCTGTTCCCTAACCACTGACAACTGGCTGTCTCTAGAAATCTAACTACACTTGCATATTACTCTGTGAAGCAGCAGCTAGATGTGAGGGCATTCAGCTTACTGCTTACCTTACCATCCTTCTTACTTGGCAGTAATCACTAGAACCATCATGACTTTAACCTCCATTGCCGATCAGATGTCCCTCTGGTATTTGGTAGATTTTAGCTATAAACAAAAGGCACGTTTACATGTGCCTTTTGCTTATAGGTACATGACCCAATTTAGGCAGCCCAAGTCTCACCATTTTAGAACAGTGGAATATGCTAATAGCCACTCCCTTCAGAAAGAATATTGCATGTACCCTAAGAAAAGGGAAATACTGAGGCAGGCAGATTGATGGTATTTTACCTAGAAGAAACAGACCTTTGAAAGTTTGCCAGGCTTTGAGGAAGGGTCAGCCAGAGAACCGCCAAAGGAGGCAGCCTGCCCATCTTCCTGTCAACAACACTTAGCACGCTGAGCTGTTTTATCAGACAGATGGCGGACCAGGCACCATTATGACCAATACAGTGTCAACACTTGTGCAGAAGGGTCCCAATGGCTGTGAAGCTCCTCTGCCACCTCAGACACGGTTCTGTTTGTGTGGCCCTTTACAATTTTGCTGCATGGATTCTCTGTTCCCAATGGCAGGAAGGAAACATTGTAGGGGAACTTCAATATTCAACTTTGAATACTTTCACTCAGGTTTAATGAAAGAATTCTGCCCTATCAAAGGCCTACTGGTAGTATTATTACCAGCAATGATACAATTACAATTTTAATTAAATCATAAAATGTTCTTCAAATTAAAATTTTTCAAATATATATTGCCCTTCTGTTTGATGTATCATTTCTTTAAAATTTAAAAATCAGTGTTAAGATGGATTTTAAGGGGGATTTGAGGGGGAAAAATCTATTTTTCCCCATAAAATGAATTTTGTAAGTGATTTCAATTGATATTAGAGATCCTTCTAAATTAAGGTGGAGATTCATGATTTTTATCTGAAGCATATTTACATTCATAGATTAGAGTCACCAAAAGAAGTACTTTTCAATTTTTATGATACTTAAAAACCCCAAAAATATGTAAAATAGTGGTCAGTGGAATGGAATATGTATATCTGGACTTCTTTTTAAGCTGAGAAACACAAAGAGGCTTAGTGAAAAAAGGTTATAATACCTGTAATAATTTATCAATACTTTCTCTTTGCATCGGATAGAACAAATACAAACTGTTAACCAAAGAAAGATGCATTCTTATAAGATTTGTATAATTATGATAAATAGGTTGTAAAATTAATCTATAAAAACTATTTAACAACAATAAATAAACCAAGTACTAGAAGTATCCTCTTTGCATAAATGTTAGTATTTCTGGAAATAGGAAACTTTTAAATAGGAGTGTTATAAAGGGATCAAGCTGGAGACTAACTTGAGACAAGCACTTCATAACGTCAGTTCTATTCCTGAATCATGGAACTATGATCTATCTATGTGATCCAATTATCACGCATTTATTTCTTTACAATCAGATAAATCCGGAGTGTAGGCATATACCTAAGGTTTTCCAAACAATGTGTGGTGAAACTGTTGGCCTAGAGTTCTGTTTGCCCCAAACTGTAACTATCCTGTCACCACTCTCAACAAAAGGGAACTCTTCACCCTACATTAGGTTCACATTCAAAAGAGGAAAACATCATTCTTTCTCAACCTAGTATAACCTAATTCAAAAGCATTAACAAAATATTGGACAGGTAAATATCTCTTATGCAGAGTCACTAAGGTAGCCATTGGACCAATTCCTTTAGATAATTGGTTTGATATGGGTATTTGTTTACATAGATTGGATTCAGATTTTTTTTTTATTTTCAAGCTGAAGCTGTTTTCATTCACACTTGGGGTCCTCCATCTGTCGATAAAGCCTGTTAGCTCACCACCTCACTGGCTCTGAGGTGCTAGTTTTCCATCTGGTAAAGCCCTAAAGAGAACCCCAGAGTCAGAGAAGCATGAATCCTGTGGGTGCTCTCAACTCCGGGGCTTATGTCCCCAGAGAGGTGGATTCTCTTTGAGAGCCTGTAAATGTTAAGAAGCAATAAAAATCCGAATATGTGCATGGCTTCTCCTATGCCAGAAAAGACACCTAGTGGCAATCCAGGCAAAACACTGAGATAAGCTATTTTAAAAAGTCAGCCCCTGGCACCCTCCCACTTTCCTTTTGTTGTTCCTGTCTCTCTTCGTGGCTACATTTCACTATTTGCTAATGAACAAGGAAGCATAATGTAGATATTGACATACTGTCTCATAGTGTTATGTGATAAATTAAGAGTAGTTAGGAAACTGGGATAAAAGAAAACTAATGGCTGAAATAAAAAGATGACTGAAGGGTATTTCTCAAAAAGATGTGCCATAAAATCCTATACTTTTACAAAAAGTGAGTCATAAACTGAACACTAAGTACCTTAGAAGTTTGTTTGAAGAGAAAAAGTTCATGATTAATGATATTCATAAGATTTTTTAAAACTATTCAATTGATTTGAAAAAATCAGATTTATTCCTGGCACTGAGATTTGAAAGAATTTTTTCTCATCATTCTTACTAAAAAGACACTGCCTGATATAGAGAATAAATCCTTAATGATATCCATCTAGTAACTGCAACAAGTTTCTTGGGGCTATTTCTAATAATGACCTTCAGTAAACTAATAGCAAAGCTTTGAGGTATGGTTCAACCAAAGCAAAACAATGTGACCTAAATTCACAGCTTTTTACTGTCTGCATTAACCCAAAAATAAAAGTGTCAGTGAGTTTGAATTTATACTGCCTGGAAAGTGGCTGGACTGTAGTTCTTTTTCTTGGCCAATTAAATGTAGACCCATATGCCTTGATAATTGTCCATCCTGGGAGTGATTAGGGTTGATATCATTTTAGGAAATGGGAAGACTAACAGGATATTGCTTAAATAGAAAGCCACTGAAATTTCTTGGGAATAGGCCATGGGGGCAAGGAAATTAACTCTTACAGGACCAAAACTTTTCTAAAATAATTTATAATTCTGGGTCTAATCCAGATAGACATAGATAGATCTAGCTTATAGATATATTTAAAATCAAAGCCCCAACTTTATATAGCAAAAGATAAACCTGAAATCATGTTATCCTGCAAAGATCTTAAAGAAAGCATCACCTGACACAAACAGCAAACTCAATTTATTGGTTTTACAGTTTTCTCTTTCCTGCCAAAGTTTCCCTGAAACAAACAACTAACTCTTGTTGACACAAAAGGTCTCAGTTCTCATATCTGTTTCTCAGCTCTGTGTTCTTCTGTGCTGGATCTGCTCCCAGGTGGACTTCCCCATTCTGGTGACAAGATGCCCACAAGTAACCCCAGGAATATATTCTACCAACTAAGCAACACCAATTAAGAGAGAGTGCATCTCCCTTAATAGTAATAGCAAAAGCCATGGGCCTAATTCTGATTGGTCCAGCTTAAATCAAATGCCCATCATGAGTCTATCACAGTGACCAGATGGATAAAATATACTTATTAGCCAGTTCTGACTCATGTGTCTATACTTGAAATTAAAAATGAGGGAGAAGGTCATCTCATCTTAATGTCATACACCAGGGGTCAGCAAACTAAGGCCCACAAGTCAGCTACCTGCTTTTGTGAGTAAAGTTTTACTGGAACACAGCCATGTCTATTTGCTCATGTATTGTCTATGTCTGCTTTCCTGCTACAATGCTATAATTGAGTAGTTGCAACAGAGAACACACAGCCTGCAAAGCCTAAACTATTTACTATCTGACCCTTTAAGAAAAAGTTTGCTGACCCCTCACATCGACCAAAAATGGGAAGGAGTGGTTCTCACAAGAAAAACAAGGGATTCCCATTTTTTAAAAAAAGGATGAAATAAATACTGGAGAGACAAAATCAATACTACACCTCCAAGACAAACTGACTGCAAAAGACATCCCCTCATAACTAAATTAATTGAACTGATCACACAGATTTTGGAGGAGGGCATCTTACACAACAGTATCTGATTTTCAAAGATTATCTTCTAAAGTCACCTTAATTAGTGACAGTGCAGCCATTCCATAAATACATGGAAGGAGGCTTAACTTCCTATTTTCAAGGGAGGCTGCAGAAAAACACTTGAATCCAACTCATTAAACGTGGTATTAAAGCACTCAAGTTTAGGGCTTCCCTGGTGGCGCAGTGGTTGAGAGTCCGCCTGCCGATGCAGGGGACACGGGTTCGTGCCCCGGTCCGGGAAGATTCCACATGCTGTGGAGCGGCTGGGCCCGTGAGCCATGGCCGCTGAGCCTGCGCGTCCGCAGCCTGTGCTCCGAAACGGGAGAGGCCCCAACAGTGAGAGGCCCTTGTACCGCAAAAAAAAAAAAAAAAAAAAAAAAAAAAAGCACGCAAGTTTAAAAAAACAAGGAAAGAAGATTCTTTGCTGATAATAGCTAAGACCAGGTAATGATGACTTAGACACATAGCAGACACCATTCTAGGTATTTTATATACTCTCATCTCATTTAATCCCCACCATCAACTCTGTGAGGTTAGGTATTATTATCACCATTTTACAAATAAAGCTCAAAGAGGACAAGGAACTTACCTTGGCCATAAAAGTTACAGTGGCAGAACTAGTTCAGAACCCATGCTCCCTCTCAGTGACACATGTGACACTGTCTTCCTTGTGAGAAACAAAAAGTAATTCATGGTGAGGCTAACGGAGCATGAATCAATCCAGTGTTGGTTATTCTACCGCTCTGCTCAGTTATATCCCCATGGCAGTTGTCAAGCATTCAAGGAATCTTGGGACTGTCAGATATTATATAAAAGTCTCTCTAACAGATGTTATCCTCAAGAACAAATTCTCATTTCATATGATAGGCCAGAAGGATCTAGGTGTTTATATGAGTCATCTGGCTCATAATTTAGTAGTAGTTGTGGATAGAAAACTACACTGAGATACTGGAGAATTAGATTCCTTTCTTCACTTTGCCTGGTACATGCTACAGAAATGTGAAAGCCAACTATTATTTTTGACGTGTGGATGAAACTTCAGAAGCTTCTGAAGAATGTTGTAAACATTACCATAGAAAAGAAACCTGGGTACTTATGGAAAGCATTCTTCATCACAGCACAATTTTAGAAATAGAAAACAGATCTAAGAAGAGTTGTGAAAAAATGCAACAGCTGCTTTGGAGCTAAAAGAAAAACTTCAAATGTATGATCACTACTTTAGTGACTTTTTAAAAAAATATTTTTTATTATGGAAATTTTCAAACATATATAAAAGTAGAGAATTGTGGTTTATACCATGTACCCTGTCCTAGATTAAACAATCATCAACGCACGTCCAATCTTGTTTTATTTATACTCTCAACAACACCCCACTCCCACTGGATTACGTTAAACTTCAGATATCATATCATGTGATCTATAAATTCTTCAAAATCTATCTCTAAAAGTTAACTCTTGAAAAATTCCCTGGCGGTCCAGTGTTTAGGACTCAGCACTTTCACTGAGGTGGCCCAGGATCAATCCCTGGTCAGGGAACTAAGATCCTGCAAGCCGTGTGGAGCAGCCAAAAAAAGCAAAACTTTTTTTTTTTTTAAAGGAATCACAGTAGGGCTTCCCTGGTGGCGCAGTGGTTGACAGTCCGCCTGTCGATGCAGGGTACGCGGGTTCGTGCCCCGGTCCGGGAAGATCCCACATGCCGCGGAGCGGCTGGGCCCGTGAGCCATGGCCGCTGAGCCTGCGCGTCCGGAGCCTGTGCTCCGCAATGGGAGGGGCCACAACAAATGAGAGGCCCACGTACCAGAAGAAAAAAAAAAAAGGAATCACAATAGCATTACCATACCTGAAAAAATTAACAATAAGTTCTTAATGTTCCTAAATAGCTATTTATTGTTCAAATATCCCTGATTATGTCATACATATGTATTTCATACACATATACATGTGATTTGTCCTAGAAAATATTCCACATTCAGGATTTTGTGGAATGCATTCCCATGGTGTTATTTAACACTCCTTTTTGCCTTTTATTTCCTGAAAAATGGGTAGTGGATCTAAATGCTTGATCAGGCTTATATTTAATTATTTTTTGGCAATAATAAATCATAAAAATTATACATTTTACCTCCCTACTGTATCTCATTAGTAGGCACATTATCTGGTTGTCTCTCTTTTCATAATGTTAAAAGATTGATGAATTGGTTTAGATGTTGTCAACATGACTCATCCACTTGAAAGTATGGGATCACGTTTACAGGTGGATACAAACCTCCAAGAAACAAGCTGACATTTTCAAAAAGGAGTAAAGCATTTTTTGGAAAAGATTGCCTTCCTACTACCAGCTATGCTGGTCTGCAGACCAAAAGATCTTTTAAACTGTGAAGGACAGATATAGTGGTGAGTTAAAGCAGAGGTAAGTATTTGGTCTAATATTAAACAGCATTTTTAATAGTTCATTGAATGATGCTAACTCTTGCGTGTGTTTATGGTAATGTTGGGCAGGTTACCTAACCTCTTAGAGCCTCATTTCCTCATCTATATAACAGATATACTAGGATCTTCCTTAAAGGATAGATACATCAGTCAAATAGTCCAAAAATAGACCCACAAATATTTGCTCAATTGATTTTTTACAAAAGAATAAAGGTAATTCAAATGGAGAAAGGAGAGGCTTCTGAATAAATGGTGCTGGAACAACTGAATGTCCATATGCAAAAAACAAAATATTAAACCATTTCTCACACTATACAAAAAATTAACTCAAAATATTCATAGATCAAACATAAAATTTAAAAGTATGACACTTCTAGAAAAAGACAGGGGAAAGCCATTGTGAAGACTTCTTACATACAATACCAAATGTACAATCCATATAAGAAAATATTGATATATTGGCTCCATGAAAAACAAAATGTCTACTCTGTTTAAGACACTTTTAAAAAATTAAAATAAAAACCAAAGATTAGGAGAAAATGTTTGCAAATCATATATCTGATGAAAGACATGTATTCAGCCTATATAAAGAAGTCTCAAAACTTAAGAAAATGAACACCCCAAATGAAAAATGGGCAAATGATTTAAGATAACAGTTCACCGAAGAAGACATACAAATGGCAACAAAGCACATGAAAAGATGTTCAAAAATCATTAACCATTAGGGAAATGCAAATTGGAACCACAACGAGATACTACTACACACCTACTAGAATGTCTAAAATGAAAAAGCCTGATAATACCAAGTGCTGACAAGAATGTGAAGAAACTAGCAACTCTCATACATGCTGGTGAGAATGCAAGATGGTGTAGCCATTTTGGAAAAGTTCAGTAGTTTCTTATATGGTTAATCAAAGATATATTTACCATATAACCCACTAATCCCACTCCTAGGTGTTTACCCTAGAGAAATAAAAACTTGTGTTCTCACAAAAACCTGTACATGAATGTTTATAGGAACTTTATTCATAATTGCCAAAACCTTAATTATAACCAAAATGCCCTCTGATTGGTAAATGGATGAAACAACTATGGTACATCCACGCAATGGAGTAACTATTCAGCAACACAAAGGCATGAACTACTGAAACACACAATAACTTGGGCAAGAGAGCTGAGAACACCTTAAGGAATGGTGGGACTACAGGATGGAGAACCTCGGTCCACGAATGATCTCATGAGGCAGAGCTGCTTATTCACCCTGATTACCTGCTCTCCTCAGACTGTTTTGTAGAAAAAAAGAAACTGTTATCTTGTTTGAATCACCATATTTTTGGTCACTTTATTACAGGTAGTTTACCCCACACATAATAAAAATTTTTTTGGATAGTTAATATTAGGATTTTGCTGAACAAAACCTGAAATATGTGGCATTCACTTAGTGGTCAGGATGTCAAAGGCAAAACACCCACACAGACAGATTTTATAGACTTAGAGGTTGGTAACCACTGTTATGCTATGGTAAGAAATTTTGTAAAATTGTCACATGAACTAACTTAAAAGGATATCACTTCCCCAGAGAACCTATACCGCAGGGGCAAGCACATGGAAAGAGCCAGAACGTAAGTATACCTTCTGACTTGACTGCACCTTGATATTTTTAATAAGACACTATAAGAGAGAGATGGATTGACAACGCAGCAGTTGCAGGTAGCTCTTTTAAGGGAGACCACCCTATGCCTGCAGCCTATAATCTATACTAACTAGCAGCCATTAACTTGGAGTCTTGTTTAGTTGCAAAAGCTTACTACTACTCACCAAAGAGCAGGCAATAAGACTCCAGACCTCCTTCAGTCTTCTTCCATTAAACCCATTAAGTCCTCTAGACCAGAAAATGGAAGCCAGCCCAGTGGCAGAGAGAAGATGAATTGTATTACCTTCTCTCTCAAGCTTATTATTTCTGAGGATGTCAAGGTAGCTACCCAAAGCCGTGATTTTTACCCACAAAATTGATGAACTCTGTTCATTTCAGGCTCTCTCCACTGTCCCACCCTAGTCCATGTTTCCATCATCGCCTGCCAAGAATACTAAGAACCTTAAAACTGGATTTCCTGCTCCACACCTGCCGCTCAGTGCTTGGCATTACAGCCACAGTGAGATTTTAAATAAAGTAAATTTAATCATGGTACATCTGTCTAAAAGATCAGAGCTCTTCAAGTGTATTAGAAAAAAGACCAAAACCTTAATCAGGGCCTATGAGGCCTTATAAAACGTAACTCCAACCACTACCTCTTCAGAATTTTTTTTTTTTTTGCGGTACACGGGCCTCTCACTGTTGTGGCCTCTTCCGTTGCAGAGCACAGGCTCCGGACGCGCAGGCTCAGCGGCCATGGCTCACGGGCCCAGCCGCTCCGCGGCATGTAGGATCTTCCCGGACCAGGGCACGAACCCGCGTCCCCTGCATCGGCAGGCGGACTCTCAACCACTGCGCCACCAGGGAAGCCCCTGAATACTATTTTATATATAGACTTTTGACCCATGTAAATCTTTTTACACAGTAAAAACATAAATTTGAATAAAAAAGCAATCCCCCAAGCTGGAAGCAAATAAATCTTACTGTTCATGTACTCAAATGAATAACCTAATCATGCAGAATATTATTCCAAGCAACTTTTGAGTGTAATACTCTGGCTATATCCACTAAGTGGGATACAATCTATAAAGAAAACAACAACTCATAGAGAAATCTTTAACTTGATTTAGATGCAATATTGGTATTATAATTTAGAAAACATTGTATGTATATTAAAAACTATTTTATATACATTAAAACCATTCTATGTATATTATACAAAAAGGCAATTAAATATGTTAATGCTATTAGGTAACAATACTTTCAGCATAAATATTATATATATGTATATCATATATGATAATCTAAAAAGCTAAGACACACTATAATATTAAAATTGAAGAGGAAATATTATTTGGAATTCAACACATGTGTGCACACACACACACATGTACACCCCACCTATTCCACTGAAAAGTCATAGAAGTAATGACGTTCCTGTAGCAATGAGCATAACAGCCCATATCTTGATCTTAGGCTCCTTGGAACAATGGTTGATTTCAGATCTAGGACAAGGAAAGTACAAGGTGAGCCTAAGACTATTTTATTATACCAGAAAGCAAGAAAATGTTCAAAAACTAATGGGACTTTGATTAGATATGGTTTGAAAACAGAACGTTTTCTAAAAAAATTACTTTGAACAATTGGAAAAATTTGAATACAGAATGGATATCATTATTCATTTGTTAATGATATGCATATTTAGGAAAATACCTTATTTTTCAAAATACAGGATGAAATATTCAGGGATGGAATGTTATAATGCATGTGACATTGTCAAATGATTCAGAAAAATATATAATATACATAATAATGTACAGATAAAACATACATGGCAAAAAATAATATTTAGAGTTACTGAAAGTGAATGTTGGTTATATGTGTGATCATTGTACTAATCTTCCAACTTTTCAGTACGTTTGACATTTCCATATTTAAAAGATGGAAAAAATTATGTCAATGCATATCTTCTAGAGCAAAGAACAGGAAATGGAGCTGACACTCCCCTAAGGTCCATTTAAGTCCTCTGATTCTACAATAAGAGAAACGGAGATTGGGAATAGTAGTTATAGAGAATAAAAGAAAAACGGAGGGATTAAAAAACAGCTTCCTATAAGTCAGTATCATAACAGCTTGCTCATTAGATTAGTGTGATTACTTCTTTATTAGGCCTTATTTGAGCTGTCATCTGGTATCAATTAGGTCAGTTAGAGTCTGTCAGGTCTACCGGAGGGAAATGGAGCAAGGTCCATCATGGCGTGAGGATGGCGTAATTAAAGAAATGGAAGTAATGGCTACTCTTCATTTAACCCTCATCCAATCAACCAAGGCCATATTGGCCATCCACTCATGTTGAATGCTAAAGATGTGGAAGGAGGGAAAAGATACTGCCAAAACAGTTTTAAAAATCTCATTTCAACCATAAAATCAAATCAAATCATTAGTGAGGTGATGAGTTACAAATAAAATACACTGAAATATCATTGTAGAGACTTTAAAAGGGGCACAATTCATTTGTAAATCCGTTCCTTAATGATTTAATTCTATACATATGTGTATATGTTATACATCATGTGTCTGTACGTGCGTGTATGTATATACACATAATTCTCAACCAAAAAATAGAAAGAATAAGGGGAAATAAAGATGAGCCTGTGAATATTTTACTAGAGTGCAAAAATTTTGCTTAGGTAGTCTAGAATTTTAAAAAAAGCATTTTAAGCACACTAGTTCAATTGAGCATATAGCTCCCCTCAGCCTTGAAGAATCTAAGCAAAATCTTGAGACCAAAATTGTGGCTGTGTTGAAAATCTTTCCAAAAAATTTAAGTCAGGTTTATTTTATTCAATTTCAGCTCAGTTGTAAAGGGAACAGAGGAAGCATGGAAGACACAAAAATCCAATTTAGTCTAAGCACTAAAATATTAGAAAATAGCAGGAGTGAGTTTTGGATAATTAGTCCAAAAAACTGAACTATGGTGAAATTCCATTTATATACCCTGATAGGTAATGAGGGGTTTGGACCAACAGTTATCATGTATGACATACATGGATACCAATTTTTAATAAATCTTAGTCTTATTAATATTTAAATTACACTTAATTATTACTCCAAACTACACAAATCCTCCTTTCATGATTCAGAAAGCTTGAAGGACTTCAGAGTTTTATTGCACATATAGAGATTGAGCTAAATATATAGTTATCATACACGATAGTGTCTAAGTTGTTTTTGCAACACAAAAATTGATGAGAACTTGTCATTTTTTTCTTTCATAAAAATAGGATATAAAAATGGAGAATGTGGAGGTCAGAAGCACATTGTGTTTATTTAGGTTTCATTGGTAGTCTGGATTGCAAATTAATGAGTTTCTATCTGAGTGAAGATGCGTGACATTGATCTGTTCTCTGACACTGGTGCTGCCATGTAAGTAGCTCTTTGACTTGTCTTGCACAAGTCACTTAATATTTCTGGGCCTCTGTTTTATCATTTATGAAATGAGGATAGTACATATTACCAAATAATATCTAAATCACTAGTCAGCTTTAAATTTCGTACCTTTTATGACTTAGTTACCTCTCTCTAAAGTCATTCACCCTTAACAGGAAGGAATTAGATAGGCAGGTGCCAAAGAAAGCAAAAGTGGTATCAGATTCTTATACGCATCCCTTCTTCCCTTCTTCTCCTTACTTGCTTCTCTTTTTTTAAGACTAACACATTATGGCCTAATTTAACTAATAACATCACCTACAATGTAGGATATTATGGTAATTACATTATCCTATCAAATTTTCTAAATTGTCACAGAATTGCAGGTCATATTTCACATGTTAATTTCCTAAGTTTCTTATTATCAATAGATATCTACCAATGACATCACTGTACTAATAACACCCTAATTAGTTCTAGCTCAAGTGTAATTATGCTATAATAAAGCTTTCCCTTATCATAATTCATGTGCTTATGGGTTTCCTTTGACCACTAAAGTTCTGATAAAATATTGCTTAAATCTTTGAACCTTAAGAATCTGTTATTGTTGGACACAAAATAAAAGGGAAGATAAAAGGTTATAAAGCTTAGTTCTAAACCTTGGTTCTTTGTTCATGCAGTACTTTCCCTGTTTACTCTGTCAAATGATAGTAGTAGATGAAAGCCTTAACCCTACACTTTTGGGAAAAAAATTAGACAATTGCCAATATTAACACCTCAACTCCAATTCTATGGCAAAGGGACCATGCTGTTCAATCACAGGTGCTCTTCCACAGCTTTTCATCCAGAGTTTGATAGGCAGTAGCTTTCCACCGCCTTCCAAGTGAGCCCAGGGAAGCCAGTTCACTAGGGCTCCCTGCAGTTCTAACAGAACATGTACAAGTTGATCTGTATCCCCATGTCTGCCATTGGGGCTCTATGAAAATGCAGCCTCACTAATAGAAGCACAATATGCAAGATGCCAGTGCATCTCTGTGATTTACAATATGTCAATGTGCAAGCCCAATGAAGAGGTTTGTTGTCTACCATAAAACCAGATGGATGTAAGCAGTGATTAGAAGCAATTAACTCCGCTCAGCACTAAATAACTTTCCATCATTAATGTACATTTTTCCACCTCATTAGAGTTATAGAGGGGAGCACGAGGTAAGGAACACTCGATCTGAATTTCAGATACGCATATGTTTGGAGGAAAAACCCCACAAATTTGCAAGGAAAACAGACTACATGTTGATAAAAGCCTTGTTTTGAAGTCATTTTTGTTCCATCAATACTGGCATGGGCACATATTCAATTTTACCAGCCATCCACCAGGACTTAGGTGAATATGAAATACATGAAGCTAAGGTCTGGTAAGAAACACAGCAGTTACCAAAAAACAAGTGACAACAGACATAGATTTTTTTTCTCTGTTTTGCTTCTAATATAATAATAGTAGCTTTCAATGACTGGTAATATAACTTGAGGATAAATCTAGAAAATACCAAATTGATTATCTAAGATAGAAGAGTTTTCTAATTGATAGCATTAATTAAAAAATAAACTATGCCTCCAAAAAATTCACCAACTTCTTAAAATATTGTAGGAAATCTTCTAGGTTACATGTTTACAATGCAATATTAAATGAATAAAGAAGATACACACTGATCTCAAATATATAAAAAACAAACTCAAGGAAAATATTAGAAATAAATAAACTAAAATAGTATTAATGAATATTCTAGATAATAGGATTCTGGATGAATTTTTTCCTTTACTATTCCTATTCATATTTTCAACTTTTCTGTATTATACAATTATTTATTCATTTATCTCTTACCTTGCTCCCTAAAAGACTGGACATAGCGTAAACAGAAAAAATAATTGCATTAATAGGTGTTGTATTTTGTGTGTATAAATGACTATAAAGGAGTAGTAAAGCAGAGTGGTTAAGAACATGTGATTAGTGTATACTTATTTCCCTTTGTTGACTCTGAATGAATAATACTTATTGTTTATCAAAATTAGTGATATTTTTCTTCTTAAAGTGAATTTTTTGAATGATACCAATAGCTAATGTGTATAGCACTTGTTCTTTAGCAAGTATTGTTGTAACTATTTTATACATATTCACTCATTTAATCCTCACTCAATAATCCTATGAAGTAAGGGCTGTAATAATAAATAATCCCAACATGGTTAATCTAAAGCTATCAATGATTTGTCAACCAGGTTGCAAAATTCCTGAAAATGTAACAATCAGCTCAAGAAAACCAGTACAAGTCAGTTCCTGCACATTACTGTTTATTAAAGGCCTATCTCCATGTTTTGCAGAGTGGGCACTCCATAAACAGCGGAAACATCAACAGCTCTGTTTCTAAAATGATGTCTTCATGTTGTGGTATTGTCTCCCAATATCCAGCCTCTATGTTTTTTCCTCATTTCTTCTTCCTAAAAGAACTTGATTGTGCGTGATGTCTGATCCTTCTCCCACCCCAGAGGGGACATCCTGATGTATCAAAGCCAGGGAGAGTCCAGCCTTTGCCTGATGTTGTTATTAGTCAAAAATGGGTATGTGGGGCTTCCCTGGTGGCGCAGTGGTTGAGAGTCCGCCTGCCGATGCAGGGGACACGGGTTCATGCCCCGGTCTGGGAAAATCCCACATGCCGCGGAGCGGCTAGGCCCGTGAGCCATGGCCACTGAGCCTGCGCGTCTGGAGCCTGTGCTCCGCAACGGGAGAGGCCATAACAGTGAAAGGCCCGCATACGGCAAAAAAAAAAAAAAAAAAAAAGTAAAAATGGGTATGTGACTTAAGCTGGCCTAAACAGACTAAAGAGGACTATAACATAACACCATAAAACTCCTAGAAGAGAACATAGGAAAAATATTTTCGGACATATATCTTAGCAATATTTTCTTATATCAGTCTCCCAAGGCAAAACAAATAAGCAAAAATAAACAAATGGGACCTAATCAAAGTTAAAACCGTTTGCACAGAATAGGAAACCATCAACAAAACGAAAAGTCACCCTACAGAATGGGAGAAAATATTTGCAAACAGTGTGACTGACAAGGGATTAATCTCCAAAATATACAAACAGCTCACACAGCTAACTATAGAAAAAAAAAAAATCAAAAAATGGGCAGAAGATCTAAATAGACATTTCTCCAAAGAAGATATACAGATGGTCAAAAGGCACATGAAAAGATGCTCAACGTTGCTAATTATTAAAGAAATGAAAATCAAAACTACAACGAGGTATCACCTCACACTGGTCAGAATGCCCATCATGAAAATATGTACAAATAATAAATGCTGGAGAGGATGTGGAGAAAAGGGAACCCTCCTACACTGCTGGTGGGAATGTAAATTGGTGCAGCCATTATGGAGAACAGTATGGAGGTTCCTTAAACTAAAAATAGAGCTACCATATAAGCCTGCAACCCCACTCCTGGACATATATCAGGAGAAAAGATACGTGCACCCCAATGTTCCTTGCAGCACTATATACAATAGGTAAGACATGGAAGCAACCTAAATGTCCATCGATAGATAAATGGATAAAGATGATGTGGTGTGGTATATATATATATACAATGGAATATTACTCAGCCATAAAAAAAAATGAAATAATACCATTTGTGGCAACATGGATGGACCTAGAGATTATCATACTAAGTGAAGTAAGTCAGACAGAGAAAGAAAAATATCATATGATATTGCTTGTATGTGGAATCTAAAAAAACATGATACAAATGAACTTATATACAAAACAGAAATAGAATCACAGACATAGAAAATAAAATTATGGATATCAAAGGGGAAAGGGGAGGGTTAAAATTAGGAGTATGAGATTAACAGATACAAACTACTATACATAAAATAGTAAAGCAACAATGATTTACTGAATAGCACAGGGAACTATATTCAATATCTTATAATAACCTATAATGAAAAATAATGTGAAAAAATGTACATATCTGAATCACTTTGCTGTACACCTGAAACTAACACAATATTGTAAATCAAGTATACTTCAATTAAAAACAAAAGAATAGATACTCCACACTTTGAGAAGCATATTTCTAACACTCCTGTTGCTTGTGAATAGAAAATCATGTAATGACTTGTCTGATGGCTAAAGCCAAGTCATCTTGAAACCAGGAGTGGAATGATATTTAGGATGAAGCTGAGGCTGAGACAGGCTAAGAGAAACAAGACAATAGGAGCCCTTGATACCATCTTCGGGTCACTCATCTCTACCAAATCTCAGGTGAGATTATCAATGCCATCACTATCCAAGCAGGTGGAGCTGGAGTTTTCTTTTAATTGAAGCCAAAAGCATCTAAACTAATACAGGCTTAAACTTACCTACACACAATCAACTGTATGATGCATCTAGTTTATAAGCTCAAACCAGGCTTACCTATCTGTATATAAAACCTAAAAGCTTTCTACAAATTTTACATTTTCTGGTTTTGGTGTCAATGGGTCTTGTGAGGAGAGTGGTAAAGGAGGTAGAGGTGGAAGAAAAACAGCATTATCTTTCTTGCACTCAGTCAAGGAGAGTCACATAGAGGAGAATGAATGTGAAAATACTTTAAAGGAGGAAAACAATGCTAAGGGATGGTGGGAAGCTAATGCTTGCATAAGAAATACTGCCTGAGAAGGTGTACAGTTGGAACTGGGTAGAGCTAGTTATTGCAAGCATATCAAAAACAAGTGGGGAAGTGAAAAATAAAAGGAATTCTATGCACTGACCCTTCCCTAATTTAAAACCAACATAACAGGGCTTCCCTGGTGGCGCAGTGGTTGAGAGTCCGCCTGCTGATGCAGGGGACACGGGTTCGTGCCCCGGTCCGGGAAGATCCCACATGCCGCGGAGCGGCTGGGCCTGTGAGCCACGGCCGCTGAGCCTGCGCGTCCGGAGCCTGTGCTCCGCAACGGGAGAGGCCACAGCTGTGAGAGGCCCGTGTACCGCAAAAAAACAAAACAAAACAACATAACATAGAAAATAAATAGCTGGATCATGTTTAGAAAGATCAGCAGAAAAATGACCTCCTCTCTCACACTATATCTCAGCATATAAGCTGTACAATATTCAACTATATTAAAAACATAAAAATAAATCAGAGTTTAACTAGGCTTTAATCTTATGAAGTTCTGGTACATAAAATCAAGCCATATAAAATCTAAAACAAAAGCTTGCTTTCCTACCATAGTATGCATGTAATGGGATAGTTTATGCTGTTGAAACTTCAGGTGTTAATTTTAAGGAAAAGGGCTTTGCAATTATGAATTTACAAATACAGTTGACCCTTGGACAATGCAGGGGTTAGGAGCGCCGACCCTCCAAGGATTCAAAAATGCGCCTATAACTTTACAGTTGGCCATCCATATTTGCGGTTCCACGTTCGCAGATTCAGCGGAGGATCACATAGCCCCACAGTACGCATTTACTGAAAAAAATTCACGTGTAAGTGGACCCACGCAGTTCAAACTCGTGCTGTTCAAGGGTCAACTGTAATTTCAAAATGGCAGTCAGACCATACCGCAGTTTCAAATCACTAGATTAGCACTGATCGTTGGTATCCTAACGAAAGCTAAATCTGCCACAAATCACATATACTGATCGCTTTTGCCATCTGTTGATACACTTCTGGCCCATACACACTGCCTGCCTGTGAATATTTTCAGCACAGAGCTGAATGACCGAACGCCAAAGCCCTTACTTCATTAATACTCCTGTGTGTCCCACAAATACAGTCGTCTCCCTGTGCTTTTGCCAGTTGCCAAAATTAGTTAGCGTGATAACCCCATCCTATACCTCTGTAATTGTGATAATAATTAACCAGTATACTTTTTAAAATACCCTGGAATCTACGTATAAGTAAGTGAATGTCTAGTTTTTGTGTAGAGTACTGTATATGGTGTTACAAAGAATGAAGAAAACAGCATACAATGTAGTCTGTCCCAAGAAGTTTATAATTTAATTGTGAAGATAAGATTTATGGACAAAATAAAACATTATAAGGCACTATACAAATCATAATATTCAAGAAAGACAGAAATTCCTTGTCTGCCTAGACTTCAGTCTATAATCAACCTCACCTCTTATAACCCAGGGACCAAGCACAAAAAGTTTTTATCACATTGTACATTTCAAGGCCTTTACAAGAGGGGAAGCTTTGAGCCCTCATTGGAGATTATTTCCTATTTTTATAATGTCCTAACAAATTAGACTACATAATTCAAGCAGACAATTGATTTAAGAGTGACAAAATACACCTTGGGATAAATAATGGCCCAGAGCAAAAAAAGAAAAAGAAAAACTTTAATAATAGGGGAATACTCCTACACATTTCAGTGGCACCTAAGAGCACTATGTTTTACTAATAAAAATTATTGTTCATAATGATGACCCTGAATCCTCAAGAAAGTGTGAAATTAGAGTAATCTGCTTAAGATGGCAAGGAGGCATATAAAATTACCTTTGAAAATGTTTCATTCAAAATAGCTAAGTTGTAGTGCTTATGATCTGCTATCCAGAATTTCTTATGCTCCCACTTTTAAGATAGCAGAGGTTTCGCAGTACATTTTTGTTCTAGAAAATTCCAGGGAGACACCTGGCATTGGCAGTCTTTTTAAGCTTATGAGAACAGCTCTCATGAGTGGAAAAAAAAAAAGTTGACGTTTCTTTTTGTAATGTTTTTCAGGATGAAGTGTTTATAAACTCACACCTTTGGTGATGTTTACCAAGTGGTGATAAGAAGATGGTCAATTCTAGACCCATTAAAATGGACTGCATTCTAAGGAATTTTTACCTTGCTTCTTTTTTTCTGCAAAGTGAGCCATTCAGGCATCGCATCTTCTGAAATTTCCTTGCCTCTTTCAGGGAAGCATATTGGGGCAGAGCTTGCCAGCTGTCTGCTCCCTTTGCCTTCTGCTGCCATTATCCTGAGGTACCGCCCCACCTTCTGGCCCTCCAGCTTGTGGCGGGTGGGGAATAGAGAGGAGAACAGAACTCTTGCTGCCTCAGACATGCGTAGCACAGTGAAAAGAGCAGAAGGATATATATCTATCCATATATTTGTCTCTCTATACACAGACATCTATAGACTGATAGTGCGAGTGTGTGCATGTACATGCATGTGAATCCACACGCCCAGTGCCAGAATATCTATATGTGTATATACACAGTATATATTCCATATGCTCTTTCTTTCTGCAGCACACATATGCAGCTGGGAATAACTACTGTGAAAAAAAAATTACATACTTACCAAAGACAAATTATCAAGCCGAAACAAGAATATATGGAACTTAGCTATTATAAATTCTTCTCATCTGCTGCTGCCTTTATTAAAACATGCTTACACAGTTTAAGAAAGTATCTAGCACTGCACGTTGCATACATACCAAAAGACTTTCTTTTCCTAAATCTCATGTTTTAACTGCTCGGCCAATGTCATTGTGCTGGCTCTGGACTGACAACTAATGTAGTCAAGAGGTTTAAAAAAGCAAAATAAACACCTAATGCTTTACATGATGGTTTGTATGATGGAATGAGCAAAAAGCACAGGACAGTATGAGCGGGAAACAGATGAGAGGATTCAATAATAGACAACTGCAGGTAATGATGACTATGTGCAAGTCACTGGATCGAAGCCCCTGGCACACACTGTGTCATTTAATCCTCAGCATGGCCCCATGTGCTTGGCACCATTACTCTCACCATTTTCAAGATGGAAACTGGAGCTTAGAGAGATTAAGTAACTGACCTGAGCGGCCAGGATCCCGCCAGTGTGTCTGTCTCCAGAGCCTGTTTTCTTTAACTATCACTTTGGGCTGCCTCTTGCCCAGGGTAAATGAAAACATCTCACATATATACAAGCATATGTTATGCATATAGGAATTGAAAAGTTTATGATACTAGTCTGGGTAGTGGAAGTTAGAACCTCCTTTTAGATTCTCTTATATCATTCCTTTACTGTAGTAACTGATAATATTCATGACTCACAGTTTGATCAACCAATGTAATCTAAACTGGGTCATTGGGGGTTCAGTAACAATAAGTCTGATATAAAATTTTAACTTAAATAAAAAAAATAATTCCAAGTATGCAATCTTAAATAAGCATTGAAATAGTAAAATCCCTATTTTTTCCTGATGATATGTTAACTTTTACAATAATGGTTTATTGGCTCAGAAAAACAACAATAAGCCAAATTTCTTCCTAGTGCTTGTGTCAGTCTCAGGGGAGTTGGGCTGCATATTCAGTGGATGTATCAGTGTACAATACACTGAATATGCCTTCAGTGGCCTGAAAATGCAGGTGATTAAGCATGCATAGGCCAAGTGACAAATGGCAGCTATCCCAACCATTTCTCAATGAAGACTTCTTGTTTAGGAATTTATAAGAGAGCAGTCACTTAGTAAGATCTATCACCCACTTCAAAGGCTTCAATTATTCATCTCACTAACACATTGAGCTCAGTTCTCCTTGGTGTCTAAATTGCTTCCTGATATTAATTTAACAGTTTAGGAAGGGATCCTAACTCATTTAAGCTACCTGGTACTGTTAAGACTTGTAAAATATATTTCAGGAAATGGTACCATTTAGGCAACATTTTCAAAAAATTGTTCAACCCACAAACTTCTCACCAGCCTGTCCATTTACAAACTTCGGGAATAAGGCATATAGCCATTTAGTACATTATCCTTGCAATTATACAATTGTACAGTATTATCAGGAAAAATTTATGCAAGCCTGAAAATTATGTTCCAGAAGCAAAGGACAGTTTTGCAGAGGTTATATAGATAATTTGTTAAGGTCACTGACAATTTACTGATCCCTAGATTTGGGGGGGGGGGGGGGCGGGTGTTATTGTTGTTACATAAAATCCAAATTATTAGTTTTATCTATGATTCCTTAGTTTTTTAAAGCTCACAATCTAGAAGGAATTTCTATAAAGAGGTATAACCCTATATAGCACATTTAATATGTGAAATATGTATAACCTTATGCAGATGTGACTATTACTTTAGTTATTATAAAATATTAAGTTGTAAAACTATGGATATTGATGTAGGAACAAAACTGAGTTTAAAAAACATAGTCTAGAATTACTTCCTGGACTTAATCTCTTTTTTTATGGAGGCAAGGTGACGTCTCATCAAGACCAAGTTTGGTTTTAGAGGCTTTAATTTTACATATGAGCTAAAAACAACAGGTGTGAAAATCATGGGTATCTGCTTCAGCCAGAAATGCAGAATAGCTCTACTTTAAGTCATTCACAGAATATTTCCTTCACAGAAAATAGAACTTTGAACTCTCAAATAATACTATTTTTAAAACTAACATTTATTATTTATTATGTTCCACCCTAGCAGCTAAGTCCTATGGTAGTTTCTTTTAAAATATTACCACATTTAATTCTTACAACAATCTTATGAGAGAGCTAATACTATTCTATTTTTCAGATGAGGAAACTGAGGCTTAAGAGAGTTTAAATAGCTTTCTGGAAATGGCTCAGTAAGAGGCCAAGCAGGAAGAAAAACCAGGATGTCTAATTCCAAAACTGAAGCTTTTGATCACCTTGATATTCTGCCACTCCTGTCCAATTCTTACTGGAAGCCAAGTTTTGCAAAATTTATTTATTGAAGTTTCCTGAAGGACTGGTCATGCAGTTCTTTTATTTCTTTAAATATTCTGATTTCAAACTCAATCAGTATGTTATGTTTAAAAGCCATAATTTTACTTTTGTATAATTACTTGAAAAGGAATTACGCTTCAATGGTTGACACCAACCTACACTGAGGGTCCTTATTAGAAGCAGGCATATAAAATTCATTATTGCATTATAGAGAAGTTGTTGAAAACATCATCAGTCCCACCAAAACAGAATCCTTTTTTGTTTTTTAAATGGAAAGTTATGTTTTTTATTACTTTACAAAACAATGTCATTGTAGAAAAATTGGAAGATAGTATGAAAAATGAGGAAAGCTATTTAAAACCCTCATAAACCCCCACCATTCAGTGGTCAATGATAACTCTTTGAGTATGACTTCTTTGGCTAATTTTCTATGCTAATTATTAAAAAGCATGTTAGGTATAGTGGTCTACTTGGGCTGCTATAAGAAAATGCCACAGACTGGTGGCTTAAACAACAGAAATTTATTTTCTCACAGTTTTTCAGGATGGAAGTCCCAGATCAAGGTGCTAGCAAGGTTGTTTTCTGGTGAGGCCAGTCTTGCTGGCTTTCAGACAGCCTCCTTGCTGTGTCCTCACATGGCCTTTTCCTCTGTGTGCACACACTGCAGTGCAGAGGTAGGGGTGTGGATGGGACACATCTCTGGCATCTCTTTTTCTTATTAATATACCATACCCATCCTATGGGATTAGGGCCTCACACTCATCGCTTCATTTAACCTTAATTACCTCCTTAAAGACCCTGTCTTCAAATGTAGTCATATTGGGGATTAGGGCTTTAACTTATAAATTTCAGGGGGAAAAAAAAATTGCAGGGGGGCCACACAATGGAATCTGTAACATTAGGTATAAAACAATACTTTACATATTGTTTTGCAACCTGAATTTGCTCTAATCAGTGTAATGTGAACATCTTAGCATGTCAAGAAATATCTATCTATAGTTTCATTGTTATTCTGATATATGAGATGTCCCATAATTTATTAAAAGAAAACCTTCATTGTTGAGTCTTGAGAATACTTGAATTTTCCTTATTATAAAAAATATTGCTATGAGCTTTTTTGCAGCTACCAAATCTTTGACTACATCTTGGATTTCCTGATGATACATTTCTAGTAGAAGAATTGCTGAGTCAGATGGTAAGTGAACTATTAAAACTTTCTTTATTGGGCTTCCCTGGTGGCGCAGTGGTTGAGAGTCCGCCTGCCAATGCAGGGGACGCGGGTTCATGCCCCGGTCTGGGAAGATCCCACATGCTGCGGAGCGGCTGGGCCCGTGAGCCATGCCCGCTGAGCCTGCGCGTCTGGAGCCTGTGCTCCGAAACGGGAGAGGCCACAACAGTGAGAGGCCCACGTACCGCCAAAAAAAAAAAAACAAAAAAAAACTTTATGTATTGCAAAAATGCCTTTCAGAAAATGTATATCAGTTTACATACTCAACAGCAGTGCTTGAGACTGTTGGTTTCCTGAATCCTCACAAAAAAGTATATTATTTTAGTTTTTTGCAATTTGATGTATAAAAAAACTGACTTCTGCTTGATGTTTCAACCTGCATTTCTATTATTTCTAATAAGATCGGGGTTTTTAAAATGTTTTTAATCATTTGTATTTCTTCTTTTAAGGTTTGCCTGTTCATGTCCCTTACCTCTTTTCTATTAGAGGGCTCATCTTTTTGTCATTAAAATACATGAGAACTATTAACCCTTTTAGTATCACATCTATTTCATTTTCCCAGTTTGTTTGCTTTTTATTTTATGTGTAGTGTTTTCTGGTATTTTAAATATTTCAATCACACTATCAGAAAAAGTTTACTTCTCCAAGATAACAGTGATTTTGTCTTATGGACACTATACATTATGTAATTGATTTTGTTTTTCTTTCCTCTGACTACAAGTAAGGTGAGAAACAAACATATAACCTACCTCTAACAACTATGGAAAATATGAAGTGGGTGCACTTCTATAGGTTAATCTAGTCCTTTACTATTTTCTTATATTTATTTCCATTCATCTAAGTTTCCTCAACTGTTTATGATACTTTTATAGTATGTGTGATACAAGATGCTTCAAATGACTTCAAAGTTTAGAATACACTCATTTGACTACCTTTAATAATTGAGTCAAATAGTCATCATTTGCTCAAATACAATAAATAAGAGAGTAAATCAACTTTAGTTGTGGATCTTTTTCTTTTCGTTTTTGAGACCTGGATATTTTTCCATGGTTTAGAAACTGGTTTGAAGATAATTCTGGAAGCAAAGCTCTAAAATTGTCAATGCTAACATCATTGGAATCGTTAGGAACTCCCCCCCAAAATTAGCCCCAATAGATACAACTTTCAAAATATTTGTTTAAAATATTATACATCAACAAATAAATTTGCCTTGTAATACATATATGAATGTTTTCAACATACCTACATTCTACATGCATAAAAAGTCCAATGAAGTTGAATAGAGAAATTCTTAGTTGATTTAACTAATAAGAGGCTATATTAAATAGCACACTAGATGATTGTATGGCTCTAAGAAAAACTTAGCCATAGAAACCAGTTTTAGTTTTCAACTGCTTTAAATGCAACACTACAATGTATATAGATGACGACCTATATATATATATATATATATATATATATATATATATAAACTTCTATAAACCTAAATCTCTTAGAAATATTCCTACATATTAATAAACAAGTCTAGTTGTTTACCAGTTCACATTGTAGTTCTGGATGATTTTTGTTTTCTTTACGTTAACCTAATAGCCAATAAAGAGATTTTGTGAAGATGAATTCCATTTTACGTTCACATAAAACCAAAAACCTGAAGTCCAGTTGAGGAAAACATTATAGAACTCAGGGAAGGGCAAATACTACCAACACATCACAGGATTCACCTGTTTGAAGTGTAGTAAGAACAAAGATAGTAGAAAGGGCACAATAGGTTGAAGTTATTACTTTAATACGCTTGTAATAGTGGACATTAGGAAACATGTCTAAATAACTCAATAACCACTTGAAAGTGGTTTATATATTCATCATTTATTCTATGTCTATGAAATTGAGCCTAAATTTAGGACTAATATTTTAGAGAACTGAAAGTCTCAAATGGAATATTTACATGAATTAGCTGAGGAGGGCTGGTGAGAAGGATTTTAACTACAAAAGCAAATAAAAGGAAAAAAAACTAACTAGAATCATCTATAGATTCAACCACATAAAAATTAAAAAGTCCTACACACTAAAAATGTAAACAATATCCAAAATAACAGGGGGAACTAAAAAAAATAATAATCTTCCACATATATACCAGGTAAAGGATTATTACCTTTAATATAAAACAGAGCTCTAACCAATAGTGTGAAAACATTAGTATCCTAGTAGAAAAATTGTCAAAAGACAAAATCTGACGATTCATGGGGAAAGTAAAATAAATATGAACAGGCGAACAATGGTAATTAAAGTAACAGTAAATTAAAACAAGATTTTATGCTTTATTTATCAATACTCAATATTGTTGAAAAATAATTGAAATCGGCTATTTCATTTACTGCTGATAAATTTGATGTGATATTTCTATAAAGCAGTTTTATTTCATGTACAAAGAACCTTTCAAAGAAGTCTGTGGTCCTTGATATATTAATACTATGCCTAAGAATCTAAGATTTGCCCAAATTGTTCTAGAAAGATATTTTTACAGCATTACTTGTAACGGTTAAAATTTGGGAACAATGTAAATGTCTAATGGGTAAATGAATTAAAGAACAGTGATGCATTATTTTTTAAAACATTTAAAAACCTTATTTTCAAGGAATATCATGAAACAGAAAAAAGCTAAAGAAATCTTTAAAAGAATATGAAATTCTACAAATGGTCTGAAGCCAATTTGTAAAACAAATGTTTCAAATTTAATATAAAATTCTATACACATACATACAAATATACATATATTTATTACACACACTTATTACAGACCTATTTACATGTATTTTTGAATTGGGACTTTGACTTCCTGAAAACAACAAGGTACAGTGGAAAACAACTTTGTCATGAACTAGAAAGAAAATGAAACCAAGGATTTCACAGTGAGTTGCATGGATAAAAGATATATGAAGGATGGAAGACTCTAACTGCAAGAACAGGAGGAATCAATGATAAGAAAACTCAATTTATGGGCAAGCCATTTTTGTAATTGTTTGAGTTGCTCTTAGCCTTAGGGTCTCTAATTATGAGTTCTACGCACTTCCTCGCATGAAACATTTGACTTCTCCTATGGCTCTTATATGGAGAAAAACTTCCCTGAATATTCTCCTAATATCTGCTCTCCCAAATAACTCCTGCTTATGCTTCAGGTCTTTAAAATCACTTCCTTCTGAAAGCCAAAGCTCTGTCCTGAACAGGCCAAGTCCCCCGTTTATACAATATCATCACACTTTTGCGCTTTGTTGTTGCCCTTATCACAAATGTAGTTAAACAATTAAGTAGATGATTGGTTGCTTAATGCCTTCTTCCTTCTTCCTCAGAACCTAAGTTCTATGAGTGTAGGGACCAGCTCCATCTAGTTCACCACTCTGTCCCCAAGGCCCAGCAAGTAATAGGTAGCATATTACAATGTGCCAGTTACCCTCTAGCATTTTAAGTGTATTAACTCAGTTTATCTTCACAACAATCCTATGAGGGAGATACTAAAATCATCCTCATCTAAAGAGGAGGAAACTGAGGCACAAAGTCCCAAGGTCATACAACTAGTAAGTGATGGGGCCAGGATTCAAACTCAGGTAGCCTAGCATTCTTAACCATGACCTAAGCCTCCTAGTTCAGGTACCCCATGAATATTTGAATGAATATTTAGAGAAATGAATGAGGGAATATATTAGCAATAAAATGTGTATCTGCTGTGAATTAAGCACCACAGAGACATGTCCTGTAACAGCTGTAGCTCATCATGTCATGGTCACCTGACCATAATAGATGCATCGGACTCCAATCCTATAATGGAAACACCAAGAACAAAGCTCCACGGACATTCTCATTAGAAATTCAATTATAATGATTTTTTAGAATATTAGACTATTTAAGGCTTTCAATTTCAGTGATAGGAATCTGAAATTAAAAGATCTGGAGTAAAGGCATAAATGGTTTTATGATACATATATGCATCCACTCTAATTATAACAACTGACCCACCAAAAAGCTCTCCTTTTTTTGCATGCTCTTATTTCCTGTTGAAATCAGCTTTGAAAGAGGGTCTGTAATTGCAAAGAAGTTGTGCAGAATAAACAAGCCATTATTATAATGAGGATGATTCTTGCTAAGGATTATTTTTAAAAGCCAAATTATAGATCCCAGTCTAAATTGTATCTGTTTTTTTTTTTTTTTTTTTTTTTTTGTCACTTGCTTTCACATTTGGTTCTTATTTGCATTTTGCCTGGCCCTCTAGTTAGAATACAAGTTCACAGAGCCCCTTCTGAAGCTATAATGAGCTTAGGTAATAACCACCACATAATTGTGTTCAACTGCATACAAGTGTTTACTTTTTACTGTTGTGCGTCTGCCTCCGAGATTTTTGAGATGTAATTATGCATTGCAAAATTTGCAAGTTGCCAACCTTGCTTCGACTATTTTTGCTATGTTTCACATTTAAACTGCTTAAGTGTATAAGTAGAGGTATAAAACAGCCAGGTTTTCCAGACTAGAAAATTACTGTTGCTTAAATGGCAGAATTTCTGCTCTGTGGTTTCCTATTTCCATGCTTTGCCTCAGCTACATATCTTTTTAACCATCTGTTTCTTTCTGGCTACCGGTGACAGGGAGGCAAGCAACTGTATCTACATTACTATGTGGTTTGACATCTGGTATCTAAATTCAGCCATGGTATTTGTGAATTGTTTAAATATAAGATCATATTAGTTACACTTGCAGATCCCTCTTCATTAACATCTTCAACCCTGCTTATAGGCTAGAATTGCATGCCATTTCCCTCAGAGAAAGAATATGCATGTTCTCCTGCAGGTTGTATAGAATCTGGGTATGTGAATATGAAATTTTTTAAGTAGCAAAAATACATTACATATGAATTAAAATTGTAAATTTCAGATATGTGAGAGGGAAGTTCAACAGACATCACAATGTGCATAGGCTTTAAAGTATTCCCAAGAGTGCTCTTGAACGAATTTAAAAACTCTGTTGAAATGGTGATTATGACATATACGTATCTTACTGGACAAAATACTGCTGGCCCAGGATCATTTGGAAAATTATGCTGTACTTTCTTCTCGTCCCCTTGTGGCTTAAATTGTGCATTTGGGAAATAACTAACTAGTGTTAGGGTACAGTAGGATGCCCTAGAGCTCAGTAGAGACCAAGAAAACATAAATTGAGAAATTAAAACAATGGATTTGGTCTTATTAGCACCACTCACGACACAGTTAACAAATAACAGTCGTGATCTTTTCATAATCTGTTCATTCTTCTTACTAGTTATTGATTTCCATGCTCAATTAAGACCACTTGACAATTCAAGTGAGCCAGGAGCAATTCAGCTGGAAAGAATAATTCTGCATTAAAAATAATCTCAGGGCTTCCCTGGTGGCGCAGTGGTTGGGAGTCCGCCTGCCGGTGCAGGGGACACGGGGTCGTGCCCCGGTCCGGGAAGATCCCACGTGCTGCGGCGCTGCTGGGCCCGTGAGCCACGGCCGCTGAGCCTGCGCGTCCGGAGGCTGTGCTCCACGGCCGGAGAGGCCACAACACTGAGAGGCCCGCGTACCGCAAAAAAAAAGAAAAGAAAAGAAAAAAAAAATCTCAGAAAAAGCAGCATGATTTTGGTAGTGTTCTCTGGGGCATAAGAGGAGAGACAGGAAACTGATCCTCCCCTCCCCTCACCTGTGAAGGAGGCATAGATTCTACCTGGACCATGAGAAGCCTCTTAAAACGAGTCCCTTTTCATTTCTCGCTTCTCTGCTCTCTTACTCTCTTAAAGAGGTATACCATAATCTTGTGATTATCATTGCAGAAAGCAGATGTGACATCCATTTAACAAACTGCCTGAGAAATACTACTTTGCAGGTCTATGGAAACATTATTTAAAAATCAAACCAAAGTAAACCAGCAGCATATATACCAGTTCCTTCAGCTGAAACTCTAAATTCCCTTTAAATTTGCTTAAAGGTGTTGTAATTACCCTGCATAATCTCTCCTATCTAACCACCTACACTCTTTATCAGCCTACAGAAATTAAATTCATCTTTTATGACTCAGCTCAAATATCACTTCACCTATTCTTGACTCTCCCATAACAGGTGCTTTAATAGGTGCTTTGATACAGCTCTTCTTTGTACTCTGAAATACCTGTATTATACTGCATAGTCCTCTATAAAAGTCCTTATGAAAGTGTGTTTAGATCATTGGCTTGCAAAACAGTGCCAGCCAACTGCTGCCATAACAAGGCAATATAACAAACCCAACAATACCAGTGGCATAGAACAATAGCATTTATTTTACTCACAGACCCATGGGTCAGCTGTGTACTCTGTTCCAAGTGTTTCATGTATTGTCCAGGCTAGGTAGCAGAAGACAAGTGGAAGCTCTTCTTAAGGTAATGGAATGACAAAGGCATAAGAGAGCAAGCAGAATTGTGTGAGGCCTCCTAAGCCTTGGCTCAAGACTATCACTTTTTTTCCATATATCATTGGCAAAGCAAGTCACGTGGCCAAGTCCAAAGTCAAAAGAGGCGTACACGCATTATGAGGCCATGGTAAGGAAGTGGAGGCAGGGAGGGAGTGAAAACATTAGGGCCAATAATTCAATCTACCACAGTGCTAGTACGGCAAATGTCACACATTCAATATTGATTTGTTGGATGAATGAATGAATAAACTGAAAATATTCAGAATAAATCCAAAGTTGTCAAAATAAAATATACCTTTAAAATAACTAGAACTACCATATGACCCAGCAGTCCCACTACTGGGCATATACCCTGAGAAAACCATAATTCAAAAAGACACATGCACCCCAATGTTCATTGCAGCACTATTTACAGTAGCCAGGATATGGAAGCAACCTAAATGCCCGTCGACAGACAAATGGATAAAGAAGATGTGGTACATATATACAGTGGAATATTACTCAGCTATTAAAAGGAACAAAATTGGGTCATTTGCAGAGTTGTGGATGGACCTAGAGACTGTCATACAGAGTGAAGTAAGTCAGAAAGAGAAAAACAAATATTGTATAATATTGCTTATATGTGGAATCTAGAAAAATGGTACAGATGAACCTATTTGCAAAGCAGAAATTGAGACACAGACGTAGAGAACAAACATATGGACACCAAGGGGGGAAAGAGGGGGTGGGATGAATTGGGAGATTGGGATTGACATGTATACATACACTGCCATGTATGGAACAGATAACTAGTGAGAGCCTATTGTATAGTGCAGGGAACTCTACTCGATGCTCTGTGGTGACCTGGATGGGAGGGAAATCCGAAAGGGAGGGGATATGTGTAATATGTGTATACATATGGCTGATTCACTTCGCTGTACAGCAGAAACAGCACAACACTGTGAAGCAACTATACCCTAATTTAAAAAAAATTTATATATATATATCCTGGTGTTTAAATTCTCCTTACTAAGCTTTGAGTTATCCATTTAACCTTATTTGGACTTAAGTACCTATAGTAGTTTCCGATTGTAGCTGTAATAATTGCCACAAATTTAGTGGCTTAACACGTAATTATTATCTCACAATTATCTGAAGATCATAAGTCTGAAATGGGTCTCACTGGGCTACAATCAAAGTGTTGGAAAGATTATATTCCTTTAGGAGACTCTGGGAGAGAATTCATTTTCTTGCCTTTTCAGCTTCTAAAGGCTGCCCACATTCCTTGGTTCACGGTCCCCTTCCATCTTTAATCAAGTCTTTTTCACGTCACATCACTCTGATGCTTTTCTGCCTTCCTCTTACACTTTTAAAGGAATCTTTTTTTTTTTTTTTTTGCGGTACGCGGGCCTCTCACTGTTGTGGCCTCTCCCGTTGCGGAGCACAGGCTCCGGACGCGCAGGCCCAGCGGCCATGGCTCACGGGCCCAGCCGCTCCGCGGCATGTGGGATCTTCCCGGACCGGGGCACGAACCCGTGTCCCCTGCATCGGCAGGCGGACTCTCAACCACTGCGCCACCAGGGAAGCCCAAGGACTCTTTTGATTACATTAGCTCAGTCAGAAAATCCAGAATAATCTCCTTATTTTAAATTCAGCTAATTAGCAACCTTAATTCAATCTACAACCTTCGTTTCCCTTTGTCAGATAACCCAACACATTCAAAAGTTCCAAGGAGTAGAATGTGGACATCTTAAGGTAGGGGGAGGGGAGGAGACAAGAACAGCTATTTTATTTACCACATGGCTACAACATATTATAATAGAAAAAGCACAGATCCAGGAAATAGGTTTAGTTTGAGTCCTAGGACTAGCCAGAAATAGTAAATTGGACAAGTTCCTTCAAATTTCAATCATTTCTGATGAAATGAAAAGTTGTCCTAGCTGATCTCTAAGGCTCCTTCAAACTCAAATTCCCTTGATTCTATGAATATAGTACATCTAATTAAACCCGAGTGTTAGAAGAGATTAAAGCCTAATTCATCATCATAAAAAAAAGAAGAGGTAAAAGCTTAGCAGTGTTATGGGAACACAGAGGAGGGCCATTAATAATTCTCTCTGGGTGGCTATAGGAGGCTTCACGGAGGACATGAAATCGCAGCTTATATGCCCCTGGGGTGTAAGAACAAAGGCATTCTGGGCATAGAAACCAATGTAGAGGGCACAGGGGTTGAAAGGGCATCGGCTATGTAAGATATGGGGCGTCTAGAGAATGGAGAGAAATTCCATGTGGACAGAGCATAAAGGTGCAGGACAAGAGGCTGGAAGTATAGAGTCAGGCCAAATTGTGGTGCCTTCTGTAGGCAAAGGAGACACCAGTACCTTCTTTTTTTTTTCATTCAGCAAAGGAATGACATAATAGGTTTTGTATGTTTTATAAAGAATGCAGGAATAATGATTTACTTAAAGATCTAAAAAGCCAAAAAAAAATTTAAAAAAGAGAGAGAATAAAGCGTTCTTTAAGCTTACTATTGTTTTTCATGAGTAAAAACATCCATTTGTTTAGAATAAAAACATATTTCAAACTCTATTTAAAAATAGAATTATATAAACTGAGTAAGATTACCCATATAAATAAGGTTTAGAGAATTAAATAAACTTTCAAACCCACTCAAAGTGACCACGGGCTGTATTTACTAACCTCTTATTGACAAATCTTTCTTGAGAATCTAATCCTATAGGTTCTTGTTTATTTCCTGCTATTTAGTAAGTTAGCAGAGCCCAAAGCTCCGGGATATTTAATTGACAATTTAATTAACATTATCTTATCCTGATCAGAAGCACAGAGACCTTGAATGATCAGAATGTATTATTCCTATTAAATTTCTTACTTTTATCTACCAAAGAAGTGTTCAGGTAAGACAGGAGTCTTTTCTTCCTTGTCTCTGCTTCCTTGTAGTTTTCCAATGTGCAAATCTTGCTCTTACCTCGGGCGGCGGGGGGAGGAGGGCTCACCCTGATGTTTCTCATGGTGAGTCTCTCTCACCCCACGTCAGAGTGGAGTCCATGATGGAGTCACTCAGGACACTCTTGAGACAAACCGTCTGGATTCAAACCTGACTCCATCACTTACTTGTGCAATATTAAGTTCCTTAACTACTCTATGTCTTAGTTTCTCCATCTGTACAATAGGGATAAAAATAATACACACTACAAAGGTTGTTATAAGCATCTGGTGAGTTACTATCTGTAAAGTACTTAGAAAACAGGCATCATATATGTGTTTAGCAAATAGATACTCCAGATCATCAGGTATGTGAGACAGACTAACTCCATACTTCCTTAAGCCCCTAGCGTAAAATTTTCTGATCCTTTCAGCAGAACATAATCTTAATTGATACATGTGCCACCTAAGGCCTTTCAAAAAGTGGCCCTTTACTTGCTTTCTAACCTCATTCCTCATCCCTCTCTCCACTCCCTCCACCTAAGCTTCCAGAGTCACACTATTAAATCGCACATTCATCCTTAGAGACCCACTCTGAACCTTCAGTGTCACATCACGCAGAAAGACTTTCTTAACTCACTCATCACACTATGCTGTAATTATTTCTTTGCAGGCATGGTCCTCTTACTAAAGTGCTAATTCCTCCAGGAGAAGAATTGAGTCTTTGGGGCTTATCTCCAATGTCTGGCACAGAACTGTAGCAGCATGATTAATTTATGGGTAAATGTTGAATGGATGAAGCCATCACTATTCTGATTCTTGCCATCAGGCCATTAAGGTTAAGTTATTAACAGTTTAATCTGTGCTTTTAGAGTAAAAAATGAAAGAAAGCAGAATGCGGTGAATGTTTTAAACTGCCATACCCCATTTGTTATCTGAAATTTTATTCTTGTATTTGAAAGTCTCTTCAAGTACTAGTTGTTGTGGGTTTTTTTTTTTAATGATTTAATATGTTAGGCCAAATACAAATAAGATGTTTAATTTAAAATAGTTTTGCAAAGTCTCATCTTTGTAATCCAAAAAGAGTAAAAACTTCTTTCCTTGTAAACACATTCAATTTTGTTCTTTAGGTTTGCAATTCAGAGAGGAAGAGCTTTCAGGTTTCTTTTATGTTTGAAACTGGGTTTTACCCAAAATTATGAAATACCAGTATCAACAGGACAAATGATAAATAATTTATGTTTAAGTATGTTTATTAAGTACTTTGATATGCTTCATGTATGATAATTTGTGTGTCTTTTGCTACCCATGTCAATTACAGCATCCAGCTCACTTGAAACCTTTTATAATTCTCTGCAAGTCTTCCACACTTTACCCAGTTATAGCTACCTCTACTGCTCTCATCTAGACTCCTGTATCACCACCACTCTTCTCTTCAACTCATAAGTCCTTGCTCCATTGATTATTTCTCCTCTTTTCTGTATCTTCAGACTTACCCTTTCCATTAACTCCTGCCTCTCAACAAATTTTGTCTTAGTTTGGGACGCTTAGAAGCAGACCCTTAGACAAGGAGTCAACTACAAGTATTTTATTGGGGAGGCAATCCCAGGAAACAGGGAGGGGAATGGCCATATGACCCTTTTTATAGTGCAGATGACAACTGGTCTTCTTGCTTCCGGTCTTGGGCCCCTCCCATCCACTGCTCTCACTGCTACCAGAATAATCTTTCTGAAATATTTAATCATCTCCTGCATAATATCCTCCATGTTTCCCATCACCTACCAGTTATAAGTCAAGCTGATCTGAAAGACCCTTCCTAACCTGCCTCTGCCTGTCTTTCCAGGTGTGTGTCCTGCTATTTCCTCATCAAGCTCTATGGAAGCTCTCTAATAAGCCATCATCCTTTTTTTTTTTTTTTGAGGTACGTGGGCCTCTCACTGTTGGGGCCTCTCCCATTGCGGAGCACAGGCTCCGGACGCGCAGGCTCAGCGGCCATGGCTCACTGGCCCATCCGCTCTGCGGCACATGGGATCCTCTCAGACCGGGGCACGAACCCATGTCCCCTGCATCGGCAGGCGGACCCTCAACCACTGCGCCACCAGGGAAGCCCCACATCACTCTTTTATTTCCCCTACTTCTTCAAATATCTTCAGGCCAACTTATGACCAGTCCCCACCACACTTTCATGCCTAAACCCAAGCTCATTGTATTGTCATTGTTTATCACAGGTCTATGTGTTATATGTCTCCCAACGTCAATATTGTGAAAGACTACATGAAAACAAGCTTTCAATTAACAATTACTGAACTACCACAAGTGCAAAACTACAGGGATGAAGAAGACACAGACCTGTCTCAAAGAGTTTTTATTTTGAAAGGGAAGTATTTGGGGGGCAGAAAAATTTTCCCTTTTTCTCTTTTAGGTTCTTTAGCTGGTCTAAAAATTAATTTAACATAGATTAACAGGAGAAAAACAAATTTCCCACTTACAGAAGCCCCCTAAAAATATGATACTTCCCCCAGCAGTCTGGTTATTGAGGCCTATGTACCATCCTACGTTAAGGAGAAGAGGGGAGGGGTCTGGGGCTTCCAATGGGAGGAAGGCAATTCATAGGAAGATGAGAAGGGTAGATGTATGGTAAACAAGTGTTCGCCATGCCATGTGGAGAAGTCTTTCTGATATAAAAAAGTTACCTCTGGTAAAAGCTGTCTCTGGTACACGTCCCCTGTCTAAATTATTTTAGGCAGTTAAGGGGAGGTAAAAAGCTCTTCCTGAATCTGCTGGGCCTTGATTTTCTTCAGCTTGATATAATCCACATGTGCCAAAGTGGCACATTCAGGGGTGACATATTCTGCTCCCCATCAGTATGAATAGAGACAACTTTAAACCCAGGTGTAGAGCTATTCATTTTATAAACAAGTATATAGTTACACAGTTGTAGGAGTTCATAGTAGGGAGAGAGGACTTGTGGCCAGAAGATTTTACTTTCCCAAATTGTACCTCATGTCGGTCTTTTCCAATTTTGACTTTCTCTTAAGTACTCAAAAGTCCCCTCTTCAGAAGAAAATATCTTTATTCAGGATTCATTAAACATTTCTTGAGAATCTATGCAAAATAAAATGTGCCAACAGACTAATCATAGGAACAATAGTAAGTTATGTTTTCACCACTTTTAGATCTTAAACGGTAAAAGTTTTCATTATTAATGACTGTATGTTTTCAACAGAAGTTTGTGCCTTTGTATTTCTATTTTAACACTCTTTTCGCCTCCCCTTAAAGACAATTCATTTTCTTTGTTTTATACGTAGCTTGCCATTTTAATAACAAGTTTGTAGCATTCGAAATAAGACTGAATACCTAGACTAATTTTAGATGAACAAAAGGGTGGGGAGGAAACAGATCCAAAGAAAGGGGAGAAAATTCATTACAAGCGAAACATAATCCATATTTAACACTGAGTTCTTTTTGGTTAACGCATTTTCTCACAAGTTATTTCTCAGTATCAACTACTAGAAGCCAGTTCAACTTGCTAAACGCATGAATGGTCTGCACTTTAAATACTGGAGGTTAGGAAAACAAACACATCTTAAAAATCCTTCCCAATAAACACAAAGAAAAACTGAATGCCATCAATGACACAGCTGGAAATACAGACCTTCTATACTTAATAGAAATTGTTAACGTTTTACACCTCAAGAATAACTATCACGCTCAGCATTTCAACAAGCCACAGTCAGTGAGAAGAAGAACTAAAATGTTACTTTTCTCTAAGCAGCATTTTTGTATTCCTTATTTGTCTTGAATAATATGAAATGCTGCATTTATCCTGTAATGCCTGTGAACTGAGTCATTAAATAAATGACTGCAGCCCTGGGCAGCAGTGGGCCATGACGCTCACAATGCAAATTCAGCTGGATGGATAAGCCTGGCGTAGGACACCCTCATTGGGCTGTTCATTAGCCTCACTTTACAGCTGTCAGAAATGATATCTGTTATTCAGCCCGACCAAGGCTGTGAGAAAGAATCCTGTGGCGACTGATGGTAAAACATGCAAAATGATTTGAGAAAAAGCAAACCTATTGGAAAAGCTGACAAACCAAATGGTATAAATAAATAAATAAATAGCGTTACTTCTTAGAGGATTAAAATGTAATAATAAAAATAATAATTACAGATCAGAGCCAGACAAAGGAAACGCATTCAACTTTACCTAAAAGAGTTCTGTGACAGTTTATTATACTAGTCCCCAAATCGTACATTTGTTTCTAAGCCTGCACTGGATGCCCATGAGTTACTCAAATATATAAATGTCCCTGCTCTCATTATGCTCCTCTGGCATTATTTTATGTATTTCAAGGCTCAGGGGAAGTTAGGGGCCTCTCAGATACTCCCAGGTATTCCAGATAATTTAGGGGCTTTGAGGAAAGAGAAGGTACAGCCTTCCATAATAGAAGCTGACTTGTTACTGGCACTCAGCAGCCCACCAAGACCTCTCCATCCTTGGAACTCCTATAAAAATTTTATCTGCACTTGACGAAATCTGTCACTTAGTCATCTTATCTTTCTTATCATTTGTATTTCCTCCTCCCCACTAGAATTACAATTTGGGTACAAATGAGAATGTGCCTCTTTATTTCTCTGGTTCAGTGTTTAAAATAGTGTTGTGCACTGATGATTGGTTTTTAATAAGTTGTTGTTTAAAATCTTTAATAAGTAGTGGTTCAAAGTATGGAAAACAATGATGATGCCAGATTGGCAATCCTGGTGTCCACAGTTCTTCATCTACAAGGAGGCCATCTCGCCCCCAAAGACTTTATTTACACTGTTAAATGTAAAAGAAGGGTTACCCTGTCATCTGCTGAATTAAATATCAATATTTCTGTTAACAGAAAGAATCTTGCCAACTGCTTAGAACTCCAGAGTCATTCTAAAGTATTTCTGTCCTCAGAAATATTTAGATTCCTATTTGGATTCACCTTCAACACACAATATCACTACCATGCTGGCCAAACTCAACAGGTATTTTGATAGTATATTCATAGTCTTTAAAAGAAATTTCAAAGTGGAGAGGGAGGAAAGAGAGCATCTTTAAAAATGCGTGGGCTTGTAGTATTTTCAGTTCAATGTTTCCTGAACAGCAAATGACCTGAAATATCTCCACATGGATCATATGAAACCTTTAACAAGACATTTCTCAAGAAAATGGCACCCCAGAAACACATACATGTGTGAGGACACACACACCACTCACACACAAAACAGTTTTTAATAGCCAAGGGCACTTTGGCACAATGTGGGGCAGTGGTTGTCAACATAAACAGATGGTCAAAGAAGTGGGCAAACACTTTGAGTGAACTAGTTCCATAAATGAAGTTTTTTATTTCATTTTAAATGCCATACTTACTTAACCAGCTTTCAGACAAGATGATACACGTAGCCAGTTGGAAAGAGTTCCCTGCCAGGCTTCTGTGTTTTTATGACAAAATTAAAAGTCCACAGATGGAATAACTCAAAGCTAATTCTTACAGAGTTTGTTTAGTTAGAATGGGGGCGGGGAAGGAGAATACCATATTGCTTCAAATGAAAGCCACATCTACAAAATGGGAGATTTTTAATTGGGGAGGAAAGAGTAGAAACATCTTTTTAAAGAAACAGCAAGTCTGTTTTTTAAACGAGTAGAACTATTTATCCATTAAAATAGCAACCACCCCCAAAGAGTTTGAGGATCGTTTAAAAAATTCCTGATTCCAAACCCAATCTCCAAACATGTCAGCATCCTCTCAACCAGTTCTTTGAAAAATATCAGTTTGCCACTTCAGCTGCCTTCTAAATATATATAGTCTTCCCATCATGACTTCACTAGTCATTAAATTTCAAAACCCCAGAGAAAGAGTCCTGCATGTGAATTATGGGAAGAAAGGTGCTGTCTGAGAGGAAATGTAGAGGAGGCCAGCTGTCTTGGCATTGTGCATTCTGTGAAAGATTTGCAACTGTGTTAGAGTATTTAGCTAGCTCCTTTAATGAGGAAATGAAATAGAACTGATGTTTGGCCCAACATGGTGGCCCATGTACAAAAGCATGAAATGTATACAGTACTGCCCACTGGAGAAAAAAGAAAAGAAAAAGAGACAACCCCAAATGAAGGAAAAACTATGACAAATGGAATATGTTCCCCGATCTTCCAATTAAAAAACAAACTTAGGCATGTAAAATTCAATTACAGTAAGTCCCCTACATATGAACCTTCAAGTTGCGAACTTTCAAAGATGCAAACGTGTGTTCGTATCTCCAATCACATAATATAGTTCACGTGCCTGGCGTACACTGTCACGTGTGTGCATCCTCTACAAGTGGTTGTGCTTTTGTGTACTTTACTGTACAGTACTGTATAGCGTACGGTAGTACAGTATCTTTATTCCAAGCCCAGGATGTCTGCAAGCAAGCGTAAAAGAAGCAGTGATGTAGCTGGTACTGCTAAGAAGCTCCAAGTGATAATGATGGAAACAGAAACAAATGTGAAAATAATTGAGAGAGTGGAGTGACAAGAGGAAGAAGAAGTAACTGAAAAACCGAAGAGATTCACGATGCAGGAAATGGCGCGGGGATTTTCTTTATGTGAAGAGGCACTGTTAGTTTTTGAGGCACAGGACCAGAATGTAGACTGGTACATGAAGCCTGCAGCAGCCATTCAGAATGCAATCCAGTGCTACCGTGTCATCTATGACGAGAATAAAAGAGCTACTACCCAGACATCTATGGGTCATTTTCTCAAGAGGGTAGATAGAATAGAATCCAGCAAGGAACCAGAATCTGTGCCATCCACGTCAGGCGTGAGTGACATTGCAGCTCGCCCTCCGTCTCCTATTGCTGAGGATCCCTCAGCTCTACCATCCCCCACCCCCTCTCCCTCCTCCAGTCGGTAACTCTTCTTGCCTGTTCACTCGATGCCAGCCCCTGGATGCCAGCTATTGTACTTACTATTGTACTTTTCAAGGTACTGTACCGTGAGATTAAAAATGTTTTCTTTATTTTTTATGTTTGTTTTTTAGGTATTATTTGTGTGAAAAGTATTATAAACCTATTACAGTACAGTACTGTCAACATATAGCCGATTGTGTTAGTTGGGTACCTAAGCTAACTTTGTTGGACTTAGGAACAAATTGGACTTACAAGTGTGCTCTCAGAACAGAACTTGTTCATATGTAGGGGACTTATTGCACAAAAACTAAATTCTACAAAGAAATTTTACCTAGTTTTTTTTCAATGTAATAAATACCTACTCAGAAGTCTCAAAGTAAATTTTAAGAAGACATAATCAATAAAATAATTGGGTCTACAAAATACAAAAGAAATTGTTTCCATTTTTTGCCAATTAACTGATTTGACTTAAATATAATTAACTTGCTAGTTTCAGGTAAATCTAAGTGTCTACAATGCATGCATACAGGAAGTAAACTTACATATCAGCTTCTATTTCTCTTCTAGAAATATATGTACTTATTTCCACAAAAGACGTTTTTCAGTGCCAAAGGTGAAGGGAGAAGGATTATTAACGAAAAACTATGTACAACATTTGCTAGAAACAGCTGATCTTCCAGAAGACCACTCTGCTCTCCCAGACTCATGGAGCCTGAGCAAGCCAACCAACGCATAAATTAAGACCATAAGAAAACACAGTGGATCTTTTTTCACTACTTGGCATCCAGCAATTAAAGCCAGGGGTTCTCAAGTGTTTCATACTCACAGAGATCTAAGTGAACGGAACAGACCGAATCCCTAGTTCTATATTATTCACTGAAGGATTCACCTGTGACTTCAATTTCTTTGAGGAGAAAACTGGCTTTGTTATCTGATATTCCCTGTTTTTCATCTGATTACCTTTTATTTTAGAAATTATTTTTAAGTGACTTTATTTCCTCTAGGCTACTTCCCATATGAATCCCAGGCAGCATCTTTGTGGCTACTTGCCACAGTTTAAAAACTTCTCTGTCATTAAAAAAGGGCTGTTTCTTCGATATTTACTTATCATTTAAGGAAATCACCACAGGACTACCTGAAAATTAGCATTTCTTTCAATACAATATGAATTTCATCAAAATAAGTTGCAGTATTTCACTTCCTATTTGAAGTGTTCTGCAGACATTAGTTTGCCAGGAAAGGCAGACTTTGGATATGTTTTGATTGTTAAAGAAGCATCAAGTCTTTATGTTAAAGAAACATGAGGTCTTTAACTGAAAGAAGGCATCTCTGGTTTGACGTGGCTCTTAATAGAAAGGTAGATGATATAGAGAATGTGAAAGCCAGTATTTTGGATGCTTAGAAGTAAATTTTGTTGTCCAGGTAGAGCAGATTTTAAACTGTGAATGTCAAAACTTTGTACACCACTGTTTCTACAGTCTAGAACAGGGCTTGGCACATAGTAGAAGCTCAATAAATATTTGTTGAATATTGATTAAATAAATGAATCCAAAGGATTTAATAAAAATATTATACTATAAAATCATAGTTTATATTTGGCTCTAAGACGTTTTGGCAGTTAAGCAGATAATAGAGAAATTATTTAGCTTCTGTCTATAGAGTTGCTATTGGCACCAGTTATTGAAAAGCGCTTTATTATTCTGTCTCAGCATAAATGTATCCATTAGAATGATGAGTGAAGTGCTCATTAGTCAACCTGAATACTAAAAGTGGTGGAGGTCACCTCACTCAAAGCCTGACCTTTCCAAACATTTTGCTTCTTAAAAAAAAAAAAATAGACAACATTTCCCTCCCTAATCTTCCCTCTTTGATCCTCTGGTTAATTGGGGAATAAATCTCTCTTTTAACTTTGCCAAATACTGCAGAATATTTTCAGTAAATGTCACCATAAATTGAAAGCAACACTAACATGGTAGATGTGTTTCATTTTCTGATCACGTGTGACAAACTTAGTCTTTGCTCTTGTGCTTCCCTATTAGTATTGATTTTCCAAGTTGATAATGGATGGCAGAAAAAGACTCATTTAAACATTCTCACCCTTTGGCCTTACCACGAGCTTAATTGTTGCCATGAGTACATGATAGAGATTTTTTTAATACCTTAAAAATAAAAATGTATGCTACTCGTCGATTGGTTGTGCCCTTGTTATCCTTATATTTAATATTGCAGAAATAATGAATTTAACATGCTGGTGAAGCAAGGGAAAACCAATAGGTGATCGCTAATCTCCTTTACCCGTAGGACAATTTCTGTCCCAGCAGTTATGACTTTGGATGCATCATTTAACTTCTCTGATCCTTGATTTTATCTCTAAAAATGGGATATTACATAGCTCATGGAATTTCTTAAGAATTAATTCAGAAAATATATGAAATTACCTCACTGAAGATACGTTTAAGTATTTCCATCCAGAGATTTTGGAGTATGTGGCAAAATGATGAGAGTATCAGTAGATGAGCTTTAACAAAAGAAGTACATTTTAGAAAATGAATCCTGTTCTAGGCACAGATTGAAGTGGCCAAATCACTCACACCAACTTCAACTCCACATTTTATCGTAAAATTAGTATCATCTTAAGTGTTTTAACATTTTTCCTCTTCAAAAGCAGGCAAAACAAGAGGACACAGAATCAGGAGCAGGTTACATAGCTTCAAATCAGAAGCACAAGGTCAGAGACTAATAAACTACAGGACTGTTAACCAAGAAACTTAACTATAATGGGCCCCTGGAGTAAAATTCCCCCTTAATGGAAACCACCTTATGGTCTTTCAGTCTCCTTCCTGTTCACTGTAGTCAGTCATGACCAAAGCATGTGTAATTTCTTCTTGGAACTTTCTAACAAGTGAAAGAAAATCACTCAGAAGCGGACTTAACTCTCTACTGCAAGCCTTCAGGCGAGGGCACAGGGTCCACCAGCCGCCTGACCGCTGGGCCACCCACCCACACAGCCTGCTCAGGGCCAGTGCTCAGACCACAGCAAAGTCCCGATGTGAGCCATAGTGGGTACCTCCCCGGCAACCTCGTCTTCATTTTTACCTAGGAGAAAACTGAGGACCAGAGAAGCGGGCACAGGTTGTCAGGGACAGAATCTGGACACAAGGGCACAGCCTCCATAGCAAGAAGGAATACCTTCCAGGCAAGCAGCAAAGAATTCTGATTTCATTCCCCCGTAATATGGGGTAAAGCAGGTTATATAAACTGTAAATTTCTGAACTCATAATGTTATACCTTTAGAGAAAACATGAGGTCCATATCTAACCCTTTATCACATTTTATAATTCTTTTATTAGCATAGCACACCTCACTTTTTTTAAAGGGTCACGTTTATGTTTTTATTCTTTTGCCTGAAGCAACAAACTCCATTCTTTCATTTTCAACAAGTTAAAGAACATATACCCACTCAAAATCATTATGAAATACCTCATCATCTTTTATGGGGAAGTACTATGTTCTTGTTATTGCATTTGCCCTGGGTTTCTTCTTGGTACAAAATGAAACAACTGTTGCCTTCCATTTCCTGGGAAGCATTTTTTAATTATGAAAACCTCAGTATTTTCTCTCATTCTCCTACCTTACCCAGGAGACTCTAAAGGATTAGACCACTGTGGGGTCATACAGAGAACAGTAAACAATGGCTTGGCTTTGCTAATATGGTATTTGAAACCATTGTGTATATTTCTGGACTACCTTTGAAGAATAACACACCTTACTAGAGCTCTACAAAGAATGTAATACAGCTTTAGAAAGAATATATTACTGATTACTGAATGTAGTCAGTAATATGACAAAATGTAAATACACTTCAAGGCAAATATTCTTGGATCACTGCCTTAAAATTACTTTACCAAATTTTATTTTTAACATTCAGAGTTCTGGCACCGAAAAGAGTGGCTAAACAACTTTCCCAATGTCGAGCTGGAGAATTTTTCTCTTCTCCTAAGTAACTGCTACAGATGACTGCTATTTCTCTACCAAAAATGACTCTAAAGCAAAAAACCAAAAAACAAGCAAACACCAAGAATATGGAATATGACATGTGAAAAAATTCAAAATCTTGTACTTTTAAAACCATGAAATAAATATCATGAGTTTTTAAATTTGTTTGAATGATCATATCATACTTATCTTTACATAAAACCTGTTAGTGGTTTCCACTTGCATTTAGAGTAAAACCCTAATGCCTGCCACAGTCATGATGATCTGAACACTGAAAGCCCAAACTCATTCCACTCTCTCCCTCTAGCTCTCTATGCTCCAATCTCATCAGCCTTCGTTCAGTTTCAGGAATTCCCCAAGGTCGTTTCTGCTGAGGGTTTTCACACACACTCATCTTTCTTCCTGGAATGATTTCTTTCATCCTTTGCATGGCAGTCTCCTCAACCTTCACACTGCAGCATAAACTTCAAATCAGAAAGACCTTTCCTGATCTGCCAATCTAAAGTAAACCCCACAACTACCCTAAAGTTTTTCTCTCTCTCAGCACTTCATTCTTTTGTTTCATAGCACTCATTACAAAGTACACGCATGTGTGCGTTTGTGGTTATTGTTTATTGTGCATCTTCCCCACTGGACTTGAAGTCCCATGAGAGCAGGGACCATGCTTCTGTGTATAAAACAATATGCCCAGTACCTAGCACAATACATAAAGTGCACGGGAAGCACTCCGTAAATATTTGTTGGATGAACAGAAGCTCTCCATGACCTATGATTATCCTTCATAATATATCTCTCCAGAATATTTGAGATAGGTCATCATTTGAACTATTCTCTAGGCCTTTTATCAACTTAGTAAAATGAACATTTGAAAATATCCAATAACTAATTTAGTAATACTCATATTCTGTGAAGAAGTTAAATATCCTGAATTTAACATCTGTATCATCATGTTTTCCAAAACCACACAGTTGATAAAGAGTACTTGCCACTTCCCTAAAACATATATCTGACTCATATCAACCATTTTGCAAGCGAAAAATGTCTGTGATTCAAAGATATGCCTGACCATTAAATAGGGACAAAACTAAGAATAAAATAACTTTTAAGTATAGTCAACTTTCTGGGCCATGACAACTAGCAAAGGGGGTTTAAAATTCACTGGAAACTTTAAATTAGAAATATCTCTAAATATTATTGTTCAAAAGATGTATTAATCCATTTGTCTCTAGTTTTGCTCAATTTTACTTCTCATGTTTAACTCAGATGTTGATAATATCTCCCATCTATAAGGACAATCAGATCAGAGCAGATGAGAAATGTTTCCAAAAGTTATTAATCCTCCCCGCATGATATTAACAACTATATCTGTAGTGCTTTTATCTGGTTATTAGCACAGTTCTTATGAAACCTGGTCCCAGGTAGAATAAGACAAGGAGTAAACTTTTCTTCTTATCTCATTTGTGGGAAATTATTTTTCCCAGGAAGCTAAACTGCCTCTAGAGATAATTTACTTCAAAGGAACAGTTACTACCAAGCAGATACACCCTAAATCTCAACTTTCTACAGTATAATCTGACCTGTTATTATTATTACTAAAAAATATAAAAGTATCATGGGATATAAAACAGAAGTAGGCTTGGTACAAACCCACTTAAGAGAAACAATTAAGTTAACTTTAAATTTCATACTATTAATATTAACGGTACTCCTCAAATGAGCTCATGACTGTACACTCTCTAAGAACAGTAGAACACTGGGCTTCCATTATCAACTTACATGTGAAAAAACATTTTCTTCCCCCCAAATACACAATTCCTTCTTCAGCTTGATTATTTCTTTTCATGTTTGTGTCATCCTTCTTGGGGTAAAGTAGAAAAGGAAGAGGGTCTCACAGCTCAGTAAAGAAAGAACAAAGGAGGGAGGGGCCCAGGAAGTAACAGGTGAGGGACCCTCATCCGGACCCAGGTCCATCACTGGCTCAGATACTCCCAAAGGAAAAATAAAATTCAATTAAAATTCAACATTCAAATAAAATGTCGTTCACCCTCAAAGCATTATGCGCTGAAGACAAAGTTTATTCCAATTATAGACACTCTATGAAATGACTTGGTAAAAAATAAAAATTCACACACACACACACATACACTCAACAGTGTTGATATTTTGTAATTCAAAAAAATTAAAATAAGCTCTATCTTTGCAACAGCCTAATTTCTTAATTGAAGACAGAGATTAAAATTACTATTTGAGTGACTATATAATGGGCTTTACAGATGTCCACTGATACAGGAAGACTCCCCCCAAAGTACAATAGAATACCAGGTACAATAGAGAACTCAACAGAGAACTTCCTAACTGTGCAAACCTCCTGATCATACACGTATAGTAAGAGTCTATAATCAAAACTAAAATGTAAACTCTTGTCCTTGGTATGTTTATGGGAAATAAAATAATTGTCTTGCCCAGAAACTTTCGGAGCTTTTGTAAACTTCCCAAGTGATATCTTATTAAGAGTGTTGCTTATATAACATTAATATGTGCACTATAGGGCTTCCCTGGTGGTGCAGTGGTTGGGAGTCTGCCTGCCGATGCAAGGGACACGGGTTCGTGCACCGGTCCGGGAAGATCCCACATGCCTTGGAGCGGCTGGGCCCGTGAGCCATGGCCGCTGAGCCTGCGCGTCCGGAGCCTGTGCTCCGCAATGGGAGAGGCCACAACTGTGAGAGGCCTGTGTACCACAAAAAAAAAAAAAAAAATATGTGCACTATGATGGTTAATTATTTGTGTCAACTTGGCTGTGCCACAGTACCCAGATATTTGGTCAAACATTATTCAGATGTTTCTGTGAAGGTGTTTCTGCATAAGATGAACATTTACAATGGTGGCTTTTGGGTCAAATAGATTAGTCCCCGTTATTGAGTGGGCCTCATCCAAGCAGTTGAAGGCTTTAATAGAACAAAGACTGACCTCTCCCTAGAAAGAAGGAATTCTGCCAGCAGAGCCTTTGGACTCAACTCTTCCCTGAGTCTCTAGGCTGCCAGCCTCCCTACCAGATTTGGGACTCACCAAGCCGCCACAATCACATGTACCAATTCCTTAAAATAAATCTCTTTATAGGCACATATCCTATTGCTTCTGTTTCTTTGGAGAACCATGAATAATACATACACAAACACAAAAAGCAATCCATTAACATTTATTTTTAGATCTATTTTTATAACTGATGTTTGACATTATCTCCATATTACCATTTAATGACACTTCAGCTTCACAAAGACTTGAAGTAAAAATCAGGAGGCTCTGGAGAGCCGCATGTTTATTTATTTATGAAACCAGTTGGTGGGGACAGGATTTTTCATCTAATTCCTTTTCATTTTATTTGTGGTAAAATCAGTTCATGTGGACCTAATCTATCCAGAAGGCAGACGGCTCCTGCACCTTGTAAGGAAAGACCCCATAAAGGATGGACAAAGCAGCTCTGTAGTGAGAACATTTTCCTTCTAGCTCCTCAATTAAATACAGCAGCAAAAGCAGCTGGAATTAAGGGAAAGGACAACTCTAGCATCCAGTAAGAGCCTTAGATATAGTTTCTATTGTCAGGCAAAATGTCATTGGCTGAATTCATGTGAACTCACATTACATTCCATATATAAAAAGGAGCGAGAGAAAAATCATAACAGAGAGGAATAACAGTGGAGCTGATTTTTTACAGCAGTTACCTCTGAAAAAGCTGCATGCACAGTCTATTGAACATTGTGGTCAGAACTCCCAGCTTCAAGGTCTCCATGTCACAGATGGTTTATCAGGAGAAAAATGATAATGGCTGAAAACTGCATGGGTTTTTATTGTTAATGGGGGCAAGGAAAGGAACAGACTGATATACCGCAAATAATGAAAATACCATTCTCTTTGTTATACAGCACAAATGAAACAAACTGCTAACTTCAGGTACAATGGTTGTTGAAATAAGAAGTTTTACGATTTTAAGGACAAAGGAAGAAAAAGACCTGCCTCTTATCCCCACAACTCTCCATATCTGTGATTTCTAAGGCTACTTCATTAATGTGTCATTACTAAGGGAAGAGGAAAGAGCATGATAACTTGGGAATTTCTCTTAATGCCTCTTGATGCACACGATCAACCATCTTTGGCTCCTTTTGCTGCCAGTAGACATGTATCAGTTGAGAACATTACGTAATTTGGCACATAAATTATTGGATGCCAAAAGGTATTTACAATGACCATAAGAACAAAATAAGAATGCACATGTATTTTTGTTATGGGGTATTCAGGGCTCACCTTTCTTCAAAACTGACCATAGTCAATAATTTTAAAGGCAGAATTTCTGTCCAGAATTAAGCAGCAAACTGTCCCAGAAAACCCTAATGGGCAGCGTGTGACTTCTTAATACCCAGAGGATAATCTGCCAGCAATTACGTGCTTCAACAAGAAATTATTTTTCCCTTTCTTTCAAGAAGAATCTATTTGTCTTAATTTAAAGAAATTGAGTCATTCTATTTGTTTGAATACTCCTTACATGCTGGGCGGTGGGGGGGCAGGGAGAGACAATAGATGGTTCCTTTTTTACATTATTTGCATTGGGATAAAAGGTTTATTTCAGCTCTTCTGTCTGTTTGAGTTCCTGGATTCCTTCTGCTTTTATGGAAATTATCACACACACATTGTTTACATGGTGATTAATGTGATTTTTCCCTTATTTAGAATCCACAGATGTTTTATACCATTTTTGTTAATGTACATCTTGATTTATGTCATACTTGATGTTTCAAAGCTAAGGAGGCAAGAGCTAAATGAGCTGATACCTCAGTTGTAATTCCATTCATGGTAAATTTTGCCCCTAAAGCGGTCTGGAGTTTTTAAATACAAACATTTACATTCCTTCTTCTGGTCTTTATATAGAATTGGCTGGTAAATTGTAAGGAAAATGAACCACAGGGACCAACCTTCGTACTCTCTACGTGAGACTTTCAATTGTTCTCAGTGATCCACACACAGGATCCTTACATGGGCCCTCAAAGATGTGAGGACCCAGGGAACGTACGAATAGCATTAGGAAACTGTTTTCCCACCTTTTCTCACGTCACCCTCGTAAGAAATACCTTAGCATCAGGAATGTGTTGCATTTAAGGAACATGTAAGCAGATATTTGAAAATGCCCCAGTTCTTCATTTTCTTTGAAAAGATTTCAACTAACTTTTCTTTAAAACCTTATGATTTTATCTCAAAATCATTTTCTATCCAATCTACACTGTTCATTAGAGACTCCCTCCATTTCTAAAGAATCTGTTATCCACACAAGCTTTTGAGCACCTGACTAAATGCTGAGAAGGAATCAGAGAGAACAAGAGGTGTGAAGCACAAGCCCCCAGGACTGGCCAGACAGGTCAGGGGACGAGGAGCCTTCCTCCTCCTGCATGTCTTGGGTCTCCTTTACCCACCTACCTCCTGTAAGTGCTGTGACCCCAGACCACCAGCTCCAGTGTAGCTCTAGGGCATTACTGTCATTTCCAACTTCCTAAACTTCAACAGCTCTTTCTAGCTCCAGGGGAAGCCTAGGCATCAAGGCCTAGCAAAAAATCTCACTTGATCATATAAATAACACAGTTCTTATTATTCCCAGTAAACATGAATAAAGCTAAGCTTGGCTTCCCATTGTCCTCAGAGCAGCCTTACTAATGCCCACCTTCTTGCCTTTGTCCCTGCTCCCTCCCCTCCCCACCCTCATCCCCCCACTAGGATACCTTCTCCCGTTTCCTACATGTTCTCAGCAGTCTCATTCTTCTTTTTTTAAATAAATTTGTTTATTTTTATTTTATCTTTGGCTGCACTGGGTCTTTGTTGCTGTGCACGGGCTTTCTCTAGCTGCGGCGAGCGGGGGCTACTCTTCGTTGCATTGTGCGGGCTTCTCATTGCGGTGGCTTCTCTTGTTGTGGAGCATGGGCTCTAGGGCGCACAGGCTTCAGTAGTTGTGGCTCACGGGCTCAGTAGTTGTGGCTTGCGGGCTCTAGAGTGCAGGCTCAGTAGTTGTGGCGCACGGGCTTAGTTGCTCCGCGGCATATGGGATCTACCCGGACCAGGGCTCAAACCCATGTCCCCTGAATTGGCAGGTGGATTCTTAACCCCTGAACCACCAGAGAAGTCCCCGTCTCTTTCTTCTTGATGACCTCAAGCTCTCATTTTTTGTGATGTTTTCCCAAATGATTGCAGCCAGCAGTGATTGTTCCCTTTCCAAACTCCTGGAGACTTTATTTTCTGTTCGACTTGTCTGGGTTCTTAATCATATATGCAGTAGTTTATTAGATAAATATTTATTGAATATCTACTATATACCAGGTACTGCTCTATGTCTTAGAGATGAAATGGTGAACAAGACAGACAAACTTATCCAGTTCCAGTACACTTCACATACATTTATCCATCTCCCAGGGAGATTATAAAATGTGAGGCTGACCAAGGAGTATCACATCACCCTTTTATTAGCCCTGACAGAGTGTAGCTCAATTCATAGTTTTGACTGAATGGTTGGAGACCCACTGCAGCAGACCAATGTTACCTGTATTCCTCACTCTTCTTGTCCCATTCTTCTCACAGTGCTGTCACTTTGCCTTTTCATCTAACCCTTAGGTGTTGGGACTCAAACGCAGCCTAAACCCAGATTGGGAGTTGAAACCACGGTCGTTTTTTACATTTTTAAAGACTTTTTTTTTCTTTTTAACATCTTTATCAGAGTATAATTGCTTTACAATGGTGTGTTAGTTTCTGCTTTATAACAAAGTGAATCAGCTATACATATGCATATATCCCCGTATCTCCTCCCTCTTGCATCTCCCTCCCACCCCTCTAGGTGGTCACAAAGCACCGATCTGATCTCCCTGTGCTATGTGGCTGCTTCCCACTAGCTATCTTTTTTACATTTGGTAGTGTATATATGACCATGACACTCTCTCACTTCGTCCCAGCTTACCTTTCCCCCTCCTTGTGTCCTCAAGTCCATTCGCTATGTCTGCACCTTTATTCCTGTCTGGCCCTTAGGTTCTTCAGAACCTTTTTTTTTTTTTTTTTAGATTCCATATATATGTGTTAGCATATAGTATTTCCTTTTCTCTTTCTGAGTTACTTCACTCTGTATGACAGACTCTAGGTCCATCCACCTCACTCCAAATGATCCAATTTCGTTTCTTTTTATGGCTGAGTAATATTCCATTGTATATATGTGCCACATCTTCTTTCTCCATTCATCTGTTGATGGGCATTTAGGTTGCTTCCATCCCCTAGCTATTGTAAATAGAGCTGCAATGAACATTGTGGTACATGACTCTTTTTGAATTATGGTTTTCTCAGGGTATATTCCCAGTAGTGGGATTGCTGGGTTGTATGGTAGTTCTATTTTTAGTTTTTAAGGACCCCCCCCCATACTGTTCTCCATAGTGGCTGTATCAATTTACATTCCCACCAACAGTGAAAGAGGATTCCCTTTTCTCCACACCTTCTTCAGAATTTATTGTTTGTAGGTTTTTTGAGGATGGACATTCTGACCTGTATGAGGTGATACCTCATTGTAGTTTTGATTTGCATTTCTCTAATGATTAGTGATGTTGAGCATCCTTTCATGTGTTTGTTGGCAATTTCTTTGGAGAAATGTCTGTTTAGGTCTTGTGACCATTTTTGGATTGGGTTGTTTGTTTTTTTGATATTGAGCTGTATGAGCTGCTTGTATATTTTGGAGGTTAATCCTTTGTCAGGTGCTTCATTTGCAAATATTTTCTCCCATTCTGAGGGTTGTCTTCTAGTCTTGTTTATGTTTTCCTTTGCTGTGCAAAAGCTTTTAAGTTTCATTAGGTCCCATTTGTTTATTTTTGGTTTTATTTCCATTACTCTAGGAGGTGGGTCAAAAAGGATCTTGCTGTGGTTTATGTCATAGAGTGTTCGGCCTATGGTTTCCTCTAAGAGTTTTATAGTGTCTGGCCTTACATTTAGGCCTTTAATCCATTTGGAGTTTATTCTTCTGTATGGTGTTAGGGAGTGTTCTAATTTCATTCTTTTACATGTAGCTGTCCAGTTTTCCCAGCACCACTTACTGAAGAGGCTGTCTTTTCTCCATTGTATATCCTTGCCTCCTTTATCAAAAATAAGGTGACCATGTGTGCATGGGTTTATATCTGGGCTTTCTATCCTGTTCCATTGATCTATATTTCTGTTTTTGTGCCAGTACCATACTGTCTTGATTACTGTAGCTTTGTAGTATAGTCTGAAGTCTGGGAGCCTAATTCCTCCAGGTCCGTTTTTCTTTCTCAAGGTTGCTTTGGCTATTCAGGATCTTTTGTGTTTCCATACAAATTGTGAAATTTTTTGTTCTCGTTCTGTGAAAAATGCCATTGGTAGTTTGATAGGGATTGCATTGAATCTGTAAATTGCTTTGGGTAGTATAGTCATTTTCACAATGTTGATTCTTCCAATCCAAGAACATGGTATATCTGTCCATCTGTTGGTATCATCTTTAATTTCTTTCATCAGTGTCTTATAGTTTTCTGCATACAAGTCTTTTGTCCCCTTAGGTAGGTTTATTCCTTTTGTTGCAATGGTAAATGAGAGTGTTTCTTTAATTTCTCTTTCAGATTTTTCATTGTTAGTGTATAGGGATGCAAGAGATTTCTGTGCATTAATTTTGTATCCTGCTACTTTACCAAATTCATTGATTAGCTCTAGTAGTTTTCTGGTAGTGCCTTTAGGATTCTCTGCATATAGTATCATGTCATCTGCAAACAGTGACAGTTTTACTTCTTTTCTGATTTGGATTCCTTTTATTTCTGTTTCTTCTCTGATTGCTGTGGCTAAAACTTCCAAAACTATGTTGAATAACAGTGGTGAGAGTGGACAACCTTGTCTTTCTCCTGATCTTAGAGGAAATGGTTTCAGTTCTGCACCATTGAGAACGATGTTGGCTGTGGGTTTGTCATATATGGCCTTTATTATGTTGAGGAAAGTTCCCTCTATGCCTACTTTCTGCAGGGTTTTTATCATAAATGGGTGTTGAATTTTGCCGAAAGCTTTTTCTGTGTCTGTTGAGATGATCATATAGTTTTTCTCCTTCATTTTGTTAATATTGTCTATCACATTGATTGATTTGCGTATATTGAAGAATCCTTGCATTCCTGGAATAAACCCCACTTGATCATGGTGTATGATCCTTTTAATGTGCTGTTGGATTCTGTTTGCTAGTATTTTGTTGAGGATTTTTGCATCTACATTCATCCGTGATATTGGCCTGTAGTTTTCTTTCTTGTGACATCTTTGTCTGGTTTTGTTATCAGGGTGTTGGTGGCCTTGTAGAATGAGTTTAGGAGTGTTCCTCCCTCTGCTCTATTTTGGAAGAGTTTGAGAAGGATAGGTATTAGCTCTTCTCTAAATGTTTGACAGAATTCACCTGTGAAGCCATCCGGTCCTGGGCTTTTGTTTGTAAGAAGATTTTTAATCACAGTCTCAATGTCAGTGCTTCTGATTGGTCTGTTTATATTTTCTATTTCTTCCTCATTCAGTCTCGGAAGGTTGTGCTTTTCTAAGAATTTGTCCATTTCTTCCAGGTGTTCCGTTTTATTGGCATATAGTTGCTTGTAGTAATCTCTCATGATCTTTTGTATTTCTGCAGTGTCAGTTGTTACTCTCCTCCTGTTTCATAATTACACCAACCAAAAATACAATACATTGTTCTGTCTCCTACTGGAGAAAAAAAAGATACCTACTCTCTTCAAAATCTCCTATTCTTTTCACCCACAAAAGTATATCCACCCGGCTTGCTAAAGTTTCCATATTGGTATACTTTCCACATCTAATGTGAGCTAAGAGAGCAGGAAGTGTGGTCGTGTGGATGAAGAAGAATGGAATGTGAAATCAGGAGACAGCAGTTCTGGTTGAAGTCCTGCCAAACTTGAGTTATTTAAGTTCCTTGTGCCTCAGCTTTCTTAACTGTAAAATAAGGGTTGAACAGGATTGCCCCCAATGTCCCTTCCAAATCTACTAGTACTATAATTACTTTATGACTGCTACTCTATTTCTCTACAGTTATTATGAAACTGCCCAACTGTTTCTGATTTATGGTTTTCAGTCTCAGGAAACAAGAGTGAATCAGGGTGGGTTTTTTGGTTTTGTTTGGTGTGGTTTTATATACCTTTAAATATCCTTCCTAAATAATTAATTGAATACTATTTCCAAATAACAATGTAATGAGTATCAACTGGTAAAAAAGTTGATGATTATGTTTGTCAAGGTTCTCAGAAAAAAAAGGACTAACATGATGGATGGATGGATGGATGGATGCCCATTCTCTCCCTGCTTCCACATTAAGTTTCTCTGAAACCCTTACTTCTTGCACATAATTCTGTCATGACTTTGGGCACAAAGTCATGGATGGATGGATGATAGATAGGTAGATAGATTATAGAGTCATAGAGACTGAGAAGTTCCTCAATCTGCTGTCTGCAAGCTGGAGAATGAGGAAATCTAGTGGTGTAATTCAGAGTCCAGAGGCCCAAGAACCAGGAGCACTGATGTGCGAAAGCAGGAGAAGGTGGACATCCGAGCTCAAGCAAAGAGGGCAAATTAGTCCTTTCTCTTCCTTTTTGTTCTACTCAAGCCCTCAACAGATTAGATCATGCCCATCCACATTGGTGAGGATTATCTTCTTTGCTCAGTCTACCAGTTAAAATGCTGATCTCTTCTGGAAACACCCTCACAGACACATTCCCAAACAATGTTTTGCCAGCTATCTGGACATCCCTTAACCCAGTCAAGTTGACACATAAAACCAACCATCACAATTACTGTGTTTGCATTAGTTCATATGCTTAGATTCATCAATACTTAGAGATTTATTTGGTCTGAACAAGTGACATTAATCAATGTCCTAAGCTTGGCATTCGGGGTAAGGAGCACTCTTCCTAAAAGTGTGAAAAATATTAGACTTTCAACCTCCTCATTTTTAAAAACTCTTCAAAAGTATACCCCAGAAAGACTTCTATTACCACTTCTTCAGAGTACCGAAGATGTTTAATAACTTGGACTGGAACTTTCTAAATCAGTACAGAGCAAACTGTTATGTGTGAAGGCCAAATAGGTAGAACTTGGGAATCATGTTTGATTCCTCTTTCTCTCTACCCCACACTCAATCTTGTCGGCAAATTCCGATGGTTCTATCTTCCACACATAGTCTGACCACAACTCACCACTTCCACAGTTGCCACCATGATTCAAGCCACAGTAATCTCTCCCCCGGATTTTTGCAATACCCTCCTTGCCTTACCTCCAGTCTTATACCCCTAGGGTTTGGTCTCAATACCACAGACAGTTACCCTTTAAAAATATAAGTCCTATCACGTCACTCCTCTACCCGTCTAGTTTTTGGCTCACAAAAGTTGCCCTCACTCTAACAGCTGGCTTACAATGATGCTTCAGGTTTTCAGGTATCAACGTCAACTGAAACTTTGAGAGCAACAGTGCTTAAGATGTCTGGGTACTCTCTCCCATTTACCCAGTATAGAGCTACTCAAGTAAATTGCCACCCATCTCTTTCGAGAAGGACTGGGGGAGTCATTACCATGCTTCACTCTGGGGATATAGCATCTCCTTCAGTCAATGCATTCTGGGTCTGTCAACTGGCTCAGATCTAGAACTGGGTAAGGGATTGTACAGGCTCAGATCTAGAACTGGGTAAGGGATTGTACAGGCTCAGATCTAGAACTGGGTAAGGGATTGTACATTTTTATTGGGGTAACTGCCCTCAGCCTCTTGGTCATGCATTCCTTGTATCTTTTGATTATGTAAATTAAGTAGTACTCTTGTTATCTCCCCACTTATTCTACCTTTATGGACACCGTCGTGAATGTGGAGATACCTCTTAGATCCCCTTTAAAGAAGGACTTCTTGTTCCAGCTCCTGAGTTAAGTCAGTGGGCAGACTTCAGGCAACCTTTAACTTTGCCATCAATGGCAGTAATTATGTCCATTCATGTTCTGATGATTATGTGCTACTACCTGGCCTCTGTTGTTCTGGAGTCCTATTATCCCCATTGCTATCGGTGAGTCCAGTTCACAAGGGCATCTCCTCCTTTCAGCCCTGTGCTACAGAGGGCAGCCACCACTGAACTTCTAAGTGATGCTGCTACCCTTCTCATTAGTATATCATCAGTCTCTCTCATGGGTCACAGTCTTCTGCTGGGTTTCCAGTCTTACATAAGCTATCTACTCTAGCATGCACACACAGCCTTTTTACTTCTGAAAGCTCTCTGCCAATAGCCCTTCTGGGAGAAGCAGTCCTTCAGCCAAAGGAGGATCTGCGTGGTCCATTATAATATCACTTTCAACACTTAAGATTACAGTGCTAGTGAATGATAACCTGAGTTTGGAGCCCAGGCAGGCAGCTTGACTCAGAATTCATGCCCCTTACCACTATTTAGGAATATCTGATTCATAGCTGCATAGAGACATTTCTAGTCTTTCATCCTGAAGTTAAATAAGCGTCTTTGGGGGAGACTAGAAGAACCAGGGTCATTCTTCACTAGTGTGTATCAGTGCTCCTAAATCTAGGGTAGGGCAAAGGACATGTGTGGCTGGAAAAAGCTGCCGTGAGTAATTCTAATAACCTTTGTTCTTGCCAGAGTTGAGAATCCCTTGTGTAGATGAAGGAGAAGATGTCAAGGGAACATTCTGGAAATAAGCCTTGAGTGTTGTTGATTTCAGTCATGTGTTTAAAATAGAGCTCATCTGGGGAATTCCCTGTCGGTCCAGTGGTTAGGACTCTGTGCTTCCATTGCTGGTGGCACAGGATCGATCCCTGGTCGGGGAACTAAGATCTCAAAAGCTGAGTGGAACAGCCAAAAAATAAAAGAAACAAAATAAAATAGAGCTCATCTGTGTGGGCAACCAGACACTTGGAAAAACAGCCACAAAATAAGTAGCTCCTTGGCCTCTGTAGGAAAGTGTTTAAAGCATGTAATTAAATTGCCAAATGTATTCTAAGATAAAACTAATTTTTTTCCCTAAAATAGGTTAATATATAGTTTTGCAACACAACAAGCTGTCTTATTAGTTTAAAAATTATATATAGTTTCCAGAGTGATTCAAGGAAATTGTTCCAATGTGAGACAATGGATCTTGTGAGGGAAACTATTATTAAGAGATAGCATTTTCTCACTAATTAATTTCATTTCATACTCTATAGAGCAGTCATCAAATCATTAAAAACACTACTCTCCCTATGTTCAAATGATAAAACCATAGATTATGACCCAGAATGAAGGAATTTAAACTCAAGGTAAAACTTCCAAGCTCCTAATTTCATACCTTTTTCTGCCAATTATATTACTTTCTAAATTTGATAGTGTTCACATTCTTCTCAGTGTCCTAAATTTCTGAACCTGATCAACTTTCTACACCCACAAAAGAGGAAACAATAGAAATAAATGAGGAAACAAATAATGAATGAATATTTACTAGACATTCTATGTGCTAGTCTCACATAGAATGTCTAAGAAGTAGATCAACCAAATGTTATTTATATTACTTGTTGTAATTCATTTTGGCTAATAGCATTTTATAGTAGATTTGACTTTTTAATCATCATTTTCTAAGTATTCCTAAATACACATTCCAGAACCAAGAAAGAGGCAATCTAAGATGAAACATTGATCATGGATAAGGCACAAAGTAAATAATTCATGAATGGATAGTAACATTTTCACTAAAAGTACAAGATCTATGTTTCCTCATCCAATAATGGTGCTATGTTTACATTAAAATAATCCTTGTTTTCATTCCAAATTCATATTAAATGCTTCAGTACCTGTACCTCCCCCTTCATAGATTTTACTATACGATAACTATAAAACTGTTTGTCTACTTGCTCACATTTTATCTACAATCTAGAGTCTAGATTGTAAATATCTAGATATTTAGATATCAAGAATACAGAGACTATTTCCAGTGCCAAGCATTACACCAGTCACATAATAGGAACATAACAGATATTTATAGACTGAATGAACGTATCAACTCTAAAAGAATGTTTCATAGCTTAGGTTTCAGTGAATGCTATACTATTTAAATATTACTTTACAGAACAATCTCAATTAGTCAGTGAAATGTTTTTCTTGTATTTACCCAAAGTAATGGTGGGTTCCTATTCCTGAATAAGATTACTTTAAAAAAAAATACAGAATAAAAAAAAAAACCTCCTACTAGAAGTCTCATAGATCACAGCTTCCTGAGGGAAGAACAGGAAAAGGAGAGCCTGGTAATTATAAAGCAAAAGTTCTGTGCTTTATTTTCTTGAAAAGACAAATTTCCTCAAGTTTTCCTGATGTTTTTCTGGGCCCTCACATCCAAACTTTCTACCAGTTACAAAAAGACTTCCTTCATACAATCAGTCCCTGGCACTGGGCCAAAATGCCAAGTCCTGTCGGATCTCAGGGTCTCTGAACATACTAGTCTCTGCCCCAACACTCCTCTCCCAGCTCTTCTTCATTCTTCATGTCTCAGCTTAAATGTGTCTCCTTAAAGAGGCCCTTCCTGGATGTTCTCTCTCAGTGGTTCCTCATGGATTTTTCATTTCACAGCACATAATATTATTTATGACTATAAATTCTCTCATGTGTATTTTTGTTTACTATCTGTTCCTCACCCACATCTGACTGTAACTTCCATGACAACAGGGGCCACATTTGTCTCATTTATCTGTGGACCTCCGGCACCCAGTGCAATAGCCAATACACAGTAAACACTCAAAAAGACTTGGATTAAATTTTAAAAAATGATAGATATATTTAATATTATTTGTATTATACTTATTTCTGTGATTCTAAGCATTTGTGATTTCAGCTTTTCATATTCTATATTGTCTTTGCTAGATTACACCTTCATATTCATAGAACAATATAAACTAATGACAGTAATAATGATAACATTGTGATACAAAATATCCTGAAAACTTTTTAAGCTGAAAATGAAAACGATGTTTCATGTAGTATTAACACCAGTAAGTGTTAATGTGCTCTAAATTAGAAAAACTGATCATTCATATCTGTACCTCTTTCAGAACTAAGACACTCCATTCTCAATGTTATTCTCAGAAATGGTTTGGTTCCTATTATCTATGGCTATATAATAAACCACCTCAAACCCTAGTAGCTTAAGACAACAACATTTATTTTTCTCACAGATCTACAATCTGAGCAGGGTTAGAACAGGACAGATTGTCTGTGCCCCACTCAGTTTCATCTGAGTGACTTAAAGGCTGGGTCTAGAATCACCTGAAGACTTGTTCATTCACTTAACTGCCACCTGGGCTGAGAAGACTCCATAGCTTGAGGCTGGAGGAATGGAGCTCCTCAATCATCTCTCTCTAACCCAAGGTAATCTCCTCATGGCCTCTCCAGCATGACATCTTCAGCATAGCTGGTCTTCTTACTTACACTTTGGTTTAGGGATACCAAGGTATGTGTCCTGAGAGAGAGCCATGTGGAAGCAGGACGGGCAATGTAATTTTTGAGGCCCAGTACAAATTGAAAAATGCAGGGCCCCTTATTCAAAAAATACTAAAAATTTCAAGACAGGAACAAGGAGCATTAAACCAAACGTGGGGCTTTTCTGAGTGCAGGGCCCTGTGCAACTGCATAGGTCACAGGCCCATGACGCTGGCCGTGATAGAAGCCATATTGTATTCCATTATCCAGCATCCCTCAGCACCACTTCTGATGCATTCTGCACTGAGGCAGTCACAAAGGCCCACCCAAGTTCAAGAGAAAGAGAAATAACTCCACATCTTGTTGGGAGTGACCATGTTCTGGAAGAGCATGTAGGGTTGGAAAGGTGGCCATTTCCGAAAATACAGTCCACCACAAGTTTTCTATAAAAGACTGGCTCACCGTTGGAGAATGGAAACGTATCAAACTTGGAAAATCCATAGTGACAACCATAATAGCTACCACATATTTAGGGAACTTCTTCTATGTGGGGTGCTGACTGAGCACTTCAGAGACATCACCTCGTTTAATCCTCCCGATTCCCCACTTAATCCGTACAGTGCTATTAGCACCCCTGTTGAAGAGCTGATATCACAGAGAGGTGGAAAGATCATACAGTGAATAAGTAAGAGAACAGGGAATTGATCCCGGTCTGATGCCAAGAGAGCTTATCACTCTTCAGTGTTGTTGAAGTTAATTTCCCAAGAGGCAAATCCTGACAGGACTATGCTCTTCCCCTGTTTCCTACCACCAGATGATTCTCTAAGGGTTAGCTATAGTGGGCACCTAATAGGTTGTCTTCATAGCTCACAGCTTCCCTATCTCTGGTGACTCTCTGTCACTCCATCCTCATACTGCATGTGTTCATATGACTGATTCCAACGTCCTGGTTATATGGGAAAATAACTGAGGCAGAGTTCCACCCCTAGAAGGGAGGCGGGAAGAAAGAGAGGAAGACAGATAAAGATCAGTTGACTTGGTCTATCTTCAAGGTCTGCACCTGAAATATACAAAGCAGGGCACTATGTGCAGCTCTATTTTCCATCCTGTGTTCTGAGGAAAATAGAGTAGATTTATAGAAAAAGAAAAGAAGTAAGTGAGTAGAAAGCAGCAAGACGTGTGAGAGAGTGATACTACTAACAATATGCATATCAATTTTCCCAGACTATTCTTTTTTTCTTTTTTTTTTTTTTTTTTTGCGCTACGTGGGCCTCTCACTGTTGTGGCCTCTCCCGTCGTGGAGCACAGGCTCCAGACGTGCATGCTCAGCGGCCATGGCTCATGGGCCCAGCCGCTCCGTGGCATGTGGGATATTCCCGGACGGGGGCACGAACCTGCGTCCCCTGCATCGGCAGGCGGACTCCCAACCACTGCGCCACCTGGGAAGCCCCCTCAGACTATTCTTGAGGCCCCAAGATCCTGATCCTGAGATAACAACATGTCATTAGGATACACTTTCATGTTTTGCTACTGTTGACCTAAGCAGTTCTTCATTATTTGAAAGCAAAATAACCCTAACACATACAGGTAAAACACCAGCTTGCCTCAACTAATAGAGGGCAAATTCTAGAAATAGCCAATGGGTTTACCACAGAAAAAGATAAAAAATAAGATTATAGTTTTTCAAGGGCTCTATAAACTACAGAGGCAAATCCAAGTTATGTTGTTTAGGGAATACGTAAAAGCTGAAAGATTCTATGTATAACAGTAAGATGAAATAGACACCTCACGGCCACTATTAGGGGAAAAAAAGCACATTCGAGCCAATCAATCTAAGCTGTTTTAGTCTACCTTCAGAATTTTAAAGAAAAATCTTTACCTCTGCAAGAGGGATTTTCCTCCAGTATCTCCAGTTCATTTAGAGGTGAGGTGAGAAAATGAATTATATATATTGTAAATTTCTCCCAGTTTTTGAAAAGAAAAACATTTGGTGAAATCTGCTTCTCTGCCCTCCCTCAGCAGACTCACTTCAATTACTGAGTCATTATCCAATTCCACCTATAATTCATAGTAGCTTTGGCATCACTGGAGAAGCATTCCAGCATGTATCAACAGTGCTTCCTCCAAGTTCTATGCAAAGGGCGGATAGCAGGAGCTGTACTTCTGTCTGAAGAGCTTCGCTTCCCTTCTCTCATGCTTCTCCACCCACCCAGGGCCTCCATCTTCTTCATTTGGGGAGCAATTTCCCAAGCCTGCAGTTTAGGGTGGAGGGGATGGGAGAAGGGGATTCTGGTGAACAGCTGGGGCCTATCACTTCTCATTGCAGGTCTTGGGGAGATATGGTTGACAGAGTGATGCACAGAGCCTGTCCCAGTTAATGACTTCACCATTCTCCATCATTATCCCCATCATTAGAAAATTAGGAGGACAGAAGGTATTTACTGTAAACCTGCCACCTCCCAAGGAGAGATAAATAGAAACTGATAAATGGGCTCTTCTGGTGCTGTTCGTCTATTAACCTTCTGCTTCCCAGCTCCGGCATATGCATGCCACCCTGCCATTTATATCCAGTAATTGGCATGGCAGCAGGCAATACAATCATACCTTTACTGTGAGCGTTCCCTCCGTGCGGTGGGCCTGCACAAGCTCACAATTACATTCATAATGATGCTTTGCTAAACAGTCCAGTTAGAAGACATTAGGCAGTTGTTCCCCAGCCATCACACCAGCATCCCACATCCATTCGGAGATTAACTCTTCACTAGCCTGGGCACCGACTGCCTGCCTTGCTGGTCTTTTTGTTCTCATTGCATGCATGCCAACCTATTCATTAAAGGTATACTCTTTGTTTTTCTTTTGGTTTTTTAAAGCTCCTCTTCTTTTTTTTTTTTTAACATCTTTATTGGAGTATAATTGCTTTACAATGGTATGTTAGTTTCTGCTTTATAACAAAGTGAATCAGTTATACATATACATATGTTCCCATATCTCTTCCCTCTTGCATCTCCCTCCCTCCCACCCTCCCTATCCCACCCTTCTAGGTGGTCACAAAGCAAAGAGCTGATCTCCCTGTGCTATGCGGCTGCTTCCCACTTAAAGCTCCTCTTTCTTAAGTCTGTGTTCCTGGGGAGCAAAGGCACAGCCAGCCTATGAATGGCTTGAAACTGCCTCATCTGGTTGACTGCCTGGCGTGAGGGCAGGACGGTGTTTCATCCATGTTGTGGTCCCTGGCGACCACCCGGGGGCGATGCCCCTCATTTGTCACCAGTTGAGAGCCAAGCTGTTTTTCAGTTTTTTCTAAGGACATTTTGTGTTCTTTAGTGCATTCCTAGGTGATGAGGGGGAGAAAGAATGCATCCATTCAATTTTGTTCTCTGTATGATAATAGAGCAAAAGGAGCACAATGACCATGGTGTCTGATATTAGGAAGAGTGTCAACGTGCATCCATGCAGACTCTCAGGGATCTTGAAGGAGACGCATCCTAGGAGATCCTGAAAGAGTTGAGGGAAAACTGAGGCCTACAAAGAGAGCCACCTCATTCTGTTATCCCTCTGCTCACACTGTGGCTGCGGAACGAACATTTGGTCTCTGCTGCTCTGACCTATTTCTTTCCCAAGTCACATTCCAGTGTTTACTCTGAAGACTTTGCAACAGTGACTGCAGCGGGCGGACTGGTTCACAGGATGAAACATGAAAAGCAAAGATGAATAATCTCTCAGAAACACAGGGCAGACTCTATGAAATGAATCAAGCTGGTCCTAAACGTGGCCCTGGGTCAGGGGGCGGGGGGCAGATAAAAAGACAGTTGCAAGCGGGGAGGCGAGGTTGGAGAGAGGTAATATCAGCAAAGATAAAAAGCAATAAAAAGACCAACGAGAAGAAAATGACATGACAATCTTATTACTTGTGTTCAGGAACCATAGCCTCTCTGTCAGAAAAATACCAGATCGTGGAGAACAGTATGGAGGTTCCTTAAAAAGCTACAAATAGAACTACCATATGACCCAGCAATCCCACTACTGGGCATATACCCTGAGAAAACCATAATTCAAAAAGAGTCATGTACCAAAATGTTCATTGCAGCTCTATTTACAATAGCCCAGAGATGGAAACAACCTAAGTGTCCATCATCGGATGAATGGATAAAGAAGATGTGGCACATATATACAATGGAGTATTACTCAGCCATAAAAAGAGACGAAATTGAGCTATTTGTAATGAGGTGGATAGACCTAGAGTCTGTCATACAGAGTGAAGTAAGTCAGAAAGAGAGAGACAAATACCGTATGCTAACACATATATATGGAATTTAAGAAAAAAAAAATGTCATGAAAACCCTAGGGGTGAAACAGGAATAAAGACACAGACTTACTAGAGAATGGACTTGAGGCTATGGGGAGGGGGAAGGGTAAACGGTGACAAAGCAATAAAGAGGCATGGACATGTATACACTACCAAACGTAAGGTAGATAGCTAGTGGGAAGCAGCCGCATAGCACAGGGAGATCAGCTCGGTGCTGTGTGACCGCCTGGAGGGGTGGGATAGGGAGGGTGGGAGGGAGGGTGACGCAAGCGGGAAGAGATATGGGAACATATGTATATATATAACTGATTCATTTTGTTGTGAAGCTGAAACTAACATACCATTGTAAAGCAATTATGCTCCAATAAAGATGTTTTAAAAAAAAAAATAAATAAAGTAGTGGAACTCTCATCAACAAGATAAAATATTATGTCTTCATTAAAAATTTTTATTAATCTGAAAAAAAAAAAAAGAAAAATACCAGATCACCCATTTGAGAACTTCATAAAACTAAATGATCAATAGATTATAGCTCTGGCCCTCCTTCCACACAGCGTAAAGCAAATAATAATATCTCCAATAAATGTAACAAATAGGGCAATCTTTCGCATTTCCTGCAGACCCCTGACAGAACATGCTACAGGATCTTTTCATTTCCTCTTCAGGATACTAAGCAGCTTGCCAGACTCCCAGTGAAGCACAGCCTCTCCAGCTGTCTTCCAAGCATCCACCTTTAAATACAGATTCTGGATATAAGCTGGGCAGCCTTGCACTCACGGAGGCCTTCATTCCACAGAAATACCTGGGGGCAGAGCCTCTGTCAGTCAGCATTCTATTAACTAAAACTCTCCAGGTGCTGGCACCAGCACACACCTCTAGTATAATGATAAATAATGTTTCTCATGATGAGCCGGAGACAGATGAAGAGATTGATGTGAATTCTGCCTCCTCTTCTTCAACATTCCTTATTTCTATCCACCTTTACATCTTTACCAAGCCCTCTTACATTATCTTTTATGATTCACAACAAAGTCCAGGGCAGTCATCAAGAGATGATATCAGCATGTAAAGCAATGATATGAGAACATTTCTTCACAAAAACAAACTCTACACAAAAACAAACTCAAAATGGCTTAAAGATTTAAATATAAGACATGACACCATAAAACTCCTAGAAGAGAACATAGACAAAACACTCTCTGACATAAATGTTTTCTTAGGTCACTCTCCCAAGACAATAGAAATAAAAGCAAAAATAACAAAATGGGATCTAATCAAACTTATAAGCTTTTGCACAGCAAAGGAAAACATCAACAAAACAAAAAGACAACCTATGGACTGGGAGAAAATATCAATATTTGCAAACGATGTGACCAACAAGGACTTAATTTCCACAATACACAAACAGCTCATACAACTCAATAACAACAACAACAAAAACAACGCAACCAAAAATGGGCAGAAGACCTAAATATACATTTCTCCAAAGAAAACATACAAATGGCCAATAGGCATATGAAAAGGTGATCAACTCCACTAATTATTAGAGAAATGTAAATCAAAACTACAACAAGGTATCACCTCACACCAGTCAGAATGGCCATCACCAAAAAGTCTACAAATAATAAATGCTGGAGAGATGTGGAGAAAAGGGAACCCTCCTACAAGGTTGGTGGGAATGTAAATTGGTGCAGCCACTATGGAAAACAGTATGGAGTTTCCTCAAAAAACTCAAAATAGAGTTGCCATAGGATCCAGCAATCCCACTCCTGGGCTCACATCTGGAGAAAATGTTAATTCGAAAATACACTTGTATCCCAATGTTCACAGCAACATTATTTTCAATAGCCAAGGCATGGAAGCAACCTAAAAGTCCATCAGCAGATGATTGCATAAAGAAGATGTGGGGTATATGTATATACACACACACACTGGACTACTACTCAGCCATAAAAAAGAATGAAATAATGTCATTTGCAGCAACATGGATGGATCTAGAGACTATCATACAAAGTAAAGTAAGTCAAAGACAAACATCATATGATATCACTTATATGTGGAATCTAAAATATGATACAAACGAACTTATTTATAAAACAGAAACAGACTCACAGACATAGAAAACAAACATGGTTACCAAAGTGGAAGTGGGGGAGGGGTAAATTAGGAGTTTGGGATTAGCAGACACAAACTACTGTATATAAAATAGATAAAAAATGAGGTCTTATTATATAGCACAGGGGATTATATTCAATATTCTGTAGTAAACCATAATGGAAAAAAATATGAAAAAGAATATATATATACATTCATATACATATATATATACATACGTGTGTGTGTGTGTGTGTGTAACTGAATCACTTTGCTGTACACTAGAAACTAACACAACATTGTAAATCAACTATACTTCAAAAAATAAAAAAAAGAGAGAGATGATATTAGTATCCCTATTGTACACAAGACTCAGAAAGGGCAAGTGACTTTCCCAGCTCACGTAGCTAGGACCAGAGTCTTCCTTCCTCTTCACGGCCACCGTGTTCCCAACTCTAGCAGGCACCATTCACATCGTCTTCTATGTTAATAGCACTCCTACAGGTGGGTGACAAAGCTGCCCTAAAAAAGTAGCATGATATAGTGGAAATAGAAAGGGCTTTGGAATCAAGGACCTGATTTTGCCATCGACTAGCTGCATTACCCCAGATAATTTTTAAATTTCTGTGAATTTTAGTTTCCTCATCTGTGAAATGGAGTGATGATAATAACAATCCCCACAGCGTAAATATATTGTATTATATATGACAAATTATGAAAAACACTTCTGGGACTTCCCTGGTGGCACAGTGGATAAGACTCCATGCTCACAATGCAGGGGGCCCAGGCTCGATCCCTGGTCAGGGAACTAGATCCCACATGCATGCCACAACTAAGAGTTCACATGCCACAACTAAGAAGCCCGCCTACCACAACTAAGACCCTGCACAACCAAATAAATATTTTTAAAAAACCCCTAAGTGTTGTGAATTAAGTAAAGCATTAGAACAAAAAGGAATTGAAAGAAAGAAAGAAAGAAAGAAAGAAAGAAAGAAAGAAAGAAAGAAAGAAAGAAGGAAAGAAAGAAAGAAAGAGAAAGAATAGGAAGGAAGAAAGGAAGAAAGAAAGAAAAACACTTCTTAGAGCATTTCGTTCTCTGTCTTTCCCCTCCCCTTCTATGATATAAAAACTTTACCACGTTGCCTCTTTAGTCTAGTAAAAGTTTAATGTAAATATGTTTTGCAATATTCTAGCTCTTAGGAAACCAGCAAACTGTATAACATAATGGTGACTCTCCTTTTAAGTAGAATAAAATTAACCAGAATGTTTCATTCCTTTGCCATGCCAGATGAACATACATAAAGGTGTTATAGGCTCTGACTAAAGGATTAGTTAAAATCAAGGGATATTTTGCACAGTATAAAATAAAAATACAACATAAGACATTTTACAATTCTTCTGACACCCCAACTACAAGGAATTTCTCTCTGACTTTTCTTCTCTTTAGTACTCGTTTATCACCATGAGAGCTATAAGTTTTCTTTCTCAAGTGTATCCTTGCCATTCGTCTCTCTTCTTCCATGTCAAGAGGTTTATTAATCCCAATTTCCAGCACTGACAGCTGACAATTCTAAGAAATCCAGTTTTTTATTAAGCAGGAAAACCATTTAGTTCTCTGGGATTTATTAAAAAAAATTAATAAACAGAAACCTCAATTACGTAGATTTGGGAGACCAGTTGGGGGACCTCTCATGCTCAGTGACGATAGCCCCGTCCTATAGGAAGAAGAAAGACTCCCTTTCTTTCTTGGCAAGAACTCAGCCAATGAAAAGCCACAGACTCTCTGTTTACCTCTCAACTTCCTTTTCCTCTCTATAAAAGTGTTCTCCTTCCCTTACTGAGCAGGAACTTGCATGTGGTGCATGCACCATGGTTGCAGACCCTGACCTGCAATTCTCTGCTGATCCCAAGTAATGATTCTTTTTGCTGGGGAAATAACTGGCAGTCTATTTGTTTCAGGTCAACAGATTCAACCCTCACCTTTCAGACCATACTCAGGCTCTCTTCATTTGGGATTCTCATTTGGGCAAATTACCAACTTCCCCCATCCACAAGCTTTTGGAAATACAGTTGAACCTTGAATGAGGTGGGGGTTAGGAGCACTGACTCTCCATGCAGTTGAAAATCTGTTTGTAACTTATAGTCAACCCTCCATATATGTGGTTCCTCCTTATATGCAGATCTTCCATATCTGTGGTTCCACATCTGCAGATTCAACTAAACAAGGATAATATAGTATTATAGTGTTTACTATTGAAAAAAATTTTGTGTATAAGTGTACCTGCCCAGTTCAAGCCTGTGTTGTTTAAGGGTCAACTGTACATGGGAGTAATTTCTAGTTGTCAAAATGACAGGGGCCAAGCTCAGCAAGAGAGCAGGATACAAGATCAATATACAAAAATCAATTGTATTTCCACATAGTAGCAATAAACATTCTGAAAATAAAATAAGGAAAACAATTCCATTTATGATAGCATCAAAAAGAGTAAAATACTTAGGAAAAAATTTAGCAAAGGACATGCAAGACGTGTACTAAAAAACTACAAAACGCCATTGAAGGAAACTAAAGAAGAACTAAGTAAAAGGGAAGATATTACATGTTCATGAATTGAAAGACAATATTTTTAAGATGAAAATACTCCCCAATGTGATATACAGATTCAACACAATACCTATCAACATTTCAACCTCCTGTTTTGCAGACATGGACATGCTGACCCTAAAATTCACATGGAAATGCAAGGAACCCAGAATAGCCAAAATAACTTCTAAAAAGAATGAATTTGGAGGATTCATACTTCCTGATTTCAAAACTTACCACAAAGTCACGGTAATCAAGACAGTGTGCTGCTGACATAAAAATAGTCATAGAGATCAGTGGAATAGAATTTAGATCCAGACATAACCCCCTAAATTTAAGGTTAATAGATTTTTAACAAGGGTGTCAGGACCCTTGAATGAGGAAGAATAGTCTTCTCAAAATGATGTTGGGACAACTGGATATCTGTATTAAAAAAATAAAGTTAGATTCCTACCTCACAATATATAAAACAAACAAACAAAACCTCAAATGAATCACAGAACTAAATGTAAGACCTAAAAGTATAAAACTCTTAGAATAAAACATAAGAGTAAATCTTTGTAACCTTGGATTAAACAGTTATCTCTTAGATATGACACAAGCAAAAAAAAAAAAAGAAAATATAAATCAAACTTCATCAAGATTAAAAACTTTTATACTTCATGAACAATCAAGAAAGTGCCCTTGATAAGTCCCACAGAATGGGAGAAAGTATCTGTTGATTATATATCTGATAAATGGGCTTGTAGTCATAATATATAAAGAACTCTTACAGCTCAAAAGTAAAAAATAACACAATTGAGAGATGGGTAAAAGACCTGAATAGACTTTTCTCCAAAGAAGATATACAAACAGCAATAAGCATGCGAAAAGATGTTCAAAATCATTGGTCATTAGGGAAATACAAATCAAATCTACAATTAGATACCACTTCACACCCCCAAGATGGTTTTAAAAGAAAAAATAGGTAATAACAAGTGTTGGTGAGGATGTGGAGAAATTGGAACCACATACGTTGCTAATGGTGTAAAATGGTGCAGCCACCATAGAAAAAGAGTCTGATAGCATCTCATAAAGTTAAATACAGAATGTTACCATATAACCCAGTAATTTCGCTCCTAAGTATACCCTAGAGAAATGGAGACATGTGTCCCCATAAAAAATTGTACACAAATGTTCATAGCAGCAGTAATTCTAATAGCTAAAAAGTAGAAACTACCCAAATATCCATCAACTGACAAATGAATAAACAAAATGTGGTATATCCATATAATGGAATAATAATTGGCAGTCAAAAGGAATGAAGTACTGATACATGTTGAAACACGGATGAACCTTGAAAACATGCTAAGTGAAAGAAGCCAGTCACAAAATGCCACATATTATATGGTTACACTTATATGAAATGTCCAGAAAAAGGCGTATCTATATATAGCAGATTAGTGGATTCTAGGGAAGGGAGGGAGAAGAAATGGGGAGTGATGAAAATATTCTGGAAATAGGTAGTTGTGATGGTTGCAAAACTTTGTGAATATACTATCAATAAAAACACTGAATTGAACACTTTAAATGGGTGATGTTTATAGTATGTGAATCTCAATAAAGCTGTATTTTTTAAAATAATACAAATCTACTACTGGCAGTTTAGGCAGGGATCAAGTACGCTAGACATTCTGAAATATCATGAGCGTCCTGTTCAATAGATTTTTTTTAATGAAACACTATTGGCATTTATTTCTGAGTCATTTATTTCAGACCTAAATACTGCTTTTTTTTTCTTATTATGACAGTTAGGAAAAGTCAGTGTTCTACGGTAGAAAAGGTACCAATAAAGAAACCAAAAGATTTGGATACTAGTCTGAGCTTAACTACCAGGCAAGTAATTTCACTTCCCTGGGCCCCTTTCATTATCTAACAGATGAAGGATGTGATGGTTACTGTTATCTGTCAACTGGTCTGGGCCACAGTGACCAGTTATGTGGTCAAACATTATTCTGGATATTTCTGTAAGGGTGTTTTTGGATGAGATTAACATTTAAATCAGTAAACTCTGAGTAAAGCAGATTTCCCTCCATAATCTGGGTAGACCTCATCCAACCATTTAAAGGTCTCAATAGAGCAAAACCGTGACCTTCCTCAAACAAGAGAAAATTCTGCCAGCAAATGTCCTTTGGACTTGAACTGCAAGTTCAGGAGCCAGTAACGGCTCTTCCTGGGTCTCTAGCCTGCCAGCCCACTCTGCAGATTCTGGACTTGTCATTCTCCATAAGCACATGGGCCAATTCCTTCATATAAATCTCTTTGCACATACATAAACATATACACAAACACACGCCCTATTTGTTCTGTTTCTCTGGAGAAACCTAATATAAAAAAATATGCCTTAAACAGCTAAGGTGTCTTCCATCTCCAGCAATATCAGCCTTAGAAATGATATGGGTATTAAAAGCTGTAGGTGCTTCCAGGGCATTTTCAAAGTTCCAACTGACCTTATCAATTCCACTGAGAAAAGATAGTATTTAGTAAGCGCCTACAGAAATAATACTTACATTGACTCACCTACCTTATAACTGTCCTCTAAAGTTGAGAATGGAATACAATGGTCCCTACAAATCTACGTGATCAGAATATAAAAACATATATTTATATTGCATAAGGATAGGCAGACCTAAAAATATTAGGTGTAGGTGGGGTTTATTTTTATTTTTGGTTTCCCCCCCTGTTTTCAGTATACTTTGTATATTTTAATGACAGAAATGCAGGCACTGAGGCAAGACAGTGAATGTGACATTTGGAGAAACAGGATCAACCCAGAACACCTGGCACAATAGCATGTATGCAACCATTCACTTTGCCTATGACTAAAACAAGCCTAGGTACCCTTTCTAGATACCCTAGAAACGGAACTCATCAGTCTTCATCTATCATAAACGCTAAATTCTCATTTTTAACATATGGTCAATTCTATGTTATTCTGTGACTGACTATTCAGATGTGTATTATTCAGAGCTTTTCATTTCCTTTTTTTCTGACAACATGAGTTTTTGCCATTTCACACATCATTTGTACCTCCACCAACTTTTCTACATTCATTACGGTCTCTGGCAAAAGATTTGGTGAAAGAGGCAGTTGATGCAAATGAGAGTTTTAGATTCTCTACACTCTCCCTTTCTACCAGGACCATGGATAATCAAGAATTTGACTGTGCAAAAAGGAGAGAATGCACTTAGGCATTAGGTAAGGACAGCTTCACGCATAAAAGCGCTAGGAATGCCTTAGAGGGAGTTATCAAGTAAGGAGGAGCAACTGTGAAATAAGATGACATTTTCTTGTTAATGTTACCTGATGCTTTCTGAAATGTCCTAAGAGAAATGATCACAAAAAATTTATAGCCATAATTCATCAACCCATTTCACAGTAGGGAAACACATTCACTGAGGTGCTTTGCCTAAAGGACATATGGTGATTTAGTGGAGATGTCAGGAATCATTCCATTCAAAAAGTGTGTAATTAAAGCCTGCTAAATTCCAGATATAGTTCCAGGCAGGCACTGAGGATATGAAGATGGTAAGACACAGCTCCCACTTATATTTTAGTGGTGAGACAAATAAATAAGTATTTGTTCTTTTTAATTACAGACTCTATTTCACTTTTAGTGTTCAAATTATCTCTTCTTGACTCAGTTTTGGCAGTCTGTATGTTCCTAGAAACTTGTCCATTTCTTCTAGGTTGTCCAATATGTTGGCACATAACTGTTTATAGTATTCTCTTAGGATTTTTTTTTATTTTTGCAGTACTGGATGTGATTTCTCCTCTTTCACATTTTGTTTATTTGGGCCCTCTGTTTTTTCTTCTTGGTGAGCTTGGCTAGAGGTTTGTCAATTTTGTTTATCTTTAAAAAAACAGTGCTTGGTTTTATTGATCTTTTCCAGTGTTTTTTTTATCTCTACTTTATTTATTTCCTCTCTGATCTTTATTATTTCCTTCCTTCTGCTGACTTTAGGTTTTGTTTGTTCTTCTTTATGTAATTCTTTTGGTGGTTTAGGTTGTTTGAGATATTTCTTATTTCTTGAGGAAGGCCTGTATTTCTATGAACTTCCCTCTTAGAACTGCTTTTGCTGCATCCCACAGATTTTGTGAGGTTGAGTTTTCATTGTTGTTTGTCAGGTATTTTCTGATTTCTTCTTTAATTTACTGAGCCATTGGGATTTTTTTTAGTAGCATGTCATTTAGCCTCCATGTGATTTTTTTCTTCCCATTTTTCTTTCCCTGTTTGATTTCTAGTTTCTTACTGTTGTGGTCAGAAAAGATGCTTGAAATAATTTCTGTCCTCTTAAATTTGTTGAGGCTTGTTTTGTATCCTAGTATGTGATCTATCCTAGAGAATGTTCTGTGAGTGCTTGAAAAGAATGTATATTCTGGGTTTTTTGGATGTAGTATCAATTAAGTCCAACTGGTCTATTGTGCCATTTAGGATCTCTGTTGCCTTACTGATTTTCTGTCTGGAAGGTCTGTCAATTGATGTCAGTGGGGTGTTAAAGTCTCCTATTATTATTGTATTGTATTCTTAATTTCTCGTTTTATGTATGTATTTGTTTTATATATTTAGGTGCTCCTATATTGGGTACATATATCATAACGAGTATAATATCCTCTTCTTGTAGTGATCTCTTTATCATTACATAGTGTCCTTCTTTGTCTTTCTTTATGAACTTTGTTTTAAAGTCTATTTTGTCTGATATGTGAATTGTTACCCTGCTTTCTTGTATTTTCCATTTGCATGAAACATCTTTTTCCATCCCTTCACTTTCAATCTATGTGTGTCTTTCATCCCGAAGTGAGTCTCAGGGAAACGTAATTTTAGGCAGAAATAAGAACATGAACGAAAACTTGAAGGATTAGGAGAACTTGATGTTTAAGGACAAATATGAGCAGCTCCATATCCTGGATACTAAAGTGGGAATCATGTACAATCAGGCAATGAGAAAGGAAGCATAAGTCAGTCATGGAATTAACTTAATTACCTTTGCTATGAAGCCTGAGCTGGATCCAATAAATGATGAGAAGCCATTGAAGAATTTTAACTGTGAGTAGTGTGGTTACATTTGTGTTTTAAATATATCATTCCAAATAGATATGGTGAGTGGGTATGAAAGGTGGGGAAGATGATCTGAACAAGGGAAATCTGTTGAAACTATTAAGAAAGCTAAGATGAGAAGATCTTAGATAAACATAAGAAAGTCAGGTGAGGGGCTTCCCTGGTGGTGCAGTGGTTGAGAGTCTGCCTGCCGATGCAGGGGACACGGGTTCATGCCCCGGTCCGGGAGGATCCCACGTGCCATGGAGCGGCTGGGCCCGTGAGCCATGGCCGCTGAGCCTGCGCGTCCGGAGCCTGTGCTCCACAACGGGAGAGGCCACAACAGTGAGAGGCCCGCGTACCGCAAAAAAGTCAGGTGAGGGGAAAGGGAAAGACTTGAGAAACATTTACAAGACAAAGTGTCAGGACTGCTGAACACTTGAATATAGTAGGAAAGGCAAAGCCAAGACTATAATTGCTTCTAGGATTCTAGGCAGGAAATAGATCAAGTAAGAAGTGAAGGAGACTTGGTGGGTGATGAGTTCAGTATTGGCATGTTGAGAGCATCCAAGGAGAGAGGACAAGCATGCATTTTCCTATTCAAGTGAAAATCAGGTTAAATTAGAGCTGGTGATATACATATGTGAATCATCAGCATAGTAGATCACACTATAAGAGTGAATGAAATACCCAAGGAGACAGCATAAAATGCTTGTTCTCAATGCTAGCTGCATATTAGAAGCAACTGAAAAGGTACTCATGCCCAAGCATACCTCAGACCACTTAAATCAGAATTTATGGAGGTATAGCCAGAGTCTGGAATTACTGTGTAAGCGAAAAATAAAGGTGGGCCCAAGGCTGCAAGCCCATGAGGAAAACCAAAAAGAAATGGTCAGAAGCAAGCACATGAAGAGAACCAGAAAAAAGAAAATCTGTCACTACTTTCTTACTCCCAATTGTATTCACTACGACAGAATGAATATGACATAATCATTGTTTTAAAAATAAATATTGTGATACACTATCATTTCAAAAATCCTTGACCGCCACAAGAGCATCCTACTTCAAGAGTTCACATTCTATTTCACCAATACAGAATCAATTAACTGGCTATGCCCCATTATAAAAAATGTGTTCCCAGGGCTTCCCTGGTGGCGCAGTGGTTGAGAGTCCACCTGCCTATGCAGGGGACACGGGTTCGTGCCCCGGTCCGGGAGGATCCCACATGCCACAGAGCGGCTGGGCCCGTGAGCCATGGCCGCTGAGCCTGCGCGTCCGGAGACTGTGCTCCGCAATGGGAGAGGCCACAACAGTGAGAGGCCTGCATACCGAAAAAAAAAAAAAAAATTTGTTCCCAAAAGTTTCATTTCCTTTAAATCATGATGATGCACATATTATTTTAATTGATCAGGTATGTTCAATAATTATAAGAGCTCTGAGATAGTTTTGGAACAAACAATATTTTGGAACAAACACTATTCTTCTTGAGGATTTATCTCTTTAGCTATTTTATTTTCTTGTGTTTTTCTTAAAAGGCTGTTAGTTGAGGGTGGGATAGAACTTGAATACATTACTGATGGAAATTTAAAAGTTAATGTACCTACTTATATTTATATTTACAATATTTAACACCCAAGGTAAATATGGCATGTTTGTTCCCCAAAATTATATTATTGTTTTATTGATAGAGGCAATATAAATACACTCCTTTTTAGATGCAACTGAGAATGTGATTATGACCTCTAACAATGGTAATTTGAATATTAATTCCCATCCATTTCAGCAACTGGCAGTGTCCACCAATTACAGCATTACCTGCCCAGCAGTTGCAGCGGCAAAAAGCAGAATTAGTGTATAAGCTACTGTCACCTGAAACTTTACAGTTCTAATTAGTGAGCCAGTAAGGCTGTCAACAAATAAATGCCCCAGGATTGGCCTGCAAAGACAGCATTTCCCAACCCTTCCCCAGACTCACTCATCCAGCATTGTTATGTCATATCTTCCTAGCTGAAAATTCTGTCTCAAAGAAAACTCTTTATTTTGGCTTTTGGCAACATTCCTTAACAAGAAAGGAGAACAGTGGACAGACAGGTCCTCTGAGCCCACCTGCAGTCTGCAGAAAAATTGTTTCATAATCCTTTTTACTTTTATTTCTATACAACCAGCTTTTGCAAATTCTGACACTGTAGTTATTTTTTTGCTCAATTATTGTACTATAACAATTTTGAGAACTTTATATGTGCCAGACACTTGGCCAGGTATTGGGGATATACAGATGAGTAGTAGAAAAAGATTCTTGCTGTAAGACAGCAAGCCACTCCATTCAAAATGGGGAAATAAACAGATTAGCAGGCAATTAATAAATCAAAGAAAACTACAATAGTGATAGATTTTAGGACATGAGTTAGAATAGAGTCATGGGATTGAGAGTGAGTGGGAAGCTACTTTGGATTTGGTAACTAGGAAAGGCTACTCTGATACTATTTGAGATAAATCATGCATGATGGGATGGAATCAACATCCAAAGGCTACAAAGAAGAGTATTCTAGTAAGAGGGTGCAAAAGCCTAAGGGCAAGAATGAATGAAAAACTTTACATGTTTGAGGAAAAGGAAAAGGCCATTGTGGAACACAGTGAGCAAGGGTAAGACTAGTCCAAGGAGAGATCACAGACATGGACAAAGGCCAAAGCATGTATGGCTTTGTAAACCACGGTAACGAGTTTGAATTTTATTCAAAGTACAATGAGACAAGATCAGGTGTGCAGGGTGGTATGGCCATAACTTACTCAGCCATAAAATGGAACGAAATTGGGTCATTTGTTGAGACGTGGATGGACCTAGAGACTGTCATACAGAGTGAAGTAAGTCAGAAAGAGAAAAACAAATATCATATATTAATGCATATATGTGGAATCTGAAAAAACTGGTATAGATCTTATTTACAAAGCAGAAATAAGAGACACAGACGTAGAGAAGAAACGTATGGATACCAAGGGGGTAAGGGGGAGGTGGGATGAATTGGGAGATTGGGATTTACATATATACCCTATCGATACTATTAATAAAATAGATTACTAATGAGAACCTACTGTATAGCACAGGGAACTCTACTCAATGCTCTGTGGTGATCTAAATGGAAGGAAATCCAAAAAAGAGGGGATATATGTATATGTATTGCTGATTCACTTTGCCGTACAGTAGAAACTAACATAATATTGTAAAGCAACTATACTCCAATAAAAAAAAATTTTTTTAAGTACAATGAGATGTCACTGGAGGGGTTTAAATTGATTTAAGTTTTTAAAAGACTACTTACTCTGGTCCCTGTATAAAGAATGGATTATAATCCTTGAGAAATTCTTACACATTTGCAGCAAGAACATGAACAAGAATGCTCATAGCAAGATTGTTCGGAATAGCAAAAATTGGAAATAGGCCTAATTTTCTTCAGAAGTAGAATAATAAATCGATTTTGTGACAGTCTTGCCATAGACTACTATATACATAGTAATGGAAATGACTGGACTACAGTGAGACATATCAGCGTGGGTGAATCAAAACATAATTATGAGTGGAAAAGCAAATTAGAGAATATTATATATAGAATTATTCCATTTCGATAGAATTCAAAAGCATATACAAACTAAACAACTATTTTTAGGAGATATATATATATATATATATATATATATAATGGAAAAATAAAGTCAAGGTAAACTGCAGACACACCCTAAGGTGACCCCTAATGAGTCACACCATTGTATAATCCTCCCCTGCAGTATGAGCGGAATCTATGAGTATGGACAAAGGTGATGCGATGTCACCCCTGTAATCACACTACATTGTGTAAGACTCCATATTAGCCAACTAGAGTAAGACATTCTCCCACTGGCCCTGAGGTAAGCGGACATATGCTGTGGGAAGGCCTATGATAAAGTTTGCATGGTAAACAACATTCAGGAGCTGAGAGCAACTCCAAGACAACAGTCAGCAAGGAAACAAGAGCCTCAGTCCTATAACCACAAAAAGATGAATTCTGCCAACAACCTGAGGGAGCTAGAAGGGATATTTCCCCAGGTGAGTCTCTGATGAATGCAGTGCAACTGACACCTTAATTGCAGCCTTGGGAGACTGAGCAGAGGACCCAGCTAAGCCAATGCCTGCACCTCTGGAACACACAAACTGTAAGATAATAAAAGTGTGCTGTTTTAAGCCACAAAGTTTGGTAATTTGTTATGGAGTAATAGAAATCTAATAAAGAAATAAAAAACCCCAAATTTGGAATAGTGGTTACCTCTGGGGGAGGTGGGATAGGGGATGTAATCAATGAAAGTCACAGTGTGGACCTCAAAGATATTGTTCATATGCTCTTTCCACTTTTTATATATGCATACCCCCTGGGCTTTACAGATAGTCTATTCTTCCTTTCTTAAGTATAAAATATGTTTCTAGTCAACTATATTTTAGCCTTAAATTCTATTTTATCAAACTTAAAATTGTTACCCCAGCTTTCCCTTGGGTCATACTTACCTACATATCCTTTCCCATGCTTTTATTTTCTACATTATCTTGACATTGTTTAAAATTGGTACTCTAGTAGAGAATGTTGTTAAATATTTTAAATCAAATCTTAGAGTCTCTATCTTTAATTGGCTAAGTTAACCCATTTGTTTTTGGGTTTTTTTTTGCGGTACGTGGGCCTCTCACTGTTGTGGCCTCTCCCGCTGCGGAGCACAGGTTCCGGACACGCAGGCTCAGCGGCCATGGCTCACGGGCCCAGCCGCTCCGCGGCATGTGGGATCTTCCCGGACCGGGGCACGAACCCGTGTCCCCTGCATCGGCAGGCGGACTCTCAACCACTGTGCCACCAGGGAAGCCCAACCCATTTGTTTTTATTGTAAGTTCTATTATTTTAGAACATAATACTGCTATTATTTAAAAAAATATTTTCCATTTTCTGTATTTTTCTTTGCTTTGCTTTTCTCCATTCTTGCTTTCCATCAGATTGAGTGTTCTTATTCTGTTTATGTCAGATTTTCTATATGTGCTCTTATGATGGATGGATTTAACTCAGAACCAATTTAATTTTCTTCCTAATAAAACAAGTGCTACAGCATGCTGGCATGTTCATTTGGTCTCCTCCAGCATATTATGTTAATTTTTTTCTATAATTTTAGTTCTAAGTTCTAAAATTTCCCCAGAGCTGAGGAAAGAATCCAGCAGCCCATGTTGGTTTGCCATTTTGTTAGGAAAAGAAATTTTACATTACAATATTTAGACATGTTCCATTTCTTAAGCTATGTGGCAGGTACAGGAGTTTTGTTTTATTACTAGCCTTTAGGCTTTATGTGTATGTCATATATTACTTTGTATTAATCATCTATTTCATTATTTTTTTAAATAAAAAAGGAGTGCCTGGCTCAGGTAGATATTTAGTGTTAGTAAATTAAGAAGTAGAATATAAAGAACTAAGTGATTATTCTTTTGATCACTGTTTCATAAATGCTCTGGTAACACTAACTACTAAGAAATTATTACAACAGATAAGACGGATCTTGCCCAGCCTTTCCTTTTTTACGTAGAACCAGTGAGCTTTCTATCACATCACTCATTCCATGCCACTGTTAGTTAGTTCATAAAAAGTGTATCTGTTTATCCCAAGTATCCTTAGCCACTTCAAGCATGTTGCTTTTAATGAAGCACGTTGCTTTTAATGAAGCACTTGTTACATGCAAATGGTTATTAATGGGGAGAGTGTAAAAAATAATTTAGCAGAACCCACAATGGGCTTATCTTCTAACAATGGGTGGTAGATATGCTTACAAATAATTATAGAAGATTGGTTGTAATCAATGCAAAAAGAGGGTATAAATAGATGACTAGGAAATGAGAGGAGAAAGCTTAATAAAGATTTCCAACTGATCCTCTGAGGAAGGGAAGAATTGGGACTTCTTAAATAAATGTGTTCTTCTCTCTCCTCTGGGCCTTCATAAACACTATTTTAACTGCACATACACTCTTAGGCATCCTCTTAGCCTAACTCTCACTCATCCTTAGATTCTCAGCTTTGTTGTCATGTCTTTCAGGGAGACTTCCATCCAGCCCCACACCTTTACTTCCCTGAGCCTGCGTTCAGCACCTTTCCTATGTGCGCACCCCAAAATCTGGTAAGTGAACTCTGTTATAACTTTCATCATGGTCTATTTTATATAAAAATTAACTGTTTATTTACAAAATGGAATGCTTCTGTGTATGCTAAATTGTTAGCTAGAGATTTGCCAGTTATCTGTGCGAATTATTTGTATTGGGGGAAAAAAGACTTCTGAGAAGAAATTTTTTTTAGCAGGAAGAGGAAAGTGGGAAATGAAGAACAGAATGTGTATCTCTTCTCCAGTCTGTCCCCAGGCACTGGATCTGACAGAACTTTGTGAGCCTTGGGGCACAAGCAGCTCTTCTTGGGAGGTGACAAAGCACAACATACAGATAGGGCTTAGATCATGTTTTATATTTTGTTGAAGAACAGTGTGTCATACCAGCTTAATGGCAACATGGTGGTGGCTCAAGGATTTTGCAGGGTTGAGACTATGAGAAATTGAACACTGGTCAGGTGGCATTCAGTGACTGCATAGACACCAGGCACCTAACAGTGACTGCATAGGCACCAGACAGAAATGCCTTTTCAGTAACCCAAAGGAGAACACAAAAGGATCCTGTGAGCACATATGAGACACCCTTGGGAATTCTCAGGTAACTCAGGAGGCTTAGAAGGAGAACTGAAGTCTCCAAGTTATGTAGGTTTGAAGCAAAAAGCCTCATGCCAAATTCAGGCATTAAGGCTAATGCAACTTCATTTGCATCTAAGAGATGGTAAGTCTGGAGATTTTTGTAGGAGTCTTTCTACATCCCCTACAATACTGTGATTTCTTGCGAGTAGGTACTGTGCCTTGTTCACTATGGGGTTCCTAGAATTTGGCACAATATCTGACATATACTACATGTTCATTACAAAATTACTCTATTAACTAAATGAATCATGAGTGGTATCAGAACTGAAAAGTGTTTCTTCTAATCGCTCTAATTGTTTCTTTTTACCACTGTATTGAACTGATTCCTGATTTCCTTCATAAAAGATGCTTCAAATGAGCCTTTGAAGAAGTGTGGAATTTATGCTTCTTAAAGTGTGGAATTTGTGCTTCTTGTGTTCTTCCCTCTCATATTCAGCTTTCATAAATGTTATTTTAGCTGCATATACACTCCCCTGAGTCCTCCTACCCTGGCTAATTCCCACTTATGCTAATGATTCACAGGTATCTATTTGCAAGAATTATTTGTATTGGAGAAAAGACCTATTTTGTATGGGTGACTCAGTTTCACGTGGGTGAAGTTGCGAAGGGATAAAAGTAAGTGAAACTTTCAAACATTCTTCTCGGTCTGTTTCAAACCACATCCATTAAAATACAGTATTATCTGGTAAGAACAGATAGGTTTTCAAACAAATACAATCAATCTCTAGTGTAATTTGGTCAATTTGAAATTGTGGACGAAGAATTTTCTCTGTAACGTCCCCCAAACAGTACTATTTCAGAATCAGTCCCTGCTCCATGAGTATTACCTCCTTACATTTAGATTACAGGATTACCTAAAAATGTCTCCATATTTCATATGCTGCATTAGATGTTTTCTAAATAACAAGATAAATTTAGAGTGTAATATGGAAGTAAAGGCTGGTGCGTGTTTAGCAGCATTTCACTTAGAAGGCTGAATCTCTGTGTTGTGGTGAGAAATCAAATCTAATGTCAAAACCCCCTTTTAAGAGAACATGATTTTTCACAGTGATGAGAGAGAGCAAACAAACTTATTTTTAAATTAACTGACTGCTCTCATGTGTCATTAAATAGTATGTATAGATGGTGGAATACATGAAGGTTACACTCTTGCCCCAAAGAGGTAAATCAAACAAGTGGAGAGAATTACACAGCTTTCACAAGCTCATATGTACCTGCTACAGAGTTGCCCATGGAATGTCAGGGCTCCTGGATGGTTTAGATATATGTCTTCCCTAAGGAGTATATTTGAAATTTTATGTAAAAAGCTATATGGCACGAATAACAAGCTAGACTTTTGCACCTCCACTGTCAAAAAGAGCAATACACTGTGAATATGACAACAGATATTTGGCAGTGTAATGGGAAATAAGTGCTCCCAAATAAAAATTTTAAAAAAATTTAAGTCTTTTTGACTAAAATGAAATAAAACTTTTTCATTAAAAATTTACATAATAAAACTAAAAATAGATTATGGGAATAATGGGATTCTTGACACTTTCAGCTAGAGTTGCGTATCTGACTGTCTTATAGAAAAGATATCCTTTGTGTCCTATTTGTACCCTCTCCATCCTCTCGCAATCCATGAGACATGCCTTGCTTTGGCAGGCTCCTAACCAGAAAGTCAAAATATTAAGAAATCAGTTATAAAGGGAGGTGACTCATCTGACAATATTTGCATTACACTTCCCACTGAGCAAGAAGCTTAAGGAAGGATTCTAGTAACTTAGAAATAACATGTTTTTGGAGAAAGTCAAATGAGAGTTCAAGTAGAACTCAACTTATCTGTTCAGGCAACTGCTACACAATTTGATTCTTATAGCCTGTTTAAAAAATGTATGTCCAGGGCTTCCCTGGTGGCGCAGTGGTTGGGGGTCCGCCTGCCGATGCGGGGGACGCGGGTTCATGCCCCGGTCCGGGGGGATCCCGCATGCCGCGGAGCGGCTGGGCCCGTGAGCCATGGCCGCTGGGCCTGCGTGTCCAGAGCCTGTGCTCCACAACGGAAGAGGCCACAATAGTGAGAGGCCCGCGTACTATAAAATAAAATTTAAAAAAATTTTAAAAAAAGGATCATACACCATGATCAAGTGGGATTTATCCCAGGGATGCAAGGATTCTTCAATATACGCAAATCAATCAATATGATATACCATATTAACAAACTGAAGAGTAAAAACCATATGATCATCTCAATAGATGTAGAAAAAGCTTTTGAAAAAATTCGACACCCATTTATGATAAAAACTCTCCAGTAAGTGGGCATAGAGGGAACCTATCTCAACTTAATAAAGGCCATATATGACACACTCACAGCAACATCATTCTCAATGGTGAAAAACTGAAAGCATTTCCTCTAAGATCAGGAACAAGACAAGGATGTCCACTCTCACCACTATTATTCAACATAGCTTTGGAATTCCTAGTCATGGCAATCAGAAAAGAAAAAGAAATAAAAGGAATACAAGCTGGAAAAGAAGAAGGAAAACTGTCACTGCAGATGACATGATACTATACATAGAGAATCCTAAAGATGCCACCAGAAAACTACTAGAGCTAATCAATGAATTTGGTAAAGTTGCATGATACAAAATTAATGCACAGACATCTCTTGCATTCCGATACACTAATGATGAAAAATCTGAAAGAGAAATTAAGGAAACACTCCCATTTACCACTGCAACAAAAAGAATAAAATATCTAGGAATAAACCTATCTAGGGAGACAAAAGACCTGTACGCAGAAAACTATAAGACACTAATGAAAGAAATTAAAGATGATACCAACAGATGGAGATGAATACCAATTAAAGATGATACCATGTTCTTGGATTGGAAGAATCAATATTGTGAAAATGACTATAATACCGAAAGCAATCTACAGTTTCAATGCAATCCCTACCAAACTATCAATGGCATTTTTTATGGAAGTAGAACAAAAAAATCTTAAAATTTGTATGGAGACACAAAAGGCCCATAGCCAAAGGAGTCTTGAGAGAAAAAAATGGAGCTGGAGGAATCAGACTCCCTGACTTCAGACTATACTAAAAGCTAGAGTAATCAAGACAATATGGTGCTGGCAGAAAAACAGAAACATAGATCAATTGAACAAGATAGAAAGCCCAGAGATAAACCCACACACCTATGGTCAACTAATCTATGACAAAGGAGGCAAGGATATACAATGGAGAAAAGACAGTCTCTTCAATAAGTGGTGCTGGGAAACCTGGACAGCTACATGTAAAAGAATGAAATTAGAACACTCCCTAACAGCATACACAAAAATAAACTCAAAATGAATTTGAGACCTAAATCTAAGACCAGACACTATAAAACTCTGAGGGAAACATAGGAAGAATACTCTGACATAAATCACAGCAAGATCTTTTTTGATCCACCTCCTAGAGTAATGGAAATAAAAACAAAAATAAACAATTGGGACCTAATGAAACTTCAAAGCTTTCGCACAGCAAAGGAAACCATAAACAAGACGAAAAGACAACCCTCAGAATGGGAGAAAATATTTGCAAACGAATCAATGGACAAAGGATTAATCTCCAAAATATATAAACAGCTCATGTAGGTCAATATTAAAAAAACAAACAACTCAATCCAAAAATGGGCAGAAGATCTAAATAGACATTTCTCCAAAGAAGACATACAGATGGCCAAGAGGCACATGAAAAGCTGCTCAACATCACTAATTATTAGAGAAATGCAAATCAAAACTACAATGAGGTATCACCTCACACCAGTTAGAATGGGCATCATCAGAAAATCTACAAACAACAAATGCTAGAGAGGGTGTGGAGAAAAGGGAACCCTCTTGCACTGTTGGTGGGAATGTAAATTGATACAGCCACTATTGAGAACAGTATGGAGATTCCTTAAAAAACTAAGAATAGAACTACCATATGATCCAGCAATCCCACTACTGGGCATATACCCAGAGAAAACCATAATTCAAAAAGACACATGCACCCCAATGTTCATTGCAGCACTATTTACAATAGCTAGGATATGGAAACAACCTAAATGCCCATTGACAGACAAATGGATTAAGAAGATGTGGTACGTATACACAATGGAATATTACTCAGCCATAAAAAGGAAGGAAATTGGGTCATTTGTTGAGACGTGGATGGACCTAGAGACTGTCATACAGAGTGAAGTAAGTCAGAAAGAGAAAAACAAATATCGTATATTAACGCATATATGTGGATCCTAGAAAAATGGTACAGAAGAACCGGTTTGCAGGGCAGAAATTAAGACACAGATGTAGAGAACAAACGTATGGACACCAAGGGGGATAAGCCGCGGAGGGGTGGTGGTGGTGGTGTGATGAATTGGGCGATTGGGATTGACATGTGTACACTGATGTGTATAAAATTGATGACTAATAAGAACCTGCTGTATAAAAAACTAAATTAAATAAAATGAAAAAATTAGAAAAAAGAAAGTAGTTATTCGGCAACTATGAAAAAATAATTATTTCAGACAAGCATCATCAATAGATGCTAATAGGGGCTTCCCTGGTGGCGCAGTGGTTGAGAGTCCGCCTGCCGATGCAGGGGACGCGTATTCGTTCCCTGGTCCAGGAACCCACATGCCGCAGAGCGGCTGGGCCCATGAGCCATGGCCGCTGGGCCTGCGCATCCGGAGCCTGTGCTCCACAACGGGAGAGGCCACAGCAGTGAGAGGCCCGCATACAGAAAAAAAAAAAAAAAAAGATTCTAATACTAATGGATGAAAGTTTGGTGAGGAACAGGATACTTACATGGTCTCAAACATCTCTCCACAAATACTCATTAGTTACTTACTTTTTAATAAGTACAAAATACTTTTACAAAAGAAAAGCTTGGCAGAAATCACCTTAATCAAGTAATCAAAGTGTGCAACACCAGTAATGGTAAATCTTAGCAGAGTGTACCTCTTGGTATTATAAACTGAAAATAAAAGAACAATCATTTCTGTTATATTCCTGCTTAATATTCATAACCTAAATTTAATCAAGAAGAAATCTCAGACTAACCTAAATGAGGGGCATTCTACAAAGTAACTGGCCCATACTTTTCAAATATGTCAAGGTCATAAAATACAGGAAAAGCCTAAGGAACTGTTCCAGACCAAAGGAGACTTAAGAGACATGAAAACTAACTGCAACACATGATTCTCAACTGGATCCAGAACCCCTAAAGAATATAATTGAAACAAAAGGTGAAATCTGAATGGGGTATGTGGATTAGATGGTGGAATTATAGTAATGCTAATTTCCTGATTTTTGATGGTTATACTGTGTTCATGTGGGGAAATGCCCTTGTTTTTAGGAAACAGTGAAATACTGAGGCTATATCTGCAACAATTTCAAATGGTCCAGAAATAAACAATAATAAGGATACATAATAGAGAATGAGGGAAATATGACAAAATGTTAATATTGTGGAAGTTGAGTTTGTTGTGCTTTTCTTGCAACCATTCTATAAGTTGGAAATAATTTCCAAATAAAACATTTTTAAAAGGAGAGAGTATGTACTGAATGCATTAAAAAATATATTGTAGGGCTTCCCTGGTGGCGCAGTGGTTGAGAGTCCGCCTGCCGATGCAGGGGACGCGGGTTCATGCCCCGGTCCGGGAAGATCCCACATGTCGCGCAGCGGCTGGGCCCGTGAGCCATGGCCGCTGAGCCTGTGCGTCCGGAGCCTGTGCTCCGCAACGGGAGAGGCCACAACAGTAAGAGGCCCGCGTACCGCAAAAAAAAAAAAAAAAAAAAAAAAAAAAAAAAAAAAAAAAAATTAAAAAATATATTGTAAAAGCTTACTAGCCAAATAAATGACAAGACATAGAAAACAGAATAGGGGTCTCATACAAAATTACCATTTTTACCACAATGTTTGTATTCTTCAAGTTTTGGGGAGCACCAGAAATGAATACTCGTGTGAAAGACTAAAGAATACAAATTATTACAAAGCGTAAGGCGAAGAACACTGAGCTAGAAATTAGGAGCCCTGAGGTTTAAATCTCTGACAATCTCCAGCCTAGTGCCTCGGGATAGTTGTTTACTTTCCTGAGCCTCAAGCTTACTTAGTTATAAAGTGAGTGATTAAACCATAAAGTCCCTTTTATTTCTAAAATTCTATGATTCAGCTTCCTCCAATTGATGGTTTCAACCAAATTACTATGACCTAAATATCAACTAAATATTTGACTAAGCACAAATCAATGATAAAGTTTGTTGGACTACTATTTTCAGATGATCTTGAATTTATTTGATAATATGGGGGAAAATCTAAAAGCACTTTCATATGTAAAAGTATAAAAATCAAAAGCACTTTCAAATGTATATATTTGGTTGTTTTAGATTAAAAATTCTTCACCATTTCTTAACATATGATAGAAGAATCATGGCCTGAGTTGAATTCCAATAATTGCCTGAATCAAGTATCTGGAGAAGTGATTATCAAATTGGTCACATTTTCCTTCTTAACCCTTTAGTGCACTTTGTGTTCAATTAGCATAGCCGATTAGGAAATTACACTAACAAACTCATGGATTCATCATTCAGATGACTCAGTAAACCTCTCACCCTTGCCAGCCATCTGACATATGCTCATCATTAGTCACAAGGTCAACTGAGTGACCACGTATGGATTTATCATTGCAAATTCATCACCAATAGAAAAATAATTCACAAAGCACATCCAATCCGCAGTGGGCTAGTGACATCATTTTTCTGTATGAACACAGAAGATCAAATTAAGTTTCTGGTGCTTTTACCATATGCTATTAATCTCAAACTCCTCCTCTTTGACTTCATAATCGGCTCAAATTTTAAATCCCTGCCAATACCGTTGTGCCTTTTAGACATAAACACCTCCTTAGCTTTGTTACTCTTTTGAGCAGAATTGGGAGGCAAAATATCTAAAGTGCATGTGCTTCTAGTTCTCCCACATTTGTAACCTAGGAGAAGGCGCTCACCTTTTCAATCATGCCTGTGTTGTTGTGTCGGCAATGCAATACACAAAGACACTGCTGTGAGATAAATACTTTTGACTGATCATAATAGTAATATGTTCATCACATTTTCACAAGTCCAATAACTTCCATAAAGCTTAATTTTCAAGTAGGGTGTTCATGTGTTCAAAAGTATATTTTAAAAGCTTACTAGCCAAAGAAATGAAGAAACAAACATGTGGTTTGACACTCATTCTGAATCTTCAAATAGTGATCTCACTGAAATGCACCCTTCTGAATGTGACTAACTATTGGGAATCAGAAGGCAATGTATTTACGTGAAGCAGCTCCATAATACCTTATATCCTTATGGTAATGGAACTCCAAAGCAAAACCTTTACCTAGAAGGAATGCACCTCTAAAAGCAGCCCAGACTCTGGAAACTTGTGGAGCCCTGAGATGAACAGAGGATGATTTGGTAATTGGTTATATGGGATACAGTTCAAATCGTTTAGGTTCTCATTCCCACTCTGTCAGAAGAATGCCAAGAGACAAGCACATACAAAAGGAAAGATCTCATTCTGCTTGAATATTCCATTAACCTATGAGCACCACTGCTCCCTTGGTCAGCTTTTTCAGGGCTTGCTGGCACGTCAGCACTGCTGACTTGGTAGGTCTGATTATGAATGATCAATGTGCCTATTTGCAATAAAACTCTTTGCACAGATCTGGACCCTCAGCCCTTATTCAGTCATGCAGATAATAATGGCAGTTCAAGGCACTTGCCCATAACGCCAAGCTTCATTAAACAAAGGGAATGTCACCAAAAGTCCCTTTAACTGTCTTTTTGCTGCTAGGTAGGGAAAAATTGGCCATTCTGAGAAAATGGAATTTACAGTGTTAATAAAATAAAGATTTGTATATCGCTGTGCTCTACTTTGCACATCTTTCTTGAGTTTCTGAGGTTAAAATCCACCTCTTCAGTGGGGAGCAGAGTGAGAAATGTGAACAAAGGATGCTGTGTGCCTGAGGTCAGATTCTGCTTCAGAGGAAATATTTCAATGGAATTTTCAGGCCTGTGACAGGGAATGGGGTGTTGCCACTCCTCCTCATTCATTACAGATACAACTAGTGTTAGGCTGGTGTCTCAAAGGTTTGGAGGTGGGGGAGCTCCAGAGGAGTGCAGCATGGACTTGAAAAGAGGGTCCCTCTGTGGTGCATTGAGGCATGATGAAGTCTGTCCACTTGCTAGTCTCTGGAAGGGTGTGAAGTTTGGATTACTCGTTTTCTCAGGCAAAATATGTTAACAAGTCACTGTTGTTTGGGGAAAGTGTCAGCTATAGAAGTTCTAATAAGAGATGGTCATCTAAGACACAGTCCCCTGTGTATCACCTTCTTACTCATGCCCCTTCCATGAACTCACACTCCACACCTTTGGCATCACTGCCACGTCCCCTCAATACATATATTAGTTTCCCTAACTGTTTAGAACACCCATTCACCTTTTTTCATAGTCCTCTCCTTAACATAAAACCAGGATTTCAGGACATCCTTAATTTTTCTTTTCCGCTTGAATAACCTGCTATGATTTAAAACTCATAGGGGAATGCGGTATTGAACGTCAAAATAATCATAGTTAAAGTCTGGGTTCCTTTACAATCAACTAAATGGCTATTTCTGCATAATAACTGGTATTTGCACTTCAACTCTTAGGTAATACCAATTCAGGAAAATTGAGAACAAGGGAACCCTTGTGCACTGTTGGTGGGAAATGTAAATTGGTGCAGCCACTATGGAAAAGAGTATGGAGGTTCCTTTAAAAATTAAAAATAGAGCTACCAATGATTCAGCAATTCTAATTCTGGGTATTTTTCCAAAGAAAATGAAAACATTAACTCGAAAAGTTATATGCACCCTCATGTTCACTGCAGCATTATTTACAATAGCAAGATATGGAAGCAACCTAAGTGTCCATCAATGGATGAATGAATAAAGAAAATGTAGTGTGTGTATATATATATATATATAGATAGATATAGATATATAATGGAACATTATTCAGCCATAAAAAATAATTAATGCCATTTACAACAACATGGATGGACCCTGAAGACATTATACTAAATGAAATAAGTCAGAGAAAGACAAATATTGTACAATCTCACTTATATGTAAAATCTTACACACACAAAAGAGATACAGAGAACAGAATGCTGGTTGCCAGAGGTGGGGATTAGGGAGTGGGCGAAATGAGTAAAGGCAGCCAAAAGGTATAAACTTTCAATTATAAAATAAATAAGTGATGGGGAGGCAATATACAGCATGGTAACTATAGTTAATAATACCGTATTGCATATTTGAAAGTTGTTAAGAGAGTAGATCTTCAAAGTTCTCAAATTTTTGTTACTATGTATGGTGACAAATGTTAACTAGACTTATTGCGGTGATCATTTTGCAATATACACATATATGGAATCATTATGTTGCATAGGTGAAACTAACATAATGCCAATTACATTTCAATTTTAAAAAAAGAAAAACAATGGACAAATGAGAAATTATTCTGTGCGATGAATAAACACAGTCACAAAACTTAGATAAATTAGGCTCCAAATAAAACACCTTTCCACAGAAAGATTTTTGTCCTCAAGTGTTTGGAAATATTTTTTCCTGTTTTGACCCATAAAAAGTAGACCTAAGGTCGGAGGTATACGTACATGGACATGTAGAACCTAATAAGACTAGTTGTTTTGTTCCAATTCACTACTAAATGCTAAGGAAAAATAGACCATCAAGTTTTCATGCCCATTCAGAAGTTGACTGGTGAGCAACTTACACACAGCAGTGGTCTGCAGAGCAGCCCTCTTTGCAAGCAAACAGCTTTCCCTTCTGAATCCTTCTCAAACTTTTAAAACTGTATGAGTCTCTCTGCTCATTCAAAGCCCAACACTTATTTATGCCCGCAAGTCACCTTGCAACAATTTTGTACGGGAAGGGAAATGTGGAAAAGGTCCAAAAAAGAGTAGAGAAGGAGGTGGTTTGGTTAATTTCAGTGGTAATGAAATTAAAAGTACAGAGGAATAATATTCCCAAGATACCCTCCTGAAAAAAGATGCCACACAAAGAATAACTGAAGGACCTGAATATGACTGGCTCAAAGGAAAAACTAAGGGAAGACTTCAGAGTTACATTCAAACATTTGAAGTTTATCTGCAGATGGGGTATGGAGATTTGCTCTGTGTTTATCTGAAGGTCAGAAATGGGATTAATGGGTGAAAGTTGTCAAGTAGGAGATTTTGTTTCAACCTAAAAACAAGAACTTTTGAATCACAAAAACTACCGAACTATGGCTTGCTCAGGAGGTCACGTACTCCCTATGCCTATTTATGAGAGACACTTTAGGAGGCATTACTGGAATGGGTGAGAGATTATTCTTAGATGATTTTTAAAAATACTTCAAACTTTAAGAATTCTATAACTCAATGATGAGGCAGGAGCTAAGAAAGTTTGTGAAGTAAACCAACAAAAAACACAACTAGCATTATTTACTACCCTAATATCATCTTCAAGGCAGACTCGAGTCCCGTTTGGCATTCTCAGTAGGGCATACATCTCTCTTAACCAGTAAGATGATATGAACCTTAATTTCATGAAAATTAACTAATTTTGCTTAAAGAAACTTGAAGAAAAATCAAGAAATGACAGAGTACTATTCTGTAAAGTGATTCCATCTATGGAAACTCCCTGTGGCATTAAGATGTCCAGGTTTAAGTTACACAGTTTCTTGGTGTTTTGGAATAGTTTGATCACCTCAATTCAGTTTGGATGAGAGAAGCTCACTGTTCTCATTTTAAAGCTCAGGGATAAGATATTCTTAATACATCCTTCTCTTTCCTCCCATACTCTTCCAAGACACGAGAAGCTTCTGCCCAATACCATCTATTCAAACTGAAAGACTAACTGAGCTATTCAAAGATCCCTCCCAGGCACTTAGAGCTTTGTGCTATTGTCCAGCTGTATAATGCTCTGGTGAAGTCTGTGGTTCAGTCTGTTCTAATACACCTCCCACCAGCTGGAATACATGCCTTTAGCATTACAGTCTCTTTTCCATTATTTTTAATCCAGGCCATTCAGGGTTTGTTCTATTTTGTTTTGGACAGTATTATTATGTCCTTGGCCTCCAGTATTGGGGTTTTTTTCAGTACATTTCTACTAGAATATAAATGTTTGTAGATGAAATTGCTCCTATATGGTAGGTAGGAACCCTTCATATTTTTGTCTTTTTGTATTTTCCATTGCATTTGGCATAATGCCTTGCACACAATAGATGTTTTTTTTTCCTGCCCAAGAAAGTGTTGCCTGAAAAAGGAAAACAATGCTGAAATGATGACATTTATAAAATATCATACACTGAAATAATCTTTTGATACTTTTCATTCAACAGTAATTGACCAATTTACTATTGAATTCTATTAAGAGATTTGAAGTACCTGATCATCTACAATATAAAATCAACAACCTTAGTTTTCCAGAGTGAAAGAGGAAGAAAATCGGAGTGAAAAGAGTAAAATCAGTTTTTGAGCAATTTCATGATTTCCCTATATGAACACTATATCACTGAGTCACTAAATATTTTCAACAAAAAGAAGACTTAGCAACTAACAAGTCCAACTTCCTGAAGTGAAAGATAGACTATTATACGTTAGGGAAATGATTTGTTTTGTTGTTAAACAAGAGGACCAAACTCTTGGCTAGATTTTTAAAAAGCAAAGGTGAGGCAGGGGCTTAGGGGTTGGGGAAGAGATATAAAAGGGCAAGGTCTTTCTTCTCTTTCTCAGAGAGTCCAGTAGATGTTGACAGTCCCCCTTGGCATAGCCAGAGTTCTGCTGTGGTGGAGTTTGCTTAGTGGGTAACAGATAATAATGATTTATGGAGGACAATTACTACCAATTATCTTGTTTCCGTCTAGAAGAGGAAACTTCCACTCTATTCCCCAGGGAGCAAACCATGGAAGAGGTACTCAGGCTCTCCCTCAACTCACTCCTCTCGTGGAAGAAAGACTGATGTAATTGATAAATTTGGGAGAAGTAATGAAGTCCATTCAGCTCAGCATCTTCTGGGTCCCTCTCTTTCAGATCTTGCTTGACTGAATAATGCAAGCTTTTGGGCCTCTTCTCCCATGTGATAGTTTAAGAGCTCAAGACCTACCCCTGCAAGGAGCAGCCTACAGTTCTAAGGAGAGAAGAAAGGTTAAAATCGAGTGATATATTAGCAAGACCTCTCTGGCCATAAATCTAAAGTAATATTCACTAATTCAGTTGTTAGAAGTAATAAGGATTTCTATTTGTCTGACTCCCACGTCCTATCTCACAGTTGTTTCAGTATTTGCAAGAAAAAAGATAACAGAAGAGAAAAAGTCTCAATTTTTAAGCTCATGCATTAAAGAACTGTATTTGTAAGCTATCCTTTAAAATTATAATGATTTTAAAGCCAACATGGAAAATTATTAGATAACTCAGCCTCCAAGTTTTCAATATTAAAATAATCTGTATTCAATTTTTATACTGTTCCTTTTAGTAAAACAGAAAAATTTGAACTGTTACAGCAAAACTTGGTATCCATTTCTTGTGAAGGAAATTTATATTTGCCAGTATATTAAATGTATATATAAATTTATAATTTGGGGCTTTGGACAGTAGAACTATCTTATCAGTTTATTTATGCTAGCCTCATAATGAACACTATTTCTCTTGCTGTGGGTGACATTATTCCCAGATACACCACATCTGAAACATAACCATATACTTAATCATCATATCAAATAGTATTTTTGGATGGCTTTAAAATATTTTCACTTATATTCTTCTATTCAACCCTTTCAACAGCACCATAATTTGAGTAGTACAAATAGTTTTATCTACATTTTAATGCAAAAATTCACAGAAAGATTATGTGACTTCTTGAAGTTACCCAACCAGTAGTAAAAAAAGCTGATACTAGTACCCAAGTGTCCTGTCTCCTATTCCTACACAATTTTTGTGTATTCATTATATTGTCATTATATTACAAACTTATAAGGGCAGTATTAATTGCAGGTGACTAAAATGGTATGATTTGTTCTTTGTTTGGCTTCTAAGAGCATATTAATTCAATGTAATTAAAAATATTTGTTGAGTATCTAGCACATGGTTTAGCAAATAACTCCAACAACAGTAATAGTAATGGAAAGCTCTAAATGTGTTAGGATAGGAGAATGAATGGATAGCTGGATGGATGAATTAAAGGATGGATAAATATGCAATTAGCACAAAAATAAAAGAACAAGTTTTAACTCCTAAGGAGGACAGATGTAGTAATACACAAACAGTTAGAATTCATGTTGATACGTGGTATAACAGAGACAAGTACATTGTTCTAGGAGAACAAGAGACAGAACAAATCATTGTGCCACGTTTTGAGATTATTCTACAACTGTTGCACCATAGACCCATTGAAATGTTCTTTATGTGGTAAAGAAGAGAATTGGAAGTAATGAAGCATGAAAGGCCCATTGTCAGAATTTTTCAAAGAAAGATACCTTAGAATCCATGAAAATCAACAAAGAATCTAGGAATTTGAAACCCCAAAGAACTTAAATGAAAAGCCCAGCCTTACATGTTTTTATTAAAGCAGTGACATCCAGATGGGGTGGAGGGCAGAAGGAAGACACGTAACATCAATGTGCATGTATTTTTAGTAGTAAAAGAAAGCACTGAACCAAGGCACTAACCAGACACATTTCTAACCTTGACATGAGTTGCTGATGAAATGGTCCTTAGGATAAACAGCACAATTGGCCTTATTTTGACCTGAGTCAGCAGGAGCTTTTAGCAGGAGTTCTATCCTGTAAATGTCCTCTGGAACAAGAACAGAACACACTGTTCAAGTTGCTCAAACAGAGCTGGTGGGTCAGTAACTGACACAAGGGAACTTAGGTAGAGGCAGAACAGGGAGAGGATCTCTTTCAGAAGTGCTGAGCGTTAAGGGCATTTAACAGAGTGAAAGGGAACTATTCTGGGAAAAACAATATCTGAATCCAAAATACTTCGGCAATTTAATCGAATATGCTGCTTAAGGAAAAAGCAGTCTGCACCCCAACACCTGCTGGACCTAATGGACTCTGAAATGTTGTTTCAGAATTAATCAAGTCATTTAAAATCATAGCTGCAGTCTCCATTCACTACTCCTGTGCATAAATGTGCTGATCCCAATACTAATCCATGTCGGGTGACTTGAGCAATATATCACCATAATTGCCATTTTAGGGCTGCAAATTGGAGTTAAAATAACCAGATGCAAAAGAGATGGCCATCTCATACTCTCAAGATGGATCTTCAAAGTTCAAGGAGAGTTCAAGCATGGAAGAGGCAATAGAAAGGGGTCAAGTGTAAGGGGATTGTTCATGTTCAAGAGGAATTAACTTTACAAATACTTTGTTTCTGAGGTGGTAATTGTCCCATCTTACAGTTATGCATACCTCATTTACTCGTTGCATTCTTCTCAAGCATTTAATGAAACGAATTTGATTTTGACAAAATATTCCGTTTCAAAATTGCCATTAATTTTCAAGATTTTTTTATTCTCTGCTAAATTGTCTGTTTTAAAGGGATAGAGACTAAATTTGGGAAATCTAATATTTCCCTAGCTAATATTCTAGCAAGAGTCCATGTCAGTTTCAGATATTTCCTTCCTAGCTTAGTCAATTAAATCACTGAACTAAAAAAAGTCACCAACATCACAAACATCCCAAACTCAAAAGGCCAGGAAAGAGTTCTGTCCCATGCGAGTAAAATGAAGGCAGTTTTCTAGCTTATCTGTCACAATTTCTCACTTACTCTTTGCTTTGGTTAAATCACCATTCCCCTGATATCTTTAAAATAAATCAGTGTAAAAAGGAAGCACAATATACTACCTCTATTTCAAACTCCAAACTTGTTAACATAGCGCTTAAGGGCCTTCACAATCTGGAGCCAACCAATCTGTTTAACACCTCTTTTTTTCACAAGCCCTTGTACTCCAGCTTCTGCCACAACAAATGGCTCATTGTAATTCAAAGAAGAAGGCTTGTTTAAACCTCTAGCCTTTTCAAATGTTCTTCTCTCTATATGACTTATTTCTCTTCTCTCTTCCTCTAGCTAGTACACTTACAGTCATTCTTTAATACCCAGCTGAAATGTCACTGTCCTTGTTTGACTAGCCATTCCAATACAGGGCAGTTAGATTTTTTTTTTTTTTTTTTTTTGCTCTCCCATAGTGAAGAATGCAAGCCTCCACTGCAATCACTTATCACAACATATTATACAAATGTTCTTTGATATTTTCTTTGTGTCTGTCACCTTCAATTACATTATGAGGTAATAGAGTAAATATACTGATTTTCATAATTGTTGGAATAATACCTTAAATGTAGATAAAAGCAATTTTCAAAATTATAAAGCAATATTAAAATTGGAGTTGTTTTGCTATTATTATTTCTCAAAGCGAACAATATATCAACATATCATAGATATTTCTTTGGGTCTAATCTAGCAACCATCAGGATAGGGTGGATAAAATATTTGAAGAAATAATGGTCAAAATTTTTAAAAATTTGATGAAAATTTCAACCTTCCATTCTAAGAGAGTCAATTAAACACAAGAAAAATAAATACAAAAACCACATCAAGGCATATCATAATTAAATTGCTGAAAACTAATATTAAAGAAAAAATTATAAATGCAGCCACTGAAAAAGAACATGTTACATAAAACAGGGAACAAAGATAAGAATAACTTCAAATGTTAAAAACAATGCAGTCCAAAAGATAATGCAATGACATTTTTAAAGTGCTGAAAGAAAAAACATGGTAAAACTAGAATTCTATATATGGGAATAACTTCTTCAAAAAAGAGGGTTAAAAAATATGCTACAAGGATATATTGTACAACACAGGGAATATAGCTAATATTTTATAATAGCTGTAAATGCAGTATAACCTTTAAAATTATGAATCACTATATTGTACACCTGTAACTTATGTAATATTGTACATCAACTATACCTCAATAAATAAATAAATAAGTAAAATACAAGGAAAAAAAGAAGGAAAAAGTATACTTTAGGAAAAACTAAACCTCAGAGAAATTTTTGCATCAGACTTCTATTAAAGAAATATTAAAGTAATTAATTCTTCAGGCTAAAGAAAAATAAAACCACATAGAAATTCAACATACACAAGGGAACCTATGCATGCCAATATGGTAAATATGTGGTAAATCTAGTAAATATTTTAGTCATTTTTAAAGTTTCCTTAAGAAATAATTAAATATTTTAAAATAATAATAACAGTATTTTGAAGTTTATAACATGGGAAAAAAATATCACAACAATATAACAAAGGACTGGAGGAGAGAAATGGAAGTATACAGCTCTAAGATGATTACAATATGCATAAAATGGTATAGTATTATCTGAATGTAAATTATAATAAGGTAAATTATGCATAAACTAAGTGAAATAAAACATACATTGCTAATAATACAAAAATATATCTAAGAACAAACACTACAAAATACTCCTTAGTTCCCTGTGCTATACAGTAGATCCTTGTTGGTTACTTTATATATAGTAGTGTGTATGCTTTAATCCCAAACTCCTAATTTATCCCTCCACCCACTTTCCTCTTTGGTAACTAGAAGTCTGTTTTCTATATCTGTGGGTTTATTTCTGTCTTGTATATAAGTTCATTTGTATCATTTTTAAAGATTCCATATATAAACAATATCATATGATATTTGTCTTTCTCTGTCTGGCTTACTTCACTTAGTATGTTGATTTCCAGGTCCATCCATGTTGCAGCAAATGGCATTATTTCATCCTTTATTATGGCTGAGTAATATTCCATTGTAAATATATACCACATATTCTTTATCCATTCATCTGTCAGTGGACATTTAGGTTGCTTCCATATCTTGGCTATTATAAGTAGTGCTTTAATGAACATTAGAGTACATGTATTTTTTTTGCTATTGTTTCTCCAGATATATGCCTAGGCGTAGGATTGCAGGATCATATGGTAGTTCTAGTTTTAGTTTTTTAAGGAACCTTCATACTATTCTCCACAATGACTGTACCAACTTACATTCCCACCAATGGTGTAGGAGGGTTCCTTTTTCTCCACACCCTCTCCAATATGTATGGAAACACAAAAGACCCTGAATAGTCAAAGCAATCTTGAGAAAGAAAAACAGAGGTGGAGGAATCAGACTCTCTGACTTCAGACTATACTAAAAAGCTACAGTCATCAAAACAGTGTGGTACTGTCACAAAAACAGAAATATAGATTGATGGAACAGTATAGAAAGGCCAGAAATAAACCCACGCACCTATGGTCAATTAATCTACAACAAAGGAGGAAAGAATATACAATGGAGAAAAGATAGTCTTCTCAATAAGTGGTGCTGGGAAAACTGGACAACTACATGTAAAAGAGTGAAATTAGAACATTCTTTAAAACCATACACAGAAATAAGCTAAAATGGATTAAAGACCTAAATGTAAGACTGGATACTATAAAACTCCTAGAGGAAAACATAGGCAGAACACCCTTTGATATAAATTGCAGCAATATCCTTTTGGATCTGTCTCCTGGAGTAATGGAAAAACAAAAATTTAAAAATGGGGCCTCATTAAACTTAAAAGCTTTTGAACAGCAAAGGAAAACATAAACAAAATGAAAAGACAATCTACAGAATGGGAGAAAATATTTGCAAATGATGAGACTGACAAGGGATTAATCTCCAAAGTATACAAACAGCTCATACAGCTCAATATAAAAACAAACAACCCAATCATAATGGTATTAAATTAGAAATCAATAAAAAATATCTGGAAATGCCCCAATATTTTGAAATTAAAAAACACTTTTCTGAAAAACCCATGGATCAAATAAGAAAGCAAAAAGTAAAATTAAAAATTATTTGACCTGACAGAAAAAAATATACAATACATCAAAATTTGTGGGATACAACTAAAGCTGTGCTTAAAGGAAATTTATTGGTTTAATTGCTTATGTTGAAAAAGAAGAGTTTTCAACATAAAATAAATGATCTGAAAGTTCCACCTTAAGAAGCTACAATCAAACAGAATATTAACTATAAAATATTAGAATAAAGGAAATAATATTGATATGTTAAGTCAATTAACATATAAGTGAAAAACAATAGACAAAAAATAGAAAACAAAAGCTGGTTCTCTGAAAAAAAAATTGAAAAACCTCTAATTAGACTAATCAAGGAAAGAAGGAGAGAACAAACAAGTAAATTCAGCAATTTATGTGAAAAGAGCAAATTACTTGAAAGACAGAAATTACTAACACTGACACAAATCATCCCTACATCTAGTATGGAAATTAAATTTGGAAATAAAAACTTTCTCACAAAGAAAACTGTAAGCCCAAATAGCTTTACTAGTTGAAATCTAGCAAATAGTTAAGGAAGAAATAATTCTAATGCTACAAAAAATATCTTAGAAAATAAAGAAGGAGGGAATGCTTCCAAACTCGGTCTAAATGGCCAGCATTACTTTGATACCAAACCAGACAAAGACATAACAAAAATAGGTCGCCAGTAACTCTCATGAACATAGATGCAAAAAAGAATCTTAACATAATATTAACAAATGAAATCCAGCAACATTGAAAAAGTTAATGCATAATAACCAAGTAAGGTTTATCCAAAGAATGTAAAGATGGTTTAACATTTGAAAATCAATTTACTTAACCAAACTAGGGCATTAAGGAGAAAAATGATATAGTTATCTCAATAGATACAGAAAATCAATTTGACAAAAATCTATACCCAATTATGTTTAAAACTATCAACAAACTGGGAATAGAAGAAACTTCTTCAACCTGATAAAGGATACATATAAAAAACCTATAAGTAATATCATAGTAGAGAAAGATTGAACACTTTCTCCCAAAATGGGAAAGAAGTCATGGGTATTCCCTCTCACTACTCCTATTTAATACTTTCCCTACCCTACCAACTGCACTGACATAGGAAAACAAAGTAAAACAACACAAAAAGCACACAGAGTGGAAAGGAAGAAGTAAAATTGTCTCTACATGTGATTGTGTACATAGACAACCCTACAGAATCTGGAGAAAACTAACAGAACTAATAAGTGATTTTAACAGTCACAATATAGAAGGTCTGTATACAAAAATCACCTGTATATCTAAATACTTGCAGCAAACAATTGGAAAATATGATTTTAAAAATTCAATTTATAATAGCATTAAAATATGAATTACTTAAAAAAATATGAATTACTTAATGGTAAAGTTAACAAAATATATGAACTACCTGTACAGTGACAACAACAGAAACATTGCTAAGAGAAATTAATGAAAATTTTAAAAAAAATTTTAAAGGGGGAAAATATACTATGATCGTGGATTATATATTCAATATTTTAAGATGTAAATCATCCCCAAACTGATCTACACATTTGACAGAATCCCAAACAAAATTCCATCAGCGCTATTTTGTGGAAATTTACATATTTATTCTAAAAATTATAAAAAGACAAAGAATCTAGAACACTCAACACAATTCTGAAAAAGAACAGAGGTGAAAGACATATACTACCTCATTTCAAGATTCACTGTAAAGTTATCAAGAATCAATACAGCGATACTGACATAATGTACAATGGAACAGAATAGTTAGCCTAGAAAAACAGCCACACCTGAACTGATTTTCAACCCCAGTGTCTAAGTAATTTGATTGAAAGGGATAGTCCATTCAACAAATATTGCTAGAACAACTTAATATCAAAAGGTGGAAAAGTGAACCACATCTATTATGTGATACAAATTTTAACCTAAAATGTATTTTAAACTTAAACATAAAAGTTAAAGTTATAAAACTTCTAAAAGAAAATATAGGAGAAATTCTTCCATGAAGAATCTTTATGGTCATGTTTTCTTAGATAGGACACAAAGTATTATTAAATAAAAACTTGATAAACTGGACTACATCAGTATTAAAACTTTTGGCATTAAAAGTTTTCCAAGATATAAAAGAATTTTTAAAACACAACACTAAGAAAATGAATTAACCAATTTTTTTAAATGGGAAAAAAATTGACAAGACATATCATAAAGTAGCAATATGAATGGCTTATAAGGACATGAAAAGATGCTCAGTAGTACTTATGCTTCTGGTCAAAATGGAGTTTCCAAAACTGGACAGATAAGTGAAACAATCGTTCTCAAGACATTGGAAATCAAGCAATGGGAGATCAGCTAACCTAACGAGTTTAACCTGATGATAGCCCCAACGTAGGGAGAAAATGTCCAGGCCATGGTACATAGCAGGGGGAATCAACTAGAATGCAAAAGTCTCCCTGAATTGAAGACAAAGTTGTTAAGTCTGTGGAGGTCAATACAACCAGACTTTGTAGGGCAGAGTATCAAAGAGAAGAGAACTGTGAAGACAAGAGTATTCTAGAAATCTGAGGGTCTCCCCTGAATATTCAGAAATTATTACAAGAAACTGCTAAAAACTGGAGAGAAAACACCAAGAAGCATTAGAAAGGACAATCCCTTAGGCACACACAGAGCCAGAATTAATGTTTGTTCAAATCTGACAGAGTGTAACGCCTCATACTTCATGGTGAATGAATCAGTAGAGTATCCAGAAGTGTTTTCTCTCAGTAGTGCGGCAAGTTAGCCACTGACTAAATTGTGTTATGGTCATGTTTGTCAAAGCTTAAGAGCAAGAACTGAAAGAATCAAGCTGTTTTCAAGTACCACAACATAAATGCACAAATATTTGGAAATATTTATAGGATTGCAAAACATCCAGAATCTGACAAGTTAAAATTCACAATGTCTGGCATCAGATTAAAAATTAAAAGTCATGCAAAGAAGTGATCATAATGAAAAAACTCAATAAATTGAATCCAAAACAAATATGACACAAATAATAGCATATACAAACATATTAAAATTATTATAACTGTATTCAATATGTTCAAGAAGCTAGAGAAAAACTTGACATGTTAAGTAGAGATATGGAAGATAAATTCTTTAAAAGGACCCAAATTGCATTTCTAGAGGTGAAAACAATGTCTGAAATGAAAATACAATTGGTGGGATGAACAGAGTAGATATTGCCAAAGAAGAGAGTAGTGAGCTTGAAGACACAGCCAAGAAAAGAAAAAGCTATCCAAAAGTACTAGTACTAGAACTAAACATTACTCATACTAAACAAGAAGTAAATCATATCACTTGAAGATAGACTGGGATAAGCCAAAAATATATACTATAAACACCAATGCAACTATGGAAATGACACAACAAAGAGTTATAAGTAACAATAAAACAAAGGCAATAAATTTGAATCATTAAATAATCTCTATTAAAGTAAAAGAAAGCAGAGGAGAAGGGGAAAGGGAAAAAAAATAATGAACGGGGAAAAAAAAAGCAAAATAGCAGAATTAACCCTAACCATATCAATGCAAATGACCTAGGACCTAAACATTACAATAGCAAAGATTGGCAAATTAGACAGAAAAAGACCCAACTACATGCTTCTCACAAGAAATACCTTGTATATATAAAGATACACTAGGTTGAAAGTAAAAGGATAAGAAAAAATATACCAGGATAACACTAATCAAAGGCATGCTGAAGTGGTTCTATTAATATCAAAGTAAATTTCAGAGCAAACAATATCACCAGGGATAAAAAAAGATCATTCTACAATGACAAAGAAGTCTATTCATTCAAAGGACACACCTATCCTAAACATTTATTAACCTAACAACAGAGTTGCAAACACAAAAACTGATAGAACTGCAAGGAAAAATAGGCAATTCTACAATTACAGAAGGCGATTTCAACTCTCCTCTTTCAATAACTGATAGAACAAGTAGACAGAAAATCATTAAGGATACAGAAGATGAACACTATAAACAAAATTGGTGTACTTAGCATTAATAGAGCACTCCACCTAAAAATAGCAGAATAGGCCTTCTTTTCAAGTGCACATGGATCATTTACAAGTCATATAAGATATACTGTCTAATCACAAACAGATTAAATTAGAAATGTATAAAAGAAAAATATCTGGAAAACTCTCAAATAACAAACTTCATGGGTCAAAGAAGAAATCAAAAGAGAAATTATAAAGTATTTTGAATTGAATGAGAATGAAAAATACAATATCAAAATCTATGGGATGTTTCTAAAGCAGTACTTGGAGGGAAATGTATAGCACTAAATGTCTATTAAAATAGAAGGTTTCAAATCAATGACCTCAAGTTCCTCAGTAAAGGAAGAGCAAATTAAAACCAAAGTAATTTAAAATAAATAATAAAAATCAGAGCAGATATCAATTGAAAAGAAAACAGAAAATCAATGCTTTTCAAAGTGCTTCTTTAGGAAGACCAATAAAATTAATAAATCTCTAACAAGACTAATGGGAAACAAAAAAGAGATACCACAAATTGCTAGTGTCAGGAATGACAGAATCAACTTCACTGCAGATTCTGCACATATTAAAAGTATAATAAGGGAATAGTATAATAACTTTATTCCAGTGGATTTGACATCTTAGATTAAATGGATAAATTCCTTGAAAGGCACAACCTACTAAAGCTCCCTCAAGGAAAAACAGATAATCCCAATATTACAATATCAATTAAGAATGGAATTTTTAGTTAAAAACCTTGACACTAAAATATCCCCCATCCAGATGGCTTCACTGAGGAATTTTAACAAATATTTTAAAAGGACATAATACCAATTCTATATAAACTCTTCCAGAAACCTGAAGAGGAATACATATTCCTAAACATATTGTGTAAGGCCAGCATTTCGTTAATACCAAAACCAAAAAAGTGTACTTCAAGAAAAGAATAATATAGACCAATATCCTTCATGAACACAGACCCAAAAATCCTTAATAAAATTTTAGCAAATAAAATCCATCAATATATAAATACACCATGAGAGACTAGAGTTTATCCTAGTAAAGCAAGTTTGTTTTAAACTTTGAAAATCAATGTAATTCATCATATTTGTAGAATAAAAAAGAAAAATTATATCATATTTCAATAAATGCAGAAAAACTATTTGACAAGCTCTAACATTTATTCCTAACAAAAACTCTCGTAAAAGGGAACTACCTCAACCTGACAGAGGGCATCTATGAAAAACCTGTAGCTAAAACTTTAAATAATGGTGAAAGACTGAATGGTTTCCCTCTAAGATCAAGATCAAGGCAAGAAGTCCACTGTACAAAACTGTACTAGAGGTTCTAACCAGTGAAATGAGGCAATAAAAATAAATTAAAAGCATAGACTGTAAAGGAAGAAGCACTGTCTTTATTCACAGACAATATGATCAACCATGTAGAAAGTCAATGAAATCTTTAATAATAAAATTAAGTGAGTTTAGTATTAAAGGTTGAAGGATACAAGATCGATACACAAAAAACAACTGTATTTATGTCCACTCACAATGATCAAAGGAAAATTAATATAAATACACAATATAATTTACAAAAGCAACAAAAATATAAATACTTAGGGGAAATCTGAAAAAAGATGTATATAACTTGTATACTGAACATAAAATATTGCTGAGAGAAATTAAAGAAGACTTAAGTAAGTGGGAAAATTCACTGTATTCATGGATCAAAAGATTCAATATCATTAAGATGTCAATTCTGCCAAAATTTATTTATAACACAATCCCAATCAAAATCCTAGCAAAGTCTCTTGTAAAAATTGACCAGCTCATTTCAAATTCATTTAGAAATACAGAGGACCTAAGACAGTCAAAACAACATTGAAAAAGACCAAGTACAAAGGACTAATATACTACCTGAAACTTATCATAATGTGATAACACTGAAGAAAGTGATTATAGACAAACAGATAAACGCAAGGGAATACAGAGTCCAGAAATAGACCCACATATATATGGTTCTATAATTTTTGACAAATATACAGAGGCAATTCAGTGGAAAGGATAATCTTTTCAACAAATGATGCTGAAACAATTTAATATCCATATGCATAAAAACAAAAGAATATGCAACCAAATCTTGAATCTTGTACAAAAATTAGTTCACAATGGATCACAGATATCAACATAAAACTTAAAACTACAAAACTTCTAGAGGAAAATAAGAGAATATCTTTGTAAGCTTGAGTTATGCAAAGAATTTTTAGCTATGACACTAAAAGCACAATCCATAATGAGAAAAATTGATAAATTACATTTCAAGAAAATTTTAAATTTCTGCTCTGCCTAAGACAGCATTAAGAGAGTGAAAAGACAGACCACAGACAAAGAGAAAATATTTGCAAATCATATAATTATATTCGAAATATAAACATAACTCACAACACTCCATACTAAGAAAACAAGCAAGCGATTTTTTTAACGGGCAAAAGATTTGAACAACCAGCTCACCGAAGAGATACAAATTGCAAATTAGTACATGAATAGATGCTCAATATCATTAGTCACCAGGAAAATGCAAAGCAAAACTATCATATGATACCACTCTACATCTATTTGAATACTGAAATTAAAGAGACTAATCTTTCCAAGTCTTGGTGAGGAGGCAAAGCAATTGGAATTATCATTTACTGTTGATGGGAATGTGTAATAGTAACCACTTTGGAAAACTGTATGCAGTTTCTTAAAATGTTAAACATATACATAACTCATGACCTAGCCATTGGGCTCCTATGTATTTACCAAAATGAAAGAATATGTTTATTCAAAGATTTAAATACAAATGTTCATAGCAATTTTATTTGTACAGCTAAAGAGTAGAAACAGTCCATATGCCAATCAACACGTGAATGGAGAAATACAATGTGATATATCCACACAGTAGAATGCTGCTTAGTGTTAAAAAGGGGATAAACTATTATACACACAACAACACTGATGAAAATTGAAATAATTATGCTAAGTGAAAGAAGATAAACAAGAGTACATAATATACGGTTCTATTTATATAAAATTCTAGAATTTTCAAACTATTTATAATAACAGAAAATAGATGGGGGTTGGGAGGAGAAAAGAGAGGAATTTCAAAGGGGCACAATGAAAGTTTTTAGATATGGATATGTACATTATCTTGATTACATGATGGTTTCACAAATGTTTACATATGTTAAAACCTACCAAACTGTACCCTTGCAATATGTATAGTTTATTATACCAATTAAGCCTCAGAAGAGTTGGTTTAAAAATATTCAACCTTCTTAATCATCAGAGAAATACACTTTAAAACCAAAATGAGGTATCACTACACACTCACTAGAATGTCTAAATAAGGATAATAGTACCAAGTGTTGGTGATGATATGTAGCCACTAGAACCATCATATATTGCTCTGAGAACCTAAATGTTACAATCACTTTAGAAACCAGTTTGACAATTTCTTTAAAAAGGTAAATGTACACCTATCATGTGACCTAGGAATTACACTCATATGTGGAAATAAGTGTTTACACAAAGACTTCTTCTCAAATATTCATAGAAACCTTATTTGAAATAGCCTCAAACTACAAACATCCCAAATGCACATCAACATGGGAATGGATAAAGAAATTATGGTATGCCATAAAATGTAATACTACTCGGCAATAAAATGGAACTAGCTACTTATAGGCACAATGACATGTTAGACTCTCTAAAAAATTATGCCACATGAAGGAAACCAAACCAAAAATAGTACATACGAATGACACCACTTTATGAAATTCCGGTACAAGCAAAACTAGTTTATAGCGATGTAAAGTAGATCAGAAGTTGCTTGCAGCCAGGGATGTAGGTATCGTCTAAAAGAGGGTAAAAGGGAACTTACTGGTGTGATGGAGCTGTTTGATATCTCAGCCCTGATGTGGTCATGCATATGTTTGCCAAAACTCATCACAATTTAAAAAGGGTGAATTTATTGTATCTAAGTTATGCTTCAATAAAATTGATTTTAAAATAATTTTCACAAATCAACTATTTTCTAGGAAAATATACACTACCAAAATTAAAGATGTAGGAAACTTGAATAAAGTAATTGCTATGGAAGAAATTAAATCTGTGAACAATTTTATGAAACTGAAACCTTTAAGATACTGAAAACTTTACAAGAAAATATTGTAAATGATCAAAATGGAGGACAAAGAATTTTAGAAAATCAGAAAAAAAGATATTTTTAGGTTTCCAAAGATTTAATTTCCACAGACAGTTTTATGGTTAAATTCTTTCAATCTTTTGAGGAATTGATCATGTATGTTCCATAGCAGAGGAAAACAGAATTCATTTAATGATGTCCATAAGAACGATAAAATTAAAACTGATAAGATACCAAATCCATGTAAAACTATGGAACAAAACTCTACACTGATCAAATAAGATGACTTAAAAGAATTCAAAGATGGTTCAATATATTATATTGTTTCATCCACAAATAAGCAAAAACAGAAAAACTATATATTCTCCTAAATCAATGGCCAAAAAAGCATTTGATAAAGAGATAAAGTTCTGACTTAAACATTTTAAACTAAAATTAAACAGCTTATTTATTAATATGTTGAAGAAGTAAATTGTAAATTAAAGATGTCATTTTACATAATGGAAAACCAGTAAAAATGTTCCCATTCAAGTTAAGAACATATAAGGATACAGCTTATAAACACTGTCATGGAAATTCTAATCAGTGCAATGCTACAAGAAAAGTAAGTAAGAGGTATGAATACCAGAAAGGCAGAAACAAACAAACCTTTTTGGAGTATAACATGTGTTAAAGAAAACACCAATAGAGTCACTAGAAAAATGTACGAAAGCAATAAAAGAGTTCAATAAGACGGTCACTTATCAACTACATATACTAACATTCAAGGGTTTTCCAACATATCAACAGAAACCACTTTAAAACATCCTATTTTCAGTAGTAATGAAAAATATTAAATACCTAGAAATAACTTTAACAAGATATATGTGGAACTCATAAAAGTTTCCTGAGGAAAATATTAAAATAATTAATTAAATATGCATGGATAGCAAGGCTGGATTTTTACAGTGTTTGAATTTTTCCATATTAAATTATAAATATAATCTAATTTTTAAAAATCTCCATGTGGTGTCTTATTTTTGTTTTGCACACTGTATTTTGTTTTGTTTTTTGGAACTTGAAAAAATTGTTCTAAAGATCATATGAAGTAACAAACTTTCAAAACTAGCTAAATTTTTTTAAAAAAGAGTAATAATAATGAATATGTTCAGTGATGGAAAACAATAATTTAGATATTTTTTTCGTATGATAATAGACAAATTAACGAAACCAAAAGCCCAGAAACAGATGAAAATACACATGCACTTAATAAATTAAAAAGGTAGAAGTTTAAGTTGTTGGGAGGGAAAGGTGAGTACCACGTAGATAAGCAGTCAAGAAATAGTTCTGGTTTTATCTGCTATTTGGATAAAATAAAGTTAGAGCAGTTAATTTTACATGCACTAAAAAAGTAAATGTAATAATGTAAACATAATATTACCAGAAAAATATGTAGGTAGACATTTATCTGATTTCCAGTTGGAAAAATGGATAGTTGTGACCAAGTAAAAATTGAAAACTTCTACATGTCAAAGTTACCTAAACCAAAATATAAAGGAAAGTAACAATTTAAGAAATACTCTAGTACATATCATGAATAAAGGGTTAACCTATTATTTAGCTCTGACAAGTTAATTAACAAATACATTCACATTGAGAGGATGAAAAAGGAGAACATTTCATTCATTCAAAAAGAAATCCAAGTAGACAAAAAATATAAAAATATTCAAACTTATTAGTGATGAGTGAAATAAAACATCAAATTGACAATATTTGTCTCTCCCAGCTGGATAACATTTGTCTCCTATCACAATGGCAAAAATTTTAAATAATAATACCAGTATTAGTAAGAGTATCAATTTTTATATTCTGCTGGTAGGAATATATACTGACATATTCTTTTAATATTCCAATTGAGCAACATAAACTGCAAAATATAAATAATTTCATATTCTTCGAGCTCCATCAGACTTGCACATTTTTGTTTATGGATGTACATTATCCCTGTGTTTATAGTAGTGACTAAGTGGAAACAACCTAGATACCCTAGATCATAGTACACTAATAATGATAAATACTGGTAGACCAAAAGAAGTCATGTTGCAGAAGAGCATATGTTCATGAAAATATTCAAATATTATACTGAATACTATATTTGGTATGATTCCAAAATTATGAAGATATATGCCTGGGGCAAAAAGAAAAAAAAAAGCCTTGACGTCCACCAAAATTTTATGTATTTCTTTCTGTGTGCTAAGGCTAAAGGTGACTGTACTTTTCTTCTCACTTTTCCAACACTTCTTACATTTTTTATACTAAAGAATTACTTTTATAAACAGAAATTATTTTTTATGATTATAAAAGTAATTTTTCTCTTCCTTTTAGTCAAAAGATTGCACCAAACATCCTTCCTGGCTCCAGCCAGTTTGTGATGTTCCCTCCGTCTGCTTCTCCTCACACCCTGGGCAGGACATAAATCTGTCTCCCCATCTACGTTGAGAACTCTGTGAGGGAAAGGGCTATGACCTGTGCACTGAGGCACCCCATGAGTGCTGAGAGGCTGAAACAGACCGGCAGAAAAGACAAAAGTCAATGCAGGAAATGAAGAGGGGTACTAGAAGAGAGTTGAGGTAGGAGAAGTAGATTTTTACCCCACCTTACCCCCATAAGCATAGGTAACTATAAACATATATTATGTTTGCCTTCTTTTTCTCCCTCCACCTGTATAAGAATAAGAGCCAGTTATGTTTCCCAATCACTTAGTAGTACTTATAACACTGGTACTCAGACCACACCTTTCACAGCCACATGGATATTATTATATTTAACTACACCAATTCTAATCCCTTGATAGTAAGAGGCAGCGGAGTACAATGATAAAGAAGCTCTTTGGGGTCAGAATTTCTGGGGCAAACGCTGGCTCCACCTCTTATTAGCTATATAACCTTGAACGAATTGCTTAAGTTCTCTGTGCCTGTTTCCCCGTGTATTGGGTTGGCCACAAAGTTCTTACAGAAAAACCCGAATGAACTTTTCGGCCAACCCAATATAATAAGGTTGTTATTAGGATTTAATGAGTTTCTACGTGCGGTAGCCTATAATAAAGGGCTACATACGGTGCTGGTAAAGTGAAAACATAAAGACTGTATTACCCAGGACACGTAGCAGATACACTTTTTGGTTAATATCTATTGCAGACATGACACCAGAATCAGTGAGTCCTTTGTCAGACATGTGTATGGTTGACTACCCTGTCCTGACAAAGTATTCATAATCTTTCATTGAAAAAACATATTTAAGAAATTAATCCAAATAGATTTTCGAGGCTTTCAGTTTTCACATAAGCACTAAAAAGTCAACCTCATTCTTGCTGTAACTTGCTTTAGACGCCAAATCCGAACAACACAGAAAACTATTAATAGATGTTATTCCAATGAGAGACTTTTACAGTTAACATCTAATCATTCTTCATCGAAGTACGACTTCATCAAACTACAACTTTACTATTCTTTTCAGTTCCATAACTCCAACAAATGACAGTTTAAGATTGTAGACATAAACAGTTAAAGACTTCTTTCTAGTTCCTTACTTCTACAATGTATTTGCAAACTTATAATTTCTAAATTCATTCAACTATAAAGATCAAAGAGAGGTGACAGATTTCCATGTCTGATGCTTGCACCCGCTCTGCCTCCTTCTCTGTGGGTTCATGTTTGTGTATGTGTGTGTGTGTGACCAACGGGTCCTGTTTGTCAATAGAGAAACAGTGTTTAGAGGAAAACCTGGTGTGAAAACTGGGTCAGAGGCACAAAATGACATGTTTATGACAAGGCACAAACTGTTGTTTTATCTAACCTGCGAGATTTTGTTTGTCTTTCCAGCCTCAGTGGAATCTATTCAATATTAAATGCCAAAAAAGCCCCCTATGACACTGTGGAAAACTCATCCTATCTCAATAGTGGCAGAATCAGTGGCTCAGAGAAGCCCAAATGGGCCAAGGTAAAGCATGACAGCTGCAGCTGCAAAAGAGAGGGAGAAAGACAGAGAGAGGGGATGCACTTCCTTTCTCTAAGTGCAAAGAGCCAGCAATGGCTCCTAAACACAGCCGACCCTTCTGGCAGCACTTCTGCATATAAGGTGTGCAAAACAGTTGCCTGTAGGCTTATTTTAAAAAAAAATTGAAAGAAAGATTAAGTGAGCCTCTGAAGGGAAGGAAAAAAAAAGACATTTAATTATGTCATAGAGCTAAGGAAATAAGAGGTTTCCAGTTCCACCTCTATTGCTAAATCAAATTTAATGTTAAAACGAGAATTGTCAATTTCAATGTCAAAAGAGTTCCATTCACTACGGGTTTGTTTTTCCCACTTTGAATCTATTATGGATGTTGGGTTTTATGCCTTCTGAAGAAAACTTCAAGTTTAGAGTGAAACTAGCCCTATATATAAACATATTCAAAATAAGAATATGTAGGAAAATCCCCAAGTATCTAAGATTTCCTAAATACTGTCATTAATTATAACATACTGGGCAGCCACCAGACACATAGAACTATTCCAGGAACAATGTAATGAGATTTGACAGGTGTCTCCAAACAAAAATCAAGCATAGGGTTTAAATATTTCAAGTAAACCTTCTACTTTTTCTTCCCTAAATTACCTCAATTATCACATCAACTGTTCACTTATATTTGTGATGACAACTCAAATTGTACAGTTTGAACTAAGGTACCAGGAAATCTCCTTTTGGAATAAAAAAAGAAAAACAAATGAATAAAAATAAAAAACCTCTACCATTAGCTACACCATCACCACCTCCAACAGTTTCGTAAGAAGAACAAAAATACTAATATCAATAAGTAATGGTATTTAAGATCCAATGTCTTTAAAAATTCTAAACATGTTATGGATATCACGACAGAATGGAAGTGGATTGGTTATTACGAATTTCTCTGAAATTCCTAGTTATAATTGAGACCATCTTATTAAAAGGATGTTAACTAATTGCAATATCTTTGTAATATCTTAGAAGAAATTAAAAGTCAACATTATTGATGTAAGTATTCATATCCATGTGCTCCTATTCTTTGCTTTTTTGAGACGTGGTGAGTTTAGGGAGAATTTCCCGATGCCACTTTCAGGCACATTTGATCTCCTAGAGAGGAATCTATATTATACCTCCATGAGGCATGTCTGTGGGGATGGAAGAGAGGGCAAGAGGGTGACTTGAGATAATCATTGCTAAAATGTTTTATTTGCACATGATAATTTCTCCTTTCATAAATATCAGCAAATATGCTTCTCTCCCCTGTCCCTCTCCCTTTCTCTCAGGATATCAGGCAGATAAGAGTTATCAGTAAAGGTCATCTTCAATTTCTGTACAGAAATGATCTGTCTCTGGTATGTAATAAACATTTATCCATGCCTTTATTAGCTATATTGAAGCTGACAGTTCTGTTAAACCATTTTCTTTCATTTTGCTAGGTCATGACGGTTAATGCTGCTAAAAAATCTCATCACTGCTTTTGATCACTGTATTGTCTTCCCTGTATTATCAGAAGTTTTTGAAGGTAAGCACTGGCTGGAATGACCTATTATAGTTACAGCCCGTTGAGTCTCTGTTTTTTTTTTTTTTTTCCTCTTTTCCTCACAATAAAAAAGAAAAGGAGTGCAAAGAATAAATTTTCCTCAGAAGGTTATATTTAGTTGCTTAGATGACATATTCAGTCAACTCTCAATTATCCACAGTAAAAGGGAACTAAAGTATCAAATGTAAATGAAAACCACACATAATCCAAAATCTTCATTTTGGCTAAATATTTTACCAGGGTATTCTCAGGATCTAAAAAGACAACTTCACATTTTACTCAAATCCCTTTCTCATCTCCAGGGGTCAGTTCTCAGGAAGTAGCCAGATGAAGCAAAAGCAATAGCAAGAAGAAAACATCCCCAGACAACTGATGTGTGCAATGGAAAAACATGATGGAGGGTGCAGTTTGCACCTGGGCCTTTCCACCTTTCTTTCATCCATGCCACATAAGCTCTCCTCTCGTTCAAAGAAATGTGTAAGAAATGTCTGCTTTTGAGAAATGAAAAACAACAAAATAGCCATGAAAATATCTGCCTTTGTTAATGGATTAAAGATCTTATAAAACTTGCCAAACGAAGGTTGGTTGTCAATTTCAAGGAAATACAGTTCAGACAGATTAAGAAAGAAACTTTCTAAAAATTCCAACACGTTTCCTTTCAGTTAAACAACTATTTATTGGGTTCTTATTGCATGCCAGGCACTATGGGAAATTCTGGCAATACAAAAATATGAATGACTCATTTCAGCTCTCATGTAGCTCATAAGGAAGAAGTCACAAAAATAGATATTTAAAATTGACAGAGTAATATTAAAGCACAGAGAAGAAGCATCTTCCCCAGCTAGGGTGATCACACCGAATCTGCAAGGGCCAGCACAGTTATCCAGGTGAAGAAGCAAGAGTCAGGGGAAGGGCACGGCAGGCAAAGGGAACAGTGTGAGCAAAGGCACAGTTGTGTGACACAGTTCAGTGTATTCATAGAACTGGGGATCTCCAGGTTGTCAGCACAGCAATCATAATCACGGAGGATAAGAAAGGGAAGGAAAAGGCAATTGATGAAACTGGAAACCTGGGAAAGTTCAAATCTTTGGAGGCTGTGTAAGAAACTTAAATTAATAGTTCTTCCAAGATCATTTACATGCAATAAAGTAACAACCAACATGACCCTCAATTCCATTATCTATTTATTCTTTCTTTTAGTTAGTCAATAACATTTTTTAGCATTTATTACATGCCAGGCACTGTTCTAGGTGCCAGTGGTACAGTGGGGAACAGAACCACGTCCTGGACTCATGGTGTGTTCATTCTGATGGGGAGAGAAAGACACAAAACAACAACAAAAACAACAAATTACGTCAGGCAGTGGTAACATGTCAAAGCCTATTTATTAGTATTTTTCTTCTGGCTGCACTACATGGCATATGGGATCTTAGCTCCCCGACCACAGATCAAACCCATGCCCCCTGCAATGGAAGCGTGGAGTCTTAACCACTGGACTGCCAGGGAAGTCCCTCAAAGCCTATTTAAACTCTAGTCTCTAAAAATAAAGTAAGGCTGAATAAAGAGGATAGGGATGTGAGGTGAGGGAACGGGGAGCGTGGTGAGCTGTTTTATATAGAACAGTCAAGGCAAGTACTCCCTGAGATGGTGATATTTGAGCAAAGACCTAAAGGAAATGTACTTGAGGGAATTGCTTTTAAAGCAGAGCTGATCACACAAGGAGAGATCCTGCAAGGAGAGTGCACTTGGCAAGCTGAAAGGAAAGCAAAGGGGCCAGTTTAGAGAAGAGAATGTCGGGGAAGAGGGATGTAATGCAGAGAGGTGCAGATTACTACTGCGTGCGGGGCTTTTCAAAGTTTTTGAATCATAAGCTTAAATAATACATTTTACATAGTGACAAATATATGTGTTTTAGAGAGAGAGATTGAAATACAGATATTTTTAAAGTTTCAGGAAACAATATTATGTGCAGTACACTCTGCTCTTTTCAATTCTACTTCATCTTTTAAGAAGTTCTGGTCACAATTCATTTAATTTATCTTTTAACCTATTAACAGGTCACACACACAGTGGGGAAAACACTGAAGCAGGGTCATGTAGTCTAGTTTAAAAAAAAAAATGTTCTTTTTAAGGTACCCAAGACCTAGCCCAGTGCCAGGCACACAGGCATCCTAATACTGTTTGTTGAATGAATTCATGAATGAATGAATGAATGAAAATAATTAGAACTTATTTACAAGGCTCAAAGTCTGAAGACTTCAAATTAGGCATTTCAATTCCAAAACGAAACTCTAATAACTGCATGATCTTCAGATCATTGCTAGTGGACAGAATGTACTCAGAATTTAACAGAAATCAATGTCAGTCACTTCTAAAAGTGGACAAAGTTTTCTCAAAAAGGTCATTTACTGGAGGTAAGAGGAGAGTCCTTACAATTTATTTTTTCATTTTCTGGAATCCAAATTATTTTTTCTGAATAAAATATAATAAAGATTGGGCTTCCCTGGTGGCGCAGTGGTTGAGAGTCCGCCTGCCGATGCAGGGGACACAGGTTTGTGCCCCAGTCCGGGAAGATCCCACATGCCGCAGAGTGGCTGGGCCCGTGAGCCATGCGTCCGGAGCCTGTGCTCTGCAACGGGAGAGGCCACAACAGTGAGAGGCCCACATACCACAAAAAAAAAAAAAAAAATATATATATATATATATATATATATATATATATATAAAATTAAGATAAAGTAAGTTGAGAGAATGTCCCCAATGATATTAATTGCTGTTTTCACGGAAATTGATTTCTTCTTACCCTAATGTGACTTCCAACAGAGGATTACAAAATCTTTAGATACAAGTGTGATAATGTGCCAGAATTTCTGACTAGCACTTTTGACTTTTTTTTAAAGAATTGTATGTGAAGGGAACAACATTCCTCATGAAGTTAGCTGTGTATGTTTTCTTTTTTTTTTAATTGAAATATAGTTGATTTACAATGTTGTGTTAGTTTCAGGTGTACAGCACAGTGATTCAATTATATATATGTATGTGTGTGTGTGTGTGTGTGTGTGTGTGTGTGCATATTCTTTTTCAGATTCTTTTCTCTTATAGGTTATTACAAAATATTGAGTATAGTTCCCTGTGCTATACTGTAGGTCCTTGCTGGTTATCTACTTTATATACAGTCGTGTGTATTGTTTTGTAAAAGAACTAGTTCAGAAAATCTTATCTTTATTCTGTAGAATAATAAGAATTGCTAAAATTTACACAGTGCCAGGCTCTGTTTGAAGCATTTTGCATATAAATATTAATTCATTAAATCCTAACAATAGCCCTATGGGAGAAGTACAGTTACTATCCCTAAAACTGGAAACTGAGGCACAGAGAGATAAAACAACTTACCATGTGCCATGCACTGCAACATCCTATTTAATCTACGTAACGGTCTTATTTTAAAAATAACGTAACTGAGGCATAGGGAGGTATAAGTTGCTTCTGTCACAACTACTAATTGGTGGAGCTGGGACTGAGTCCAGGGCAATCAGCTTCAGAGTCCACACCCCTGGAGGCCATGTCATTCTGCCTCCTTTAGCTGTAATGTCTGGGCCAAGTCAGCACTGTAAAATACAGTGATGCCAAGTGAGACTTTAAGGAAATTGTGAGCTCCTCAGGAGAAACCCGTGGCCCTGCTATATATATTCAGCATCAATCATTAGATAACAATTTTAATATCCTTACCACCAAGGACTTAGCAAATGTAACTTATGGAAATTTTATCTTATACTTTCCCCATCAAATTCTCTACTAGAACTTTTAAATTACCTTGAGCCTGAATTAATTCAAGTATTAATGTCTCTCTGCATTTGTTTTTTATTTTGTTTTGTTTTGTTTTTCCTTCCTTCTTACTTCCCTGAGACCCAAGTTTGGACCACTGTGCCTTTAAAAATTAAAAATGCAAATATTACATGGGATAGTCTATTTGTCTATTTCACATCTCGCTTTTAAAATTGATGATTATATAATTTTGGGTGTTCATAGAGAGATGCAGCTATCCAGACACATGTATATATCAGCATTTATAGCTATTAAAAAGGAAGAATTTCCCTTAAGTTTCCTTCAGCTGTTTGCTTGTCCAGCACTTTATACACACACATACAAGGAAAGAGTAGGGTGTTTCCCTTGATGGTCTGCTCCTTAAACTAAACTACATTCTTTGTCATCATGATAACAATTATATCATTGTTCAGGACACATTTCCTAAAGAGCCTTTGTTCTCCATAGGGACTCAGCATAAATATACCAATAATAATAATTCATGGTCAAATGCTCTATCACCCCAACTTGGAAATGAAAGTTGGTAATGATAACTCTTTTCACCATTCTGAGTACAAATGGAAACAATAGAAGTGCACAGAATACCACAGTGCCCTCTGACCTTCATGCGTGAGGTCACAGGACTCCAAAACAAGAAGTAAGACCCTTGTGGTCATGGGAATCTTAAAGCGACATTTCAAACCACAACCTGGCACTTCTTAATGAGTTCACATTGCTTAAACTCTGCTCCAGGGTATGGTCAAAAGAAAACCATCCTTTTATCAACTGGTAAAGCCTTCAAATTCCTAAAATAAATTCAGCAACTGAAAAAAAATAAGTCACTGAAATATCCACTTTCCCGAGGTGATGTGGTTGGTATTTTAAGCCAGACATTTTTCTGTGAGAGCTTCCCACTGTTTGGATCGTAATGAATAAAAACAAAGCACCAAATGCTTAACAGCTCTACTAATATTTCTTGTTCTTTTCAAAAGTAGGTCTTGGAGACAACCCATGATAATCAAAAACCACATGGTGGTCAGGTTGCCCTAATTTGACACTACACTCTGCTACATCCATAACCTTGGATAAGCCCAATTTCACAGTCTAAATCAGTTTTACAAAGAAGAAAGTGTATTAATCTTTTCCTTTCCTTTTCTCTCTCAGAAATACCCTAGAGCTCACCATAACAACTACCCTCCAAATGTTTGTTATAGTACGATGTTACGGTATAAAAATATAACAAAATCTTTCATGCGATACAGACGAAGACAAATCCTCCTTATAGTATATTCTGTACCATACTATGCCAAGATAGAGCTGAGCTCATGAGTCTATTTTCAAATGATAATGTCTTAAAGACCTCAGGAAGGTTATCTCCTGCATTGATAGCAGGAAAAATACAAGAGTAGGAATTACATGAAAGAATACTCTGTCTCTTCTACTTAGTATCTTTAACATGACAGCTTCACATCCTGATACTGAGCAGAAATTTAGAAAAAAAGTTAAATCCACTGAAGAAAAAAAAAAAAAAGAAAAAGAAAAAAGTGTATCCAGCCACAAAGTATAAAACAAACAGAACGGGGCATCAGCATGTGGCAACTCCAATATATCTAGTCTCCATCACTTAGAGGGTATGTCGTCCCTAATTTTCAGGAAGAGACAAGGAGTCAATAAGAAGAAAAACTATTGATCTACCAACAAGTTTAATACAATCTTGAAGTAAATTCTGTTCAAAACCCAGAAGCCTCCCTCCGTGTAATAGTTAAATTACTGACTCCCATGCAAAACAAAAATCCTGCCCTTAGGCCATTATCAGCATGATCCTGTATTTGAAGTCTTACAGGCTGTTCAAGGGACAACCCTGATCGTTTGGCCAAAGGGAAACAACACATCGAGTAGCTCAATACAGGCCAAGCAAAATGGAGCCTCCCAGTGTGAGAATATTAAATTATTATGGCTGCAACAGGGGGCCCAATTGTTAGTGGCCCCCTCCCACTTATGGCCTTGCTCCTCTCTTCCCCGCAGTGAGTGTACATTGTCATACCTAATATCCAAATGCTTTGATAATAATAAGGTTGTCAAGATAATAGCAGGAAACTTTCAGTAGAAACTCCACTTTCAAAAGCCAGCCGTGTTGTCCCAATGGTTCTTCCTAAGAAGATGCCTTCAAAAAGCAAATTTTTTCCCATTCAAAAATCAGAACAAGGCTCCTATTACATGTAAATACACACATACACAGGGTCTACGTTTAGAACAAATGTACATCAGCAAGTCAGTACTACAAATGATCAAGAGAAAGAATGCTACGGGAGAGAGAGTGCCCAAGAAAACTGGCAGGATAAGAAACAGGGCAGCAGAATAGGACGAACCTTTCTTAATCTAACATTCTGTTTGGGGCAGGGAGGGTGTTTTTCCCCTATCCAAGAGATTTAAGTGGATGCACGAAGGAGGCAAGATCTTAAATCAGGGAATAGCTCGCCCATATGGGCATTATTGATGGCACCTTGTTAGAAGAAGCAGTTTGGGTTTCTTTATCTCCTTTCATTTGCACAACATTCCAATCAATAGACCCAGTGAGGTGGGGTGTAATGCGGTTTTTTGGAAGAACACTAGTATTGTTCACATGTTCAATATCTGTGCTTCTTAAGGTTGATTCAGGAAACCTTGCCCTTTTGTCCCAATAAAATAATGGCTTTAAGGAAATGCTACCCTTTGGCTTTCTTTCCTCAGTCAATGCTATTTGGTCTACAGCCATTTTAAATAAAAAGTTTCAATGGATTGAAAAAAAGCAGCAGCTGGAGACTAAAGCCCTGCAGGTGGCTGCTGATAAATACAGTATTGTAACTTGCTGGCATGAGCCCTCTCAAAGTGTTCTGAATACAGGTCAAAAGGCTTGACAAATTCAGAAGTCAATTTTAAATTATAATCTACATGCAAGTAAATTTTACCCATGCCACCCATTAGGATTTCTTTTTTCTTTCCCTGGTTACATAGGAATAGATAGAATTTCATTCACATTTTACATAGAATTATATCAGCGTATTCATTTGCGTCACGGAAATGCAGAGTTATTCCAGGGATTTTTCCAGCTTAAAACAATGGCAGCCATTTTTTTTAAGAAGGGATAACCTATTTTTTTTAACTATATATATATGAGAACATCCTTTAAGTATACTTTTTCTCCTTGGGGCTAGCAGGTTGTTTTAAACCATGGGAAGAAACGCACTATAGAAAGATAAAGAACTGCTTATTTCCACTTTGACATCATTTGGGACCAGCAGGTACTCTTCCTCTATTCGTCTCATTTGGCCACATTTGCTCTATGGCTCTTTGTCCTCTAGCACTTATGTTTCTCATTTTCACAGAATTAATTAGTAATTGCCTGTATATTTCTTCAGAAGTATTGTCTTTTTCATATATTTGCCCTATCTCCATATTTAAGTTTTAGATTTCCCAACATCAAGGATCAGGTCTTTATCGACTTTTGGCATTTCCCCAAAGCAAGCCTTTCTCTATTCAATGTGAATGTTTAATAAAAATAATAGACAGTTTATAAAGAAGAAATAAGATCCAAGAAGGCTATAGAACAACTTCCTAACGTGGTCTATTTTTTTTTTTTTTTTTGCAGAAATGTAGTCAGAGGAGGAGAGCTATGTTATATAATTTTGAAGTGTTTGGTTTTTAAATGAAGATTATGTTTTCTTTTATAATAAAATCACAATAAAATAAAATAATTTTTAAAGAAAAAAGACGGAAGATCTGAAGAAGCACATTAGCTCTCACCTTGAGTGATCCAATTCAAATACACTATCACTTTATTAATCAACAGCACAAATGAGGTGCAGAGATGGAGATGAAAAATTTTTATAGACCTTGCTGCAATGTGGGAAATGAGGAGTATATATCTTCTAATCTGAACCTTGACTTAACCTATGCAACTAGAGAAAAGAAATGGTATTTCCTAAAAGGAAATGGAATATCATCTCACCATCCTCCATCTACTAATATTAGGATTCATTCATTCAACAGATTTTTTTGAACATCTACTCTATGTCAGGCACTTTTCTGGGCACTGAAGATACACCAGTGAATAAAATAGGTAAATATCACTATCATCACTGAATTACATTCTAGTTTGGGTAAACAGACACTAAACAAGAAAATCTTGAATAGGTCATGTGGTGATAAGTACCTTGGGAAAAAAAACAGAGAAGGGAAATTGGGACTCATTGGGTGGTAAGGACGGTTGCAGCTTCACAGACAAGGCAGACATAGAGGGAGATGACATGAGAGAGGTAGGATGGACCAGAACACATAGGGACCAGTGTGCTCTATGTGTTAATAAGCTTGGATTCTTTTTTAAGTAGTAAAAGAACTCACTGGATACCTTTAGGCAGCAAATAATGGGATCTTATTTCCACTTGAGAAAAATCATTCTGTGGCATGAGAGAAGTGGTACAAGAATAGAGACAGGAAGAGGTCCAGGTTGGAAATAGAAGTTTGAGAAACAACACAGTTAAAATGTATTTATATAAAAAAAGGATATATATATGTATAACTGAATCACTTTGCTGTGCAAGAGAAATTCACACAGCATTGTAAATCAACTATACATCAATAAAAACATTTTTAAAATAAATAAAAATAAAAATGCATTTAAAGTCATGGGACTACCTGAGACCACCTCAAGAAAAAGAATACACTGAGTAGAAAGGAGGGCCGAGAACAGAACCTGTGAATGTATAAAGGTCTCAAAGAGGAAGCAGTTGGGATTTGTCTGACACCCTGGCTCTCAAGCCAATGAACCTAATACTCACGTAGGAGAAGCCTCCATACCTGGATGCTGCCTATGAAACAAAAGCCCCCTTCCCATCTGTGTGGAGCTGAAGCAAGAATGGCATGGATAATGCTTTTCCAGTGCTAATATTTGCACTGAAGAGACACCACGGACAGGGAATACATGCTTGGGTTTCTTGACCCAAGAGAGTCTGGTGATTCTTAGGTGAAAGCCTAGATCAGATGTTCTGTTTGAAGAAGATGGACTCAAAGGGCTCAGAGACACAAGTAGGAGTAGGAAGAGAAGGATAATTATGAAGGGAAGAAAAGAGGCAAGAGAGAGGAGGAGAAGGGAAGAGCAGAAAAGAAAACCAGCACTAATTTCAGAAAAGAGTATGGCTTAAGGGCAATGTTATGTCACAGGGTATACAGTAGGTGATTTTTGGTGGTATGTAGATTCTGAAAAATATTTACGTATCTTATAGTTATCTTTTGGCAATTAAATTGATTAGTTTTGTTTTACACTTGTAGGAGTGAGATAACATTTCCTATTTTAAAAAATTTATTCAAGGAAAAAATAGGCAATCAGTTTAAGGGAAAAAATATACTAAGTTCTTAATCTCCAGAATCCCCAGATCTCTCATCAATACAATGGGATATAACCTGTCTTTCAAGGCTGCTATGATAACTAGCAATAAGTGTATATCTAGTACAATGCCTGGCAGGTTCTCAATAATAATTAACAATTATTACTATTACTATTTTAAGTACCTAGCATGTGCCAAGTGTAATAAAAATTATTTTATTAATGGAAACATAGAAAAGTAAAAAAATAAAGGCAAAACAAATCTGGAGAAACAATCATATTACAAGATTTAGCAAAAAGAAAAGAGTGAGGTGGTCATTAATGATAGTGAATTAAAGCAAAAACTGAAGTTAGAAAATAAAAAGTTGATTAGAAGAAATTAGGGTGGGACTTCCCTGGTGGTTCAGTGGTTAAGAATCTGCCTGCTAATGCAGTGGACACGGGTTCAATCCCTAGTCCAGGAAGATCCCACATGCCACGGAGCAACTAAGCCCGTGAGCCACAACTACTGAGCCTGCGCGGCACAACTTCTGAAGCCTGCACACCCTAGAGCCCGTGGGCCACAACTACTAAGTCCACACACTGCAACTACTGAAGCCCGTGTGCCCTAGGGCCTGAGTGCCACAACTACTGAGCCCATGCACTGCAACTACTGAAGCCTGCGCGCTCTAGGGCCCACGTGCCGCAACTACTGAGCCCATGTGCTGCAACTACTGAAGCCCACGTGCCTAGAGCCCATGCTCTGCAACAAGAGAAGCCACCACAATGAGAAGTCCGTGCACTGCAACAAAGAGTAGCCCCCGCTCGCTGCAACTAGAGAAAGCCCGCGTGCAGCAACAAAGATCCAATGCAACCAAAAAAATAAATAAAATTTTTTTTTTTAAAAAAAGAAGAAACTAGGGAGATAGGAATCAAATTCGGAGTCCGGTACTGTAGAAAACAAGATGGTGGCCTGATTTTGAGATGGAGCTGAAGGACCCAAGGTGAGGCTCGACTCATCAGGTTGCTAAGCAAAGAAGAGAAGAGGGTCTTGACCTGGAGACCATGGTGGGCTCTGGGAGACCCCTGAAACCACTAAAACTGGGTGGTGAAATATTATGTATGCAAGTATAGGAGCAAGCATTTTTCTAAATAGAGGGTCCATGTCTCCCATCAGATTTTCAGAGATTTGTGGCCTCAAATTTTTAAGTATTTCTGACTGAGCTAGATCTATTAGTCAACTGAAAACATCTGGAAGCTGTTTTTCTATATAGGTGCTATTCCAAGTTTGCCAAGTATTGGAATGGTGTTGTACTTAAAAAGCCTGGGGAAGAGGGGCCAAGTGTTGAGCTGAACCCATAATGGGCAAGTCCCAGATTCATCACCATTATTTTCCAAAGTGGATTTCTGTTAAGCTATGGTCAGACCTGCTCTAGGCCTGATGGACAGAGAAGCAATTAGTATATGAAAACATGTAGCTATAGCATGGCAAGATATTCCTTAGATGACAATGACATTGATCCTTGAATAGTGACATTCTAAGCATTAGAGATGGCAGTGAGCATGCCCTTCTGAGATCCTGCCTCCACCAGGTGGCCTTGACCACCAAACTCTTGGATGTACCCCTGGAGGAAACGGGGAGACCAAGGGGAACTATATTCAGGCACTCATCCACCTAATCTCATTGCTCCGTTTGCACTGCTTCTTTCCTGGTTCAATAATCAACTGAAATTACCAGCAACCTTAAACCAAATCTAAGTCATCTTCATACTAGCCCTTCCTTAGGGAACAGAGTCAGCCAGCCCCAAGCAGCTCTTTGGAGACTGCACTCGATCTATTTTATCACAACTTAGTACTCTCATAAATATTTCATAAATATCTGTAATTCTAAAAGCAAACTTAGAGTTTAGCACTTCAGCTGAAAAATCAATAGCAGTTATTTCAATAATTGTAGCTCATCCTGAAAAAGATTTTCTTTGTTAATTTCTCTAAACAGAGAAGCAAAAGAAAATGGCTCTCCCAAAAAGAGACGCCAATTCAAGGGAAAAATGTAAATTTCAGAATATACTTTCAAATATCTGTCTTTCCTAACTATTCCTAAACATTTATAAAATTTCCCCCTACTATATTTTACATGTTTTAAAGGTGAGAAAAAAAAAATGATGAAGAATGTGTTTCCCATGGTTGAAAGGATGCCACAATGCAAGTTCTACTAGGAACTCAACAGAAACTCCTCAGTAACAAAGATTTTGAGCACCAAGAGAAATTACAAAATAAAACAATTAAAAATGGATCCACCGAATAAATTAATAGATAAATAAATAATTCAACCAATAATGACTTTAAGTGTTGATTTTTTTCAAATGGAGGCTCAGCTTCCATTTCTAGTAAAAAAAAAAAAAAAAGATGCTTTCCTGGCTAAGGGAAACAACAGTAACCAAAAACCCCACAAAACCATATTTAATTAAGGTCAGCATGACTAGCTCTTGAAATTCTGGTTTCTCGAAGATGAAGATCCTTACCTCAAGAACTAAGAGAAAGAGATTCCCAGCAGACATTGTTAGCGTATTTTTTAAGAACAACTTTAGTTTTGTATATAAATGTGACTTTCTCATCTTAGAACATACATTTTTCTCTCAATTTGTTCAGTTTACAGCTAAGAACAAAACAGGAGGTCAAGTATAGTAATGGGTAAGAAAAGTATAAAGGAATATATTTCACAGTGACAAATCAAGCAGATATTTAGAGTCACATACATATCAATTCTTCTTAGGGGAATATAAAACAGTGACATTTTCCATTAGCAATTTTCTTCCACCCAGGCGGAGCACTTAGGAACCACTAGTACTTGGTAACCTACAGTGAAATGCACATTGGAGGTGTGTCCTCCGCTGAAAAGAATCTCCTTTCTTTCTCTGAAGTTACTCTTTCACAGAGCTGAGGGGAGGCTCAGAGAGGTGCAGTGTGGGACAGAGAAAGGGAAAAAACCCTTTCTTCACACTCGTGCTGCTCTGAATGCGGACCATCTGTGCCCCCAGCTGGAGCACCGGCAATGGTCTGGCACTTGAACCACACCATATTTACAGATCTAAACACAAATGGCTACTGCCTGATTGTTTCATGATTCATTAGTCAGACAAGCTCTCCTCTCCCGCCAGCACAGCTGTTACAGAGTAAACCTTTGTCACTTAATAGGCCTGATTATTACTTTCCATCAAAGGTATTGATCTGTGTCACCTCTACTTAAGGGAAAGGGGGAGAAGAAAATGGGGGAATAAAATGTGCCAGGAAAACAGGAACATGAAGAAGAAGGAGGGCAAGAGAGGGACTTTAGATGGGATGAGTGACACTGGCTTCCTCCCTTGCTCTCTCCTGTGTGACCTGGATATCTGGATCCGTGTCTTTGGCTGCCGGCCGTAACTGACTTTCTCAGAAAGGGGAGCCATACCTCACACAGTGTGCAGCCCTGAGCCCCCAGACCACTGCGGTCACAGACCCTGACCACACAGATCACTGTTCAATGACGGGCACACGGTGAACTGAACCAGAGATCGTATCAATTAATGAGCCAAGCCAGTGTGCAGATCAAGTACAGGCTCCAGAGGGAATTTTTATAGCTCCTTTAATTATCTCCTTTTGTTTAACAAATAAAGTGAAGCTATAACCCTAGGCTGTTCCCTGACCGTGAGGCACAGCGTCCACCCAGGTGGAGAGGTGCTCCTGTCTAGCTACCAGGCAGGCACGGCAGGGCAGAGCGCTGGCTGGGGATGCTGAATGCCAGCTTGGCACCCCGGCCAGTGCTCTGCTTCTCTCTCACCTCTTTTTACCACTTCCCTCACTTTTTCCTTTCTTCCAGAAACCCAAAGGAACAAAAAGTGAGAGGATTTTCTAGGAGGGGAAAGACAAAGAAAGGCTATCAGAAATTACACCGACTCAGTAAAAACCAAGGTAAAGACTCCCACCAACATTACCACCGAAGCAAGAATTTTAGAAAAGGAGACCAGAGATCATCGATCTAATCTTCGGATCTGCCTATAAGCAAAGGAAGCCCAGACAGGTTTAGAAGCTTCTTCCTACTACCCGGTTTTTTGGGTGGGACAGCTGAGTCTAAAAGAAAAGTCCTCTGCTAACCTATTCAGAGCTCTTTCCATTCCACCAGCCAGCCCTCCAATACCAAAATCTCAACTCAGACAGGGATTGTTTTAACTAATATTTTGCCTCCTACAGCCTGATAGAAGATAAGATCATAAAAGAATGAGACCTTTGATCAGAACTTGTGGAATCATCCTCAATACAGTCACACTTTTGTAAACTATATCCATATCATAGAAGAACAGTATTTTACTTTATATAGTACACATATGTGTATGCATAGATATCACACACAAGTAACCCAGTGCATGCATCCATGCAAATGGGCCTTGCTCTTACAACCACTTAACAGCTCCAGTCCTCTGAGATTCCAGCATAGGCTGGCTGCCTTCCCTTTGTCTCCATAACACTCACTGTAATTGTTACCCAAATCTAGTATATTAATGAGACCTTTATTATTCCTTTTCCCCATGTCACCCTCCAATTGCAAGCACATGTCATTCCAGTTCACAAAAGGTCAACAGCCTTGCTAAGCCCATACTGTTTGTTTTCTGGTGCTCAGCATAGATGATGGATTGACAAGCCTAGACATTGGGACCCTCCATTGAGTGACCGTCAATCGAAGCAAAAGACAATGTTCACCCCGCCAATTCAGTCCATTCAGAATTAAAGGGGATGGGCAGAACTTGGTTTGCTTAAGTTCCTTTCTTAAGATACTGCTAATGAGTAGAGCACTGAGAAATATCTGAATGGGCTGGGGCCCTAGGGAGCTGAACAAGCCCATTTCATACTTATTTTATTCTCAGTAGGCCCTTGGCCAAGGGTAGGATGCTAATGGCTTGAGATCGCTTCTGACTCAGCCCAGATTTTAATCAGCAAACTGGCAATGCAAGACCCCTTGTCCCATTTCCATGTCTATAGTTCTCCAGGTGGTTTAATTGTTCCACTTGATATCCATGTCCAGGGCCATCGAGTCATCTCCCCTTCCTCATTCCCAGTTACCAAATGGCATTGGGAAATTTTACTCGTCGGAGCAGCATGTTCATGACGCATGCAGTGTATGTTTGGGTCCTCATAAAAAAGAAGTTTAACAGAAATCATAACCTTAATTCTTCTATATAAAACAGAAATCAGATTTGGAAGCAAATGAAATCTTAATGATAGCCAACTTTCAGCTTTTGAGCTTTCCAAACCAGAGTTTCTTTTTGTAAGTTATGTCTATCAGTTGACAGGACCAATATGATTTTACATGGGCACAGTTTGGCAACCAGGAACTCCACATAATTTACTGCACTTGAAATTCATATAAAGAGAAAGCTGTCAGCAAGTAGAAACTGATTAAAATAAAGGGCATTTGTTCTTAACAGGGGAGGAAAATCAGCTTATAGCCATAAAAAAGAAACTGATTGGCAAGAACTCATGTGAAAATGCCAAAGTATTAAAAACACACTTTGTTGTTTTCTCTATTTATGTTCCACCTGATAATTTGATTTTGGATCTAAATACGCATTTCCCCCAGCAAATCAACAAAAACGGACCTTACCTAGAAATCTAGGTATGGTGACAAACAGCATTTGAAAGTAACCTCTAAAACAAAATCCTGAAAATTGTTTCAAATATACGACAGATGGTTTGTTATGCCTTAACAAATTTTGGTGAGGCAGGAAGAATAGGTATACTATCTCAGTTTTATAGACAAGACACTGATGTGTTGAGAGGTCAAGGATAGAGAAATATCATCAAACAATGTTTATAAAGCTCTTACATGTGGGGAGCCACTGTCAGGAATGCAAAAGAGCTACTGTTTATAATGCCAAGAAGACCTATAAGATGGTGCAAAGAAAAATGACCTGAGTTCAAGGTCTTACCCACAGCTTTGTCTCTGGGGAAAGCCTGAGAGAAAATCCACTTTCTGGCATCCAGTGGTGTTCACGTGTTCTGGAGGTAGCCACGCAAAACGAACCCTAAGTCTGGGTACTTTCTATAAAAGTAAAACAAAACATATATGTGCAGTTAATTAAAACGCGCCTTTAAAAATAGGCATAACACTTGTTCTTATAGAGGTACATTATTTAACTAAATAGGCATGGAAGAGCTGGGACTAAAACCCAAAAAAATACATACAGCAGATTGCAATAAAAACTTACGGTTGTATTTAGTTACGTACATATTTTAATTTGGTGCATGCAACCAAAGCCAACAGTACTCAGGGCTGGATAATTGTTCTTTCTTGCTCCTAAAAATGGAAACACCAAAGCATGTTCTAGGAAATGCCTTTTTCGTTAAATATGTTTTCTTTATTTTTTCTATATTTTATAGGGTGAATGCTCACAGAAATTTTTAAAAGGCACTGTATTTATATTTCTCATTTCTAAGTTTAAAACTCATCATGGTGCATCCTGAAATGTCTCTAGTCAATGTGGTACAAATCTGGCTTGTAAAATAATAAATAAATAAATAAATAGATGAGTAATAGCCAACACTTATGACTCACTGTGACAATCATGCATATTCTAACTCATTTAATCATCAGAATACCCTATAAATTAAGTTCTATTATTATCCAGATTTTACAGGTGAGTAAACTGAGTCACAGAGAGATTAAATAACCTGCCCTACAGCATACAGTTGATAAGCAGCAGAGCTGGAATTCAAAATCAGGCTGTCCGGCTCCCAAGTCCATGCTCTTAAACTAAAATTTACAAATAAAGCTAACTCTACAGAGGCAGGGAGAGAAAGGAAAAAGGAGGGAAGAGGAAAGAAAGAAGGAAAAGAGAGAGAGAGAGGGGAAGGAAGGGGGGAGGGAAGGGAGGGAGAAGAATAGAAATCTTTAAAAAATTGAGTCAAAGGAAAAAGAGAGGGAGGATTAATTTGCCTTTATAAGGCAATGGGAAATTTTGAAAAAATTCTCTTGAGGAATTAAAGGAAGTCTTTTTTGACAACTGGAACAGGTTTTTTTGAAAGGAAGGAGGAAGCGGGGGTGGGAGTTTGATGCCAATTGAACCCCGCTATGACCTTGGTGGAGGAGAAATGACTGCAGATTCAGTCCTTCTGTGCCAGATCTCAGGGCCTCCCTTCCAGGAATGCATCCATCTGCCCCAGCATCCTGAACATTTCAAACACTGCTCCTCCCCACTTGGACTTAAGAAGATGTCAAGGGATAAGACACCCGGAAACCTAAAATACAGGCGTAGTGATGCATGGTCACTTGGCAACGGTGGGGTGTACTTAGCTTCATGCCAACGAATGGAGGCTGCTTTCTTGCCAGCAGCCCAGACATTAAGCAAACAGACAACACAGCAGAAGCAGAAGGGATCTGTCCAGCAGGGGAGAAATCTTCCACACATTCACGGAAAAAATGCAGAAGATAAGAAGAATAGATTATCAATGACGGTAGCAGCGGGATGTTTGTGATGAGAGAAAGTACTCGTAACTCAGCGATAATGTGGACCATATTAAGTGGGCACAGAAATATCATGTAATGATATGTCACTTAATGAATGCTTGGAGGAGTAGCCCACAAAAATAAGCAGAGATGCCAGTCTGTTTTTTGGACTTAGGCAGAGCTAGAAATGAAGGTCATCAGAAACCTTATGCCTGAGAGTTTTGTGGTTTGAAGGAGATGAGGGTTTGTTCTATTTTCTTTTCTTTATTTTTTTTTCTTTGATACATTAGCCCCCTTTGGGTAGCCTCCCCTGGTGTTTAGAGAGTAGAAACAACGATTTAATAGGCCAGGTGGCCTTATTTGGAACCTTTGCCAGATAGCTTAGTGCAGGTATTTGCAAGTAAAGCTTGTCAAATAAATTATGACTCTGAACTTCTAGATAGTGATGTTTTGTGGTAAATGGATCAGAATGTTGAGTATGGTGTAAATAATTAGCATAGTTACCATTCAGTGAATGCCTACATGTGCTTTTTGGGCATGGGCTAAGTGCTTTAATCCTCACAACAATCTTGAGGGAAGTGCTGTTGCCCCTATTTTACAGAAAAGAAAACTGAGACTTATACTGGTTACAGGAGCAAAGCCAGGATTCCACTCCAGGTCTGTGTTTCTCCAAAGTCCCTGCTCATAAAAGATGTTGCCTTTAGAAATGTCACCAGGAATATTAAAGTAACTACACTCCAACCAGCAGGCCTGAGGTTTACCATCAGCACACCCTTGGCTCACTGGCACATGTGACTGCTTAAGCCTTCGATTCTTTGAAAAAGCAGGAATATGACGACAATGCAGCAATAGGAGTAGTGCAAAGAGCATTAGACAAAATTTGAAAAGAGTTGGTTTTTGGACTTGACTCTGCTTCTAATTCTGTTTCCTTGGGCATGTTCTTAAGCCCTCTGAATCCCTACAAAATAATGGCAAAGGGACCTGCCAGATGATTCAATGAAATTATGAAGCAGGAATGCACTTTTTTTTCTTTTTTTTTTTTTTTGCAGTACGCGGGCCTCTCACTGTTGTGGCCTCTCCCGTTGCAGAGCACAGGCTCTGGACGCGCAGGCTCAGCGGCCATGGCTCACAGGCCCAGCCGCTCCGCAGCATGTGGGATCCTCCCGGACCCGGGCACGAACCCGCGCCCCCTGCATCGGCAGGCGGACTCTCAACCACTGCGCCACCAGGGAAGGCCGGGAATGCACTTTTTAAACCTCTATATATGCAACACTCAGATTATAACTCGGGTTTACGCAGCCTCAACCGCTGAAATGGAGATCAGTGTTTCCCCTTTATCACTCCTTGTCCTCAAACAGCAGCCACAGATACTAGATGCTGCCATGAGAAACATTCTCCGAATGCTAGAAATTGTGCAGGATGAGCCTGAGCAAAACGACCATGAATTGGGTGTAAGGCCAGCACCAGGGCAAGGAGAGAAAAGAAATCGGTGGTTCTTGAAGTGCTCTGTGCCACTAACAAAGGGCAGAAAGGGATGAATATTTCCCTATTTTCTTAATGCGTGTTGTTGAGATTGGCATGTGATGAATGCAGGAAAATCAAATCCTACTGCCTTCTGACTGCATTATTATACAGAATGTGAATATTGCATAAATCTATGAGGTATTCAAAAATACAGACCTATCAAAATTCTGTTTTTGCCTCTACTTGCAAAATTATTCCATCTTTCTTCCTAGAAAGTGGCAAAGTCAGGACTCTTACTAGATCTTATGGCTCCATATCCTTTGAAATTGCATTTAAAAGTAGTTCCAAAATCCTCAGATTTCTACCAATGTAATTTAGAATTTTTATGGATTTAACTTTTTGAATTAGGAACTCTTAAAAATCTGATAAAAGCCATGGATCCTTTCCTTAGATAAAGGGGCACACACACACACACACACACACACACACAACACGGGACTGTACAATAAGAAGCCCATCCACGGGCCCCTCAGGGTTTATGGACCCCCAAGGTGAGAACTCCCAGAGCTCACACCTTGTTGCGCAGGTTAATACACTGCATACACTGCCCAGCTCTGCTTGGCCAAGGGGTGAAGTAGGGACTGAACTCCAATCCCCATACCACTGACTAAGCCATGTTGTATCTGCCCAGAGTGGGTGCTGTGTTCTAATTTGTGCAAAGGTGCCAAATAGTCACAGCACTGTCCTGGGACCAGCTCGCACCAGCTATCAAGCTGAACCCTTTGTGTGTGTCTCCTCCCAACTCCATGTTCAGTGACAGTCATGTTGATAGCTTGAAATCAGCCACGGTGTGAATATTTACACCAAGGAAATTAGTAAACTCTGCAAAGAAAAGCTGTCCCCAACAAGAGAGCCCACTGTTGAAGATTTACTGGCATATCACTGCATATAGGCTAGTAGAGACCCTGAAAACCTCTGTCCTGTATTATGTAGATGTGAAATGAAAAGCAGAAAACACAATTTAAAACCACATCCCAGTTTCCTTTCAGCCTGTACTAATTGCTTCTAGGACAAGGATATGTGGGGCCTGACTTGTTTTGAGCACAGACTTCACAGCTAACAGTTGCTGAAGAAGGTATTCACAGAGGGCTGCTGGAAAAACTCGTTCCCATTCGATCCCAGGTGGGTCTAAAGACAGCATCCCAAGCTATAAACCTATGTTTTAAACATCGCAGCACTGAGAGCAGTAACTGCCATAGAACCATTAAGAAAACAAAACTAATGATGATTGCAAAATAAGTTTTAAGATAAGGATTAAAAGTAAGAACTGATGCAGAAAGTAAATCTAAAGTCCCAATCCTCCTTGCAATGCCAGGGAAGAAAATCCTTGGCCATAACAGGCATAAATTGGTGTGGACTGATGTCAGGTTTCTTCTGTAGGCTTTTTGAAGAACTGCTCTTTACAATTGAACTCTGTCTTGAGCTGATTCTCTTAGGAAGGAAAAAATAAAAAAGTCAGGTCAAACGACTGATTCCAGTTTTGAATTACAGAGGGCTATTGATTTTTCATTAAGGTTCCTGTGCGGCTCTCAAGAGGAGGGAGAAAGAGAGGAAAGTAACTCATTGATCAGAGCGGAGGGCCATGTTCATTTATTGGCTTCCTGCCACGTCCCATTATTCCCGATTCTAAATGTATATTGAAGTCAGTTTATTTTCATCATTGCCTCCTGTCACCAGAAACGTCTCCCAGTAACTATTAGTTTAATCATCCTTCTCTGACAATGGTAATGAGTGATAATATCCAACATGATCCTGAATTCGTGAATGTTATTCATTGGATTACAGCGTTGCTCCCCCCCAAGGCTCTAGTTAAGAGTCTGTCAGCACTTTAATAGTCTAAAAAAACCACATAAATAGCTTGAAGATTTTTTAAAACGTATTTTAATTTTTTAAAAAAAAACCTGCAGCATTTTTACCACTGTTATTTAAAAAAAAAAAAAAAAAAAAAAAAGGAGCTTCCCTGCTTTCCTGGAAGATCCATGGTTTTCGATCCAACAATGATGATAATTTTAGAGAGTGCATGAAACCTACCCAAATCAGGTATCATATATCTACCAAAGCCACTGGAACCCAATCTAGAGAACCATCAAGCACATGCAGAATAAATCAGGCATTCCACTTAGCACCCTCATTTCATTTGCAGAAACAATCATCAATTTGTCTGTACTGTCTTGTCTCACACTTGAACCTCTGCTTTACATAGTAGCAAACTGAGGTTCCAAAAGACTGAACCACTCAGGATCACCCAACAACATGGTACGGTGGGGAACAGAACCCACATTCCCTGGCTTCCGTATCACTATTTGTTCCACCACAACATGCTGCCATTTTAATAATCTATCCTCTCAATTCATGCGATATTTATAATGCATAAAAATCAGAAGCTGACTTTAATATCAAATCCTAGAAATGCTGTTAATGACCTTTTCTTTTTCTCATCTAGAGATAGGACCACATTTTCCATTAAGCGCTATCTCACATCTGGGTAGAGTAATAGCTGCCCACATTATGTGAGTGCCTACTCACCCCCGAGAGTTCTCAATCTCAATCTCAACCCCTCCAGATCATCTGTCAAGGGGCTCATGTACATTAACGTTTCTCAGTGAATTTTCCTAACACCCTGTGAGAGGTGGGAGGAATGTTCCCATTTTATAGATGATCTGGCAAAGGCTACAGCGGAAATAATTTTCAGAGCCAGGACTCAGAGTCAGGCCTTATCGTTAACGAGGTCTCTTTCCACGACACCACAGCTCCCTCTGGTGCCAAGACTGACAGTGGGAACTACTATAAACAACTATGGAAAAACTATTTAAAAGTAGTACACCAATAAATCGAGCTGGAAAATATCATAGAAAAAAATCCCATTCAGAGTAGAAAATAAGAATATAAAATGCCTACAAATAACTACGACAAAAAAGTGTGATATGACTAAAACTAGACAACTTTACTGAAAATGTAAAATAAGATCTAACTAAACAAAGAGACACAAAGTATTTTAAATGTTCTTTCCAGTGGGATATTTTGGAGAAAAAAGCATGATAAAATTATTCTAAAACTCCTCTGGATGAGCAAACTATACAAACACAAAAGGTTTTTTGAAAAATAAAAACAATGAAAGGGCACTCACTCCATCAAACATCAAAATGTAGTTTAAAACTTATTTAAAACAAATTGAGAACCTGTGCAAAAATCAACAGACAGATCAATGGAACGAGTTAATTGGCCATGAAACAGACTATAACATATACAGTGAATAAAACATTAAATAATCAGAGGAAAATTTATATATTTGAAAAAACTAAATTTGATACACATTGTACAAAGTACACCAAAATGTATTTCAGATGAATTAAGGAGTTAAATGATTCATTAAATTCTATAAAACAGAAGGAAAATAGACATAAATATTTAACTTATGAAAGTATTTTATCAGTATAAAACCTGCAAAATTATCATGGAAAAATAGATTTTACTGTATTAAAATATAAAATGTCTATTCAAACATCACAAACTAAAAAAATTAGAGATGCAAGTCACACACACGCAAAAAAAAAAGTTCTACCTCACTAGTATTCAAAATCACCAATTAAAATAACATCATAACATTTTATCTACAGAATTGACAAAACTTTTATTTATTTATTTATTTATTTTAACATCTTTATTGGAGTATAATTGCTTTACAATGGTGTGTTAGTTTCTGCTTTATAACAAAGTGAATCAGCTATACGAATACATATATCCCCATATCTCCTCCGTCTTGCGTCTCCCTCCCACCCACCCTCCCTATCCCACCCCTCTAGGTAGTCACAGAGCACCGAGCTGACCTCCCTATGCTATGTGGCTGCTTCCCACTAGCTATCTATTTTACGTTTGGTAGTGAATATATGTCCATGCCACTCTCTCATTTTGTCCCAGCTTACCCTTCCCCCTCCCCATGTCCTCAAGTCCATTCTCTAGTAGGTCTGCGTCTTTATTCCCATCCTGCCCCTAGGTTCTTCATGACCCTTTTTTTTTTAGATTCCATATACATGTGCTAACATACGGTATTTGTTTTTCTTTCTGACTTACTTCACTCTGAATGACAGACTCTAGGTCTATCCACCTCACTATAAATAACTCAGTTTCATTTCTTTTTATGGCTGAGTAATATTCCATAGTATATATGTGCCACATCTTCTTTCTCCATTCATCTGTCGATGGACACTTAGGTTGCTTCCATATCCTGGCGATTGTAAATAGAGCTACAATGAACATTGTGGCACATGACTCTTTCTGAATTATGGTTTTCTCAGGGTATATGCCCAGTAGTGGGATTGCTGGGTCGTATGGTAGTTCTATTTTTAGTTTATTAAGGAACCTCCATACTGTTCTCCATAGTGGCTGTGCCAATTTACATTCCCACCAACAGTGCAAGAGGTTTCCCTATTCTCTACACCCTCTCCATCACTTATTGTTTGTAGATGTTTTGATGATGGCCATTCTGACTGGTGTGAGATGGTATCTCATTGTAGTTTTGATTTGCATTTCTCTAATGATTAATGATGTTGAGCATTCTTTCATGTATTTGTTGGCAATCTGTATATCTTCTTTGGAGAAATGTCTATTTAGGTCTTCTGACCATTTTTGGATTGGGTTGTTTGTTTTTTTGTTATTGAGCTGCATGAGCTGCTTGTAAATTTTGATGATTAATCCTTTGTCAGTGCTTCATTTGCAAATATTTTCTCCCATTCTGAGGGTTGTATTTTGGTCTTACTTATGGTTTCCTTTGCTGTGCAAAAGCTTTTATGTTTCATTAGGTCCCATTTGTTTATCTTTGTTTTTATTTCCATTTCTCTAGGAGCTGGATCAAAAAGGATCTTGCTATGATTTATGTCATAGTGTTCTGCCTATGTTTTCCTCTAAGAGTTTGATAGTGTCTGGCCTTACATTTAGGTCCTTAATCCATTTTGAGTTTCATTTTGTGTACAGTGTTAGGAAGTGTTCTAATTTCATTCTTTTACATGTAGCTGTCCAGTTTTCCCAGCACCACTTATTGAAGAGACTGTCTTTTCTCCATTGTATATTCTTGCCTCCTTTATCAAGATAAGGTGACCATATGTGCATGGGTTTATCTCTGGACTTTCTATCCTGTTCCATTGATTTATATTTCTGTTTTTGTGACCGTACCATACTGTCTTCATTATTGTAGCTTTGTAGTATAGTCTGAAGTCAGAAAGCCTGATTCCTCTAGCTCCGTTTTTCTTTCTCAAGATTCCATTGGCTATTCGGGGTCTTTTTGTTTCCATACAAATTGTGAAATTTTGACAAAACTGTTTTAGATAATACTAATCAACGTTCTAGTGAGACAGATAATATCACACTACTGATGGGAGAGTAAATTGGTAACCTTCCCAAAAAGAAATATACCATTATGTTTCTAGAGCCTTTAAAATATTTTGAGAACTGGTGGTCCAGAAATTGTATTTCTAGAAATCTGGCCCAAGGAAATGACCAAATATGTTTCTAAATAAGAATTTGTATAGAAATGTCATCGATAAGAACCAAAAAATGGGAAATAATCTAAACAAAAATAAAGGAAAATTTTAATTGGGTGAACCATATAATATTTTAACGTTTTTTAATGTGGTGTATCACATTGATTAATTTGTGTATATTGAAGAATCCTTGCATTCCTGGGATAAACCCCACTTGATCATGGTGTATGATCCTTTTAATGTGCTGTTGGATTCTGTTTTGCTAGTATTTTGTTGAGGATTTTTGCATCTATGTTCATCAGTGAAATTGGCCTGTAGTTTTCTTTCTTTGTGACATCCTTGTCTGGTTTTGGTATCAGGGTGATGGTGGCCTCATAGAATGAGTTGGGGAGTGTTCCTCCCTCTGCTATATTTTGGAAGAGTTTGAGAAGGATAGGTGTTAGCTCTTCTCTAAATGTTTGATAGAATTTGCCTGTGAAGCCATCTGGTCCTGGGCTTTTGTTTGTTGGAAGATTTTTAATCACAGTTTCAATTTCAGCGCTTGTGTTTGGTCTTTCATATTTTCTATTTCTTCCTGATTCAGTCTTGGCAGATTGTGCATTTCTAAGAATTTGTCCAATTCTTCCAGGTTGTCCATTTTATTGGCATAGAGTTGCTTGTAGTAATCCCTCATGATCTTTTGTATTTCTGCAGTGTCAGTTGTTACTTCTCCTTTTTCATTTCTAATTCTATTGATTTGAGTCTTCTCCCTTTTTTTCTTGATGAGTCTGGCTAATGGTTTATCAATTTTGTTTATCTTCTCAAAGAACGAGCTTTTAGTTTTACTGATCTTTGCTATTGTTTCCTTCATTTCTTTTTCATTTATTTCTGATCTGATCTTTATGATTTCTTTCCTTCTGCTAAATTTGGGGGGTTTTTGTTCTTTCTCTAATTGCTTTAGGTGTAAGGTTAGGTTGTTTATTTGAGATGTTTCTTCTTTCTTGAAGTAGGACTGTATTGCTATAAACTTCCATCTTAGAACTGCTTTTGCTGCATCCCATAGGTTTTGGGTCGTCGTGTTTTCATTGTCATTTTTTTCTAGATATATTTTGATTTTCTTTTTGATTTCTTCAGTGATCTCTTGGTTACTGAGTAGTGTATTGTTTAACCTCCATGTGTTTGTATTTTTTACAGATTTTTTCCTGTAATTGATATCTAGTCTCATATGTTGTGGTCAGAAAAGATACTTGATATGATTTCAATTTTCTTAAATTTACCAAGACTTGATTTCTGACCGAAGATATGATCTATTCTGGAGAATTTTCCATGAGCACTTGAGAAGAAAGTGTATTCTGTTGTTTTTGGATGGAATGTCCTTTAAATATCAATTAAATCCATCTTGTTTAATGTGTCATTTAAAGCTTGTGTTTCCTTATTTATGTTCATTTTGGTTGATCTCTCCATTGTTGAAAGTGGGATGTTACAGTCTCCTACTATTATTGTGTTACTGTTGATTTCCCCTTTTATGGCTGTTAACATTTGTCTTATGTATTGAGGTGCTCCTATGTTGGGTGTGTAAACATTTACAATTGTTATGTCTTCTTCTTGGATTAATCCCTTGATCATTATGTAGTGTCCTTCTTTGTCTCTTGTAATAGTCTTTTTTCAAAGTCTATTTTGTCTGACATGAGAACTGCTACTCCAGCTTTCTTTTGATTCCATTTGCATGGAATATCTTTCTTTCCTCTCACTTTCAGCCTGTATGTGTCCCTAGGTCTGAAGTGGGTCTCTTGTAGACAGCATATACATGGGTCTTGTTTTTGTATCCATTCAGCCAGTCTATGTCTTCTGGTTGGAGCACTTAATCCATTTACATTTAAGGTAATTATCTATATGTATGTTCTTATTACCATTTTTTTTAATTTGGGGGGGTTTGTTTTTGTAGGTCTTTTCCTTCTCTTGTGTTTCCTGTCTAGAGAAGTTCCTTTAGCATTTGTTGTAAGGCTGGTTTGGTGGTGCTGAATTCTCTCATAGCTTTTGCTTGTCTGTAAAGCTTTTGATTTCTCCATCAAATCTCAGTGAGATCCTTGCTGGGTAGAGTAATTTTGGTTGTTAGGTTTTTTCCTTTCATCACTTTAAATATGTCCTGCCACTCCCCTGTGGCTTTCAGAGTTTCTGCTGAAAGATCAGCTGTTAACCTTATTGGGATTCCCTTGTATATTATTTGTTGTTTTTCCCTTGCTGCTTTTAATATTTTTTCTTTGTATTTAATTTTTGATAGTTTGATTAATATGTGTCTTGGTGTATTTCTCCTTGGATTTATCCTGTGTGGGACTCTCTGTGCTTCCTGAACTTGACTGATTATTTCCTTTCCCATGTTAGGGAAGTTTTCCACTATAATCTCTTCAAATATTTTCAGTCCCTTTCTTTTTCTCTTCTTCTCCAGGCACCCCTATAATTCGAATGTTGGTGCATTTAATGTTGCCCCAGAGGTCTCTGAGACTGTCCTCAATTCTTTTCATTCTTTTTCCTTTATTCAACTGTGTGGTAGTTATTTCCACTATTTTATCTTCCAGGTCACTTATCCATTCTTCTTCCTCAGTTATTCTGCTATTGATTCCTTCTAGAGAATTTTTAATTTCATCTACTGTGTTGTTCATCATTGTTTGTTTGCTCTTTGGTTCTTCTAGGTCCTTGTTAAATGTTTCTTGTATTTTCTCCATTCTATGTTTAAGATTCTGGACCATCTTTACTATTACTACTCTGAATTCTTTTTGAGGTAGACTTCCTATTTCTCTTCATTTGTTTGGTGATGGGTTTTTACCTTACTCCTTCATCTGCTGCATATTTCTCTGTCTTCTCATATTACTGAACTTACTGTGTTTTCAAGTCTCCTTTTTGCAGACTGCAGGTTCGTACTTCCCGTTGTTTTTGGTGTCTGCCCCTAGTGGATGAGGTTGGTTCAGTGGGTTGTGTAGGCTTCCTGGTGGAAGGGACTGGTGCCTGTATTCTGGTAGGTGAGCCTTGATCTTGTCTTGCTGGTGCTGTTCGGCAGGGCCACGTCTGGTGGTGTGTTTTGGATTGTCTGTGAACTTAGTATGATTTTAGGCAGCCTCTCTGCTGATGGGTGTGGCTGTGTTCCTGTCTTGCTATTTGTTTGACATGGGGTGTCCAGCACTGGAGCTTGCTCGCTTTTGCGTGGAGCGGGGTCTTAGCCTTGAGATAGAGATCTCTGGGAGAGCTCTCGCCGTTTCATACTACGTGGGTCCAGGAGGTCTCTGGTGGTCCAATATCCTGAACTCAGCTCTCCCACCTCGGAGGCTCAGGCCTGACACCAGGCACCAAGACCCTGTCAGCCATATGGAAACCACAAGGAAGAATCTGCAGCTGCACCGTGGATGAAAATTTGCAGAGGGGTGAGAGTTTGAATCATCTGAGCAGGGACAAACCACCAAACATTCCAAGAACTGTTTTTCAAGATGCAGACTGCAGATCACCTACCCAGCAATCATCTGGTTGCATCTTCTTCTTGCTGATCCTCTCTCACTTCCTTGGGGTTTGACGTGTGTGTAGAAGGTGTGACAGGCTTGTGCTCTTTGGCTTTTCTGGATTCTTCTTGGCAGCCACACTTGGATTCCACAGCTCCAGACTACTGGTTTATTATCAAGGGTACAACCCGGGAACAGTCAGCCAAATGGAAGAGATGCACAGGGCAAGGTGTGTGAAGTTTCCACGTTCTCTCTAGGACGCCACCCTCCCACTACCTCCACATAGTCAACCCAGCTGCTCACCCTGTTGGCATATAATTGATTTCTTCCTCTGTTTTCCATATATTCTGAAATATTTTTATATGTTAAATTTTTGTAATAAATATATTTTTAACAACAGTTAAAAAAGAAACTTTTTTCATAATCTCCATAAATTATTGACCTAATTTTTTTAAATTGAAGTATAGTTGATTTACAATGTTGTGTTAATTTCTGCTATACAGCAAAGCAATTCAGTTACACATATATACATTTTCCTTTATATTCTTTTCCATTATGGTTTATCACAGGATACTGAATATAGTTCCCTGTGCTATACAGTAAAACCTTGTTGTTTATCCACCCATAAATTATTTAATTAAGCAAAATAGGTATTTAGATTAATGAGAACTTAAAGTAAGATTTAGCACAGGAATACTCAAATTGGATAATCAATGTGCATGTAATTAAAACTGGTTGTAGAGTGTGTGTTTGTGTGCAACATCCATGCTCAAAAAATTCCTCCAAATTTCTCTAAACTATAAATAAATTCCAACTTAACCCACTGCATAAATTGTATACTTATGACTCAGTGATAATATTAATACTCCCTCTCCCAAAACGCTTATTTGTAGCCTGGATAATGGTTTCTTTCTGCACACTATATGATATTTGGTTCCATTAGAGTTAAAAAATATTCCATGAAAAATTAGGACTTAGATATTGCTATAGCATCCCCTTTTTAAAGTTTCTGTTAAGAAAGGAAGAATAGCTAGAATCCTGAGGCAACAAAACGTACTGAAATGAATTAGAGAGTGGAAACCCTGCACTTAACATTTCAATCCCCAATCTGTGCTTGTGGTAAGTCATTTAACATCTCTGAGTCTCAATTCCATATCCATAATTTGGAGGGGAAAATAATTTATCAGAACTGCTGTAAGGACTAGAGATATTGTAAAGCATCATCATTAAAGTAATAGTTTACTATTCTATGTATTTTCTGTATATTATCTCATGTAAATGTTAAAACAATCCTATTCTTTTCTCCATTTAAAAAGTTAGGAAACTGAGGTACAAAGAGATTAAACAACTTAGCCAAGGGCACATGCCAAGCAGATCTGAGATTGAAACCTGGGCAGTCTGACTCCAGAGGCTCAATGCTAAATCACTACACCAACCTATTTCAAAAGGGCACCCTATGCTGTTAAAAGTAATAATTGTTGCTTTTGTTACGACTTGCATCAACAATGCTGCTTATCAAAGCAATTTTCTCACAAGCAATGCTGTTTTATATTTATTTTCAAAACAGACAGAACAAGAATATCATAAATATGTGTGAATTGGTTAAAAATAACTCCTTAAATGGTTAAAAGTCTTACAAATATGAATCCAGAAGTGATTGTACCTTACAGTTCAAGGTAAAAAAGAATGGCTGATGTAAATTGTGCCAGTACACCATCAACATAAACCATCAGGGCACTATATATTACTGAGCAGCCTCCACTCTGTACATATATCTTGATACAAGCAGTGCTTTTGACACCAATCACTTCCTGAGATAAAATACAGTTTGTAGGGGAATAATTTCAGCACCACATAAAATGGCACCCTCCCACAAAAGAAACATTCATTTTCATACCAAAAAACATGCTCACAGTGTTGAGTAATATAGTCAGCAAACACAAAATAAATGTAGTTCTGTATTTCCTCCTAAATTGCTATATTTAGTCTCATTTTCCAACCTAAATATTAATTTCTTATCCACAACAGAAAGTGAATATTAAGAATCAGCTGGTTCTCAAAACTTGAGATAACTGTATATTTTCTCTATGCTCTTTTTCTCCTTGAGATTCATTGGAATTTCCTGGCCAAAATAAACCATGACTCTAAACAATAGATATGATGCTGCTTACTGGCAACAAATAAATTATTTCATTATATAGTATCTCTCTCTCTCCTGCTCCCCTAACAAGCCCTAGATGGATAATAGGTACCTAATATTTGTTGCCCAATCTAAAAAAGCTTTTCATAATCAGTGCATTTAACACACCCTGTGACTAACATCAAGACTGATGTATTTTCATCTTGTATAACACTCACCACGTGGCATATTTCAGACTTCTAAGAACTTCACAAACCATAAAGGCATACATTATTGCCATCCAAACACCACCAAGAGGAAACATGTAGTTAGAAAATGGTTTTCACAAATAGAAAATGATTTTTGCATATTTTAAAATCTTAATTTAGTTCCATTAAGGTTAAAAAATTCCAAGAGAAATTAGAACTTTTATGCTTTCTCATGTTGCTCCCTCTTTCAAGTTTCTCTGAAAAAAAGAACAATAATAACTCTAATCCTGAGGCAACAAAAATTTAGTGAAATGAATCAGATCATGGGAGCCAATCAGATCGAATTCAATAGTCAATAAAATTTGTCAGTAATTTTTTTAATGTTATTCATTACCACAGGCCGTATTGGCGGAGCTGAGACCAAACTACAAATAACTGTTGGATTTTAGCAGTCTGTTACTCTGATGTACTTTAAAAATGAAAGTGATGGGGGCTTCCCTGGTGGCGCAGTGGTTGAGAGTCCACCTGCCGATGCAGGGGACACGAGTTCGTGCCCCGGTCTGGGAAGATCCCGCATGCCGCGGAGCGGCTGGGCCCGTGAGCCATGGCTGCTAAGCCTGCGCGTCCGGAGCCTGTGCTCCGCAACGGGAGAGGCCACAACAGTGAGAGGCCCGCGTACCGCAAAAAAAAAAAAATGAAAGTGATGGGCCTATTATTTCCATACCTGTCTCATCCTAAGACATGCACATAGGTAAAGCCAAATCAGATCAACTCTGACCACTGATCATATTGCTACGATTTACAGTATCAATCACAACAGTTATGCATTTGAAGTCAATGAATATTGAGAAGCATGGGGCCAGCAAGGAGAGACATACTTTTAGTATTTATTAATATCAGAAATTATTCTCAGCCTTAATCCTTGTAGACCTTGCCTCAAAATAAGAAGCCATGTTGATTCACATAGTTTTCCCAGGGGAAAAACAAAAATTACCAACATTAGAACATGATTTCATACTCCACCAGACCAGGAAAGGATAAGAACAGATTAGAAGAGAAGGGAGTTACAAAACAACCAGAAAGTCTGACTTTATGACTAGCTTATGGCGCATATATAGTTGAAAAAAAACTACTAACTTTTTAAAGAGAGGGCTTTGGAGCACACCATCTACTGTATAACCAAGAATCTGACTGGCTTTTGTCCTTGTTCCTGGGAGGGAGACTCTAAATCCTTGGAATTTCCTGAGGAAAAGGAGTGTCTTTGTTATTTACACACTCTTTGACTCATACTTGAGTTTATGCTAATTAAGTGACTCACTTAGGATCCTAGATAGATTGAGGATGAAGGCTGATTATGTTACTAGATGACTGGGGCTTTGATCTGTGATATCTGCCTGACACCCCAGTCTCTAGGGTCTGGAGACTGAGTTCAATTATGTGGACAATCATTCAACCAGCCATGCCTACATAATGAAACCCCAATAAAAACTATCAGCACCAAAGCTTGAGGGACCTTCCTGATTGGTGAATGCATTAGTGTGGGAGGAGTTTCATGCACCCTGATCCCATGGGGAGAGAGCATAGAAATTCTACATTTAGAACCCTCCCAGAGCCAGCCCTATGTGTCTCTACATTTGGCTGGTCCTGATTTATATCCTTGATAATAAAACTTAATCATTAGTGTAGCTCTTTCCTGAGTTTTGGGAGTTATTCTAGCAAATTATTGAATCTGAAGGAGGGGTTGTGGGAATGCCCTAGATTTGTAGCCAGTTGTTCAGATGTGTAGGAGGCCTGGGGACCCCCAAATTTTCAGCTGGCATCTACTAAAGGGAGGATAGTCTTACTGGGGACCATGCCCTTAAAACTGTGGTGTCTGACGCTAACTTTGTGTGGTTAGTATCAGAACCGTACTGCAGTACACTACTGAACGTCCCCAGCAGGTATCTAATGCCTACACGTTTGTTTGCTTTAAACGTGTTAAGGAAAACCCAAGGACAGCATATCAACAATCATAGCTGTACAACTGGAGCATGACAGAAGGGAGAATAAAACCCAACACTCCAAGGCTATCCTTCTACCCATAAAGATAGAATGCCTTGCCACACATCATGGAATCATTCATGTTTCTATCAGCCCAATTTCAATATCCAAAACATAGATTGGCAATGTTCTATCACAACCCTGAAAGACATCAAGTTTGATACTTACCTCTAAAGAAGATTGTAACACTGTTCCTAAAGAAATTTGAGAGTAAATAATATAGTTTCCATCTTCACATTTCAGTAAAATATGGATGGGTATGTCTGCTTACTAGAAAAAAAATATCTATCTTTTTCATTACCTGGAATTCTTTGGACATATCCACTTCACCTCAGATTTGTAGACATTTTCTGCTTCTTGATTTCATTTTCTAACACCAGCAATATGAAACAGCCTGAAACTTAATATTCGTACCACAGATGAATTCTAAATATGTCGAATTTATAATCTAGCCAATTAGATTTTCTGTAATGGCTTTGCAAAGAGAGGCATAATACAAAGAAGAATACAGGCAAAATGAATTACATCAATGAAATTTCTTCCATTTTCTTTGGATTTACCTCTTGCAACATTTTTTTCTTTTCTTTTGAAAGGCAAACTATATTAAAACTATATTAAAAGCTAAGAATGTGGTTTAATGATTCTGGGTGTTACCTTGGATCATAACATAAAGCTATCTACTCTATACCAAAATATAATCAATACTAAACTCTTCCTCCCATTAGAAATTACTCTTTTATTTTTGCCATGTGATTCCTTTATGTAAAAATTTTCTGAATTTTTCATTCTTTGTTATTCATAAATTTCTTTCTAAAAGAAAACCCATGTATAAAAGGCTTTTTATCTGGTAAGAGAATAATAGAATTACTAAAAAATCTCAGAAAAGAACAAAAAATATTAAATGATTTACTCAAAGTCATGCCACTAGTGAGGTTAGTAAGTGCCAGAATCTGAGATTTTTTTTTTGCAAGATTTGGGGCTATTTCTACTACATTACTTCTGCTTCCATCATTGGTATTGTAGTCAGTAATTTCAAGAGCTGTTTAGAAGGAAGAAATTACAGAATTCACTCACTTAGAGTAAAAGTAAAGTAATGAAATAGTGCCTTATTCAACTTTTCATTTTGACCATTTTCAAATAAGTATAACTTAATGGTAAGACTTGTCAAGTCTTTATATGATGTAGAAAAAAGGTAGAAAGATACCCACCAAGTTACTGATGATGAAAAGTCATACTGGTGAATGGAAAAGTCATACTGGGGAATGTTTTACTTTGAATATTTTTGTAACATCTGGATCTTACTTTTGTAATTATGTCAACATTGAAACTCAAACACTAGACTTCCGAAAAACTTTTTGCTCTTTTTAAACTTTTTAAGTTATTTTCAATAATTTCCAAAACCGAACATAGATGCAAAAATCCTCAACAAAATAATAGCAAACAGAAGCCAACAGCACATTAAAAGGATCATACACCATGATCAAGTAGGGTTTATCCCAGCAATACAAGAATTCTTCAATATACACAAATCAATCAATGTGATAAACCATGTTAACAAAATGAAGGAGAAAAACCATATGATCATCTCAATAGATCCATAAAAGCTTCTGACAAAATTCAACACCCATTTATGATAAAAACCCTGCAGAAAGTAGGCATGCAGGGAACCTACCTCAAGATAATAAAGGCCATATATGACAAACCCACAGCCAATATCACCCTCAATGGTTAAAAACTGAAAGCATTTCCACTAAGATCAGGAACAAGACAAGGTTGCCCACTCTCACCACTCTTATTCAACATAGTTTTGGAAGTTTTGGCCACAGCAATCAGAGAAGAAAAGGAAATAAAAGGAATCCAAATCGGAAAAGAAGAAGTAAAGCTGTCACTGTTTGCAGATGGCATGATACTATACATAGAGAATCCTAAAGATGCTAAGAGAAAACTACTAGAGCTAATCAATGAATTTGGTAGAGTAGCAGTATACAAAATCAATGCACAGAAATCTCTGGCATCCCTATATACTAACAATGAAAAATCTGAAAGAGAAATTAAGGAAACACTTCCATTTACCATTGCAAGAAAAAGAATATAAACTTACCTAAGGAGATAAAAGACCTGTATGCAGAAAACTATAAGACACTGATGAAAGAAATTAAAGATGATACAAACAGATGGAGAGATATACCATGTTTTTCGATTGGAAGAATCAACATTGTGAAAATGACTATACTACCCAAAGCAATCTACAGGTTCAATGCAATCCCTATCAAACTACCAATGGCATTTTTTAGAAAACTAGAACAAAAAATTTTGCAATGTGTATGGAAACACAAAAGACCCCGAATTGCCAAAGCAATCTTGAGAAGGAAAAACAGAGCTGGAGGAATCAGGCTCCCTGACTTCAGACTATACTACAAAGCTACAGTAATCAAGACAGTATGGTACTGGCACAAAAACAGAAATATACATCAATGGAACAGGATAGAAAGCCCAGAGGTAAACCCATGCACATATGGTCACCCTATCTTTGATAAAGGAGGCAAGAATATACAATGGAGAAAAGACAGCTTCTTCAATAAGTGGTGCTGGGAAAACTGGACAGTTTCATGTAAAAGAATGAAATTAGAACACTTCCTAATACCATACACAAAAATAAACTCAAAACAGATTAAAGACCTAAATGTAAGACCAGACACTATAACCCTTAGAGGAAAACATAGGAAGAACACTCTTTGACATAAATCACAGCAAGACCCTTTTTGACCCACCTCCTAGAGAAATGGAAATAAAAACAAAAATAAACAAATGGGACCTAATGAAACTTGGGACCTAATGAAACTTAAAACCTTTTGCACAGCAACGGAAAACAATAACAAGATGAAAAGACAACTCTCAGAATGGGAGAAAATATTTGCAAACAAAGCAACGGACAAAGGATTAATCTCCAAAATATACAAGCAGCTCAATATCAAAAAAACAAACAACCCAATCCAAAAATGGGCAGAAGACCTAAATCGACATTTCTCCAAAGAAGATGTACAGATTGCCAACAAACACATGAAAGGTTGCTCAACATCACTAGTCATCAGAGAAGTGCAAATCAAAACTACAATGAGGTATCACCTCACACCAGTCAGAATGGCCATCATCAAAAAATCTACAAACAATAAATGCTGGAGAGTGTATGGAGAAAAGGGTACCCTCTTGCACTGCTGGTGGGAATGTAAATTGATACAGCCACTATGGAGAACAGTATGGGGGTTCCTTAAAAACTAAATATAGAACTACCATATGACCCAGCAATCCCACTACTGGGCATATACCCTGAGAAAACCATAATTCAAAAAGAGTCACGTGCCACAGTGTTCACTGTAGCACTATTTACAATAGCCATGTCATGGAAACAACCTAAGTGTCCATGGACAGATGAATGGATAAAGAAGATGTGGCACATATATACAATGCAATATTACTCAGCCATAAAAAGAAATGAAAATGAGTTATTTGTAGTGAAGTGGATGGACGTAGAGTCTGTCACATAGAGTGAAGTAAGTCAGAAAGAGAAAAACAAATACCGTATGCTAACACATATATATGGAATCTAAAAAAAAAAAAAATGGTTTTGACAAACCTAGGGGCAGGACAGGAATAAAGACACAGACGTAGAGATTGGAATTGAGGACACAGGGAGGGAGAAGGGTAAGGTGGGACAAAGTAAGAGAGTAGCATTGACGTATATACACTATCAAATGTAAAATAGATAGCTAGTGGGAATCAGCTGCATAGCACAGGGAGATCAGCTCCGTGCTTTGTGACCACCTACAGGGGTGGGATAGGGAGGGTGGGAGGGAGACGCAAGAGGGAGAGTATATAGGGATATATGTATACATATAGCTGATTCACTTTGTTATACGGCAGAAACTAACACAACACTGTAAAGCAATTTTACTCCAATAAAGATGTTAAACAAAAAAATTTCCAAAACCAGGTTGATTTACTTTCACACAATGAAAATGAATAATTAACAAAAAATATTCTCCTCTTCAGCCATAGTGTGCTAATTTCTGAGACAATGTTTGTGGCTATCGGTCAACAAATATCAAAGTAAACCCAATGGTATTTTTAAAATTTCAGGGATGGGCACCTAAAGAGCCAGGGGCACTAGCATATTCCATGCTGTAACTAAGAAGCACAGAGGACATATCACTTGTCTATAAAATCGCAAGAGGTATAAGTAGGGTGACCACTGATTCAGTCCAATACCCTGAAAAACCAGGACTGAATCTCACCAAAGGCAAAAGGAAGAAACTTGTAAATTAAACCAGAGCTAGTAACACTATAACCTGTATTACTGAGGCTGTGTTTAGGCAGAACATATGAGAACTCAATCTAAACACGAAAAACATATCGACTTCCGTATAAATCTGTAACAAGATATAAGAGAAGTTAAATACAAAATAAATGGATTCTGAAAGTTTAAAACAGTCTCTGCCATGTCTTACTGAGGATCTCAGAGCTTTTAAAGATAAAAGAAAAAAAAGCCAAAAACAGTTTAAATTGTAGTCCGTATATATACAATGCACACATTCAACAAATTAACACATTTTGCAGAAAAGCATACAGTGTAGACTTGGCTAATCATAAGATAATTACAGGATTTAAAAATACATAGGGCAGGGCTTCCCTGGTGGCGCAGTGGTTGAGAGTCTGCCTGCAGATCCAGGGGATACGGGTTCGAGCTCTGGCCCGGGAAGATCTAACATGCCGCAGAGCAACTAAGCCCGTGCGCCACAACTACTGAAGCCTAAGTACCTAGAGCCTGTGCTCCTCAACGAGAGAAGCCACTGCAGTACGAAGCCTGCACACCACAATGAAGACCCATTGCAGCCAAAAATAAATACATTAAATAAATAAATTTTTTAAAAGAATACATAGGGCAGTATAGGTGTTGAGGTGTGGTCATGAGACAAAAGGTCTCACGTTTACGATAAACAGCCTTCAATCTGGTTAACACATCTCTGAGACTGTATACAACTGATCTTGAAAAATCTAAATAAGGGCCTTTCATGCATGTGAGATCTGAGCCCAGAGTGCCACCACCTCACCCCTGAGATAGAGTTGGCCTACATTTACATTTTGAAGGTTACAGTGGGACTCTACAACAAACTTCACTGGTGTCCTTGACAGACAGAGAATACCACATTAGATTAACCATGGATCAGAAATATTTCACTATCTACACTCTTAGGTAGACGTTGTTAACATGCTCTTCTAGCAACAAAAACTCTTGGGGAACTCAGTGAAGTGTTACAAATTCTATCTCTATTTCATAAGCCTACTTTGTTTAGTTCTAGAAATGGACTCATTTTAATATTCAAATACTCAGGACAGGCATTCTAATACCATATCTGATATCATGGTATCAGGATCAAATAACTTCAGCCACCATGTACTCTAGCAAGCAAAGATGAAACAGATGCAGTAGATGATTGTCTAGTGTACACGAATAACTGAATATCTGAATAAACAGAAGAAAGAAAGAACAGAAAGAGGCAGACATAGACAGAAACGAAAAGGAAAGAAGGCAGGAAGGAAAGAGAGAGCAAGCAGCGAACAGTGCATTCGGGTGGGACAGGGAGTCAAACGGGATAATTCACACCTGAACCCATCAGTCTTCCAGAGCACAAGGCTTGAAAAACCCGTAGTGGACATGATCAGTGTGATTTGGTAGAAAACGCGATTGATTTAATGTCAGAAGATTTGGCTCTAACTAGCAATGTGACCTAAGCAATGTGACTTAACCTTGGCCTGAGTTTCATTTTTAAAGTAAAGACATTAGATTAGATTATCTTTATATTTCCTTCAAGATCTAATATAGTGTAATTCCATTTATCTTTTCGCTATGTAGCAATTGTAATCAAATCAATGGATAGAAAAGAACCTCAGCAGATTATCAAATTAATGAGGATAAAATGAAATCCAAGATTTAAAAGCTCCTCAAAAAGTATTACATGTTTTACAAGTGTTAGGTGTTATTCTCTCCATTATTAATACAAATATCTGATGTAAAAATTCTAAAATAAAAAGCACTTTAAAGCTTCCAAATATCTAAAAGTGAGGCCATGTATTTCTATGTAAGAAAGTGTCAAATTTGATACGTTCTTATATTTTATTATATCTTTTTCAAATCTCTACTGAAGATTATTTAGAAGTTACATAATGGAGTAATAAGTCATTTAGGTTTATGTTTACCTTTTCAATTTGATTGGAAGCATCTTCAGAGTAGGAATCATGTCATAAATCTATGTCCACATAAAACGAGTCATATGAGAAAAGATGGACAAAAATTCCTTAGAAACTGTAAAGAATTACAAAGACTCCATATTCCTGGTAAACTATAAAGGGCTGTATATACTGCATTGTAAACTAAAGAACAGAAAGAGAAGGAATAAGTGCTCAATGAATGTTGGTTAAATTTAAATTATATGAACCAAAGGATTTGGGCTCAAAAAGTTATGCAGAACAAAGGTGTCACACAAATAACAATGAGTCTACTGGCAAACCCCTCTCGGGTTTACTGCCAAGAGTTTGTTGGGCAAGTTTTGAACCAAAAAACAAAAGGAAGGATTTAACCCCATCTCTAGAGTCAGAAGCCAGTAAACGTTAACTTGCCAAAGATGTCTGGAGTGGATAATAGTATGGTATCCCTGATCTTAATAAGAAGTGTAAACAGAACTCAAGAAAAAAATTGTTAATGAAAAATTTTAGAAGAGAAAAGATACATTGAACAATAGATGGCCAGAAAACAGCCATTCTCTAGTTTATCAACTGCTTCATCTCTGTCTCTGTAAAATGTCTAAAAATAAATCTAGAATACAGTTGATTTATGAGCTCTACATTCTGTAATCTCACATTTTGCCATTATATCAGTATTACAATGATGTAAATCTGAATCATTTGTCTTACCATCAACATAAAATTCAAACAGAAAAAAAAACTGCAACAGAACAAAGAGTTTCAAAAGGTAAAATAAAACTTTTTTCCTTACTCACACAAACTTAGGTTCCAATCCACTCTTTGCAACAATCTCTTCTTATACAATTTGGTTAAATTCATATGAGCTTTTTTACGTTATCAATCTCCTCCCACAACACTGTAATCACTACAAACTTGAGTTCCCTCCTACAATATTCTTGCAAATTCTTCTAAGTTCTTTAATTGATAACAGTCATTGTTTTTTTCTCTCCCTATGACTTTTAAGTCATAGTCTTGCTATTAATGGTCAAATTACAACATCCTCTAAAAAGAAAAGCAAAAGAAAAAGGTAGGTGACTCCAAGATATTACTATAGACTATTCAGCAGTAAAATTCAACACACTGAACACTTCCACCAGTAACTCTAATATTTTACTATTTGCTTTATTGGGCATACTTGGGTGTTCAAAGCAATTTGCTAACAAAATGTCTGCTACAGTTAGACACAGTAAGTTAGTCTGTAATTAGGAGGTAGAGGACCTCACCAGGCTTAATTGGGAATGCCTGCCTTTGATCTATTTCCTAGATGAGAGAAAGCAACCTGCATTTAGGGGAGAAGTTCAAAATGTCAACTGGTAGAATGCACAGGATACGTGTGTAATAGCAATCAATTCATCATCAACCTGTTTACTGTGTTGACTTTGTCAACTGTTTGTTCATTAGTTTCTCATGCACAAACACTGAAGACAGATATCAAGTCATAATAAATGCCAGCTATTACAGAATAGAAGGGACAATGTAAATAAGACTTCCAAAGCAAAAGAGAAATGTAAAAATATGAAAATTAAAATTTTTTATCTTTTCCTTTCAATAAAGTCCTTTAGATTCTACAACCCCAAAATCTCATTTCAAAAACTTATAACAAAATTGCTCTAGTAATTAATTATTACTAATAGTATCCTGCTGATGAATCTTGTATTAATACTGTTAATCTTTATCTTCTTCTTTATCACCACCACTAGCATCATCATCATCATCTTTACAGGATGCTCCACTGAAAGAAACTCTAAATAAATGGAAATGGTACTTCTAAAATAAATGGATTTAGAGATTATACCCTTTAAAAGTATGATATTTATATACTGGTTTGGGGGACTATTTTTCACAGAAGAATCACCCCAGTGGATTTGGTATAGGCTTTAACTTGAAAAACTTTTAAAATATAACTTTCTAGGAAACATATTTACTATTAAAACCTATAATACTAAAATTCCCAATTTAGTCCAATTATCTGTAGGCTTACTTAGCTCTGACCTAGGTCCTGTCCACCACATCATCACCACGTCATAGCAACCCTGTCTACCTGATTAAGGAAAGACAGACAAGCTCTGAAAATTTAATGAGCTCTGCCCTGTAAAGTGAGTCTGAAGGACAAAGGGCTGTTGTTATTGAGTGTGTGTGTGTGTGTGTGTGTGTGTGTGTGTGTGTACTTACAAATGTTGACTGACAAACATCCAGTGCTTATTTTCAAACTTACAAAGGACAGAATTCTCAGGTCACTATGCTAAGAGAGAAGAGAAAAAACATGGAATATTTTATTACACAATTTATCCCTAAGCTTCATTTTAACCATGGAATGTGACCTTTATCTCCTATTAATTCCTGCTAACAACTAGCAAAGCCAAATGGTACTCCTTCTTCTGTGGTGACTAATCAGAAACAAAAGTGACACATCCTAAATGCTGGAGCAGGAGTGAAAAGGAGAAGCCCAAGGAGCACAGATAATCCAAAAATCCTAATTAACCAAGTGGTGGCCACATTTTAGCAAGCTCTATGGAACACAGCTCTATTGCATTCTCATCCTTCAATTTTGGGGTTTAGAAACAGGGTGTGCATTTTCTCAAAAAGAAGAAAAATGGAAGTCCCTTATTACCTAAGACTAAAGGAAAAAGTCTTCACCTCCGCCATGATGGTATTGTTTCATATGGTTTGAAATCACAACAGTCACCATTTGCACCAACTTCTCTGCCAAACTCTCAAAACACAATACATCCTCCTGCTTTTTCTGCAAAACCAAAACCAAAAAACAAAACACACCTATCTCTCCTTCCAATGATGAGGCCTAATATATGTATCTCCCAATGTCATTCTGACACACATATCCCAGCCATTCTCTGTATTGGTGGCCACATACACCAAACAACCTAAAACAAAATCTGCATCTCTATATGCTCAGTTCAACTGGACAAGCATTTGTTAAATGCAGTGGCTAAAAGCAGGGCTTTGGAGTCAAAGAGACCTGGGTTCCAAGTTGACATGGCCTTTTATTATTGTGTGAGCTTAGACAGTTCACTTTACTTCTTTGAGCCTCACTTTTCTCATTTCTAATATGGGAATAATTATCATTGTGAAGATTAGATAGAACAATGTATGTAAAGTGTTTAGCATTTAGCTCCTTGACCTCTAGAACACAGTAATCCTATTCTCTATAGGAGCCTTTGCACCAGGTTGGTTTGTTGTTGGGTTTTTTAATTTACTGTATATTTATACTTATTATGTATGTAAATATACACAAAATTCTACTTTTTCTTCTTTCTTCTTTCACTCATCCATTTTTCTTTTCTTCTCTTCCTTATTTTTTCCACCCACTCCCAAATCTTTCTCTCCCAAGTCAAAGTGGGCAGAGGAATATGGTGACAATGAGGAAGGCTGGTGGAAACGTTCAGAATTTGAAGGAAGAGCGAATTAATATCCCATTCCTCTTCCCTCCATTCATCACACACATACACACACACATGCACACACACACTCATGCACACTCGATACTTGACTTTAATTCATTCAAATTACTCTGACCAGCATAAGACTGTTTTAGCTACAACACTGGCCCATACACCAAAGTGACCAAATCTGAGGCACAAATTTTGCGTGTACATCTATCAGCAGCCTTAAACCTTTGGCTCTACTACTTTTCACCTTTAGCAACAAAACCTTAAAATAAGAAAACCAAATAAGAAAAATCACTTTTCAGCTACTAAGTGAGGCTTAACCATACTGTGATTATAAAAAGTGTTAAAAGCCAAACATAAATATTCAAGAAATTAAATCCCTGGGCCTCTATAGATTTCACTTCAGTATATACTACATAGAAAGACAGTAAAATTTGACCATAGTTTCTTAGCATGAGAGAGAACAACCAGAGAAAACAGACAACCTGCTAGTCACACGAACAGCAGCATCTGATTCTGAAACAATTTCCACTTTGATATATAAAACATATGAATCTATACACATACATCTTCTAAAATGTTAGAATAAGATAAATATTCTTAGGATAAATATTATTAGTCAGAATTTTCATTATGGAAATAAATATGCTGTCCAATAACAAGAAAATAATTTAATTCCTAAAATTAGCATTATTTTTTAAATTTACTTTAGTGAACACTTGAATTCTACATTTTAAAAACACCAACTCTAAAAATTATTTTTTTTTTGCAAAACAATCAAAAGTGTAGAATCAGTGTTATCTAATTTGCCTCAAAAGTAAAAACGTAAGTAATCTGATCAATAGAATCTGCTTATACCAAAGATTCTGCAGAGAAAAAATTTTCTTTGATTTCAGATCACTGAAATAGGGAGTATGGGAGTAATTATTTTTTTACCTCTTTGCTTAGTCTGCCAGAAGCATAGCTAGTATTTTAAAATAACCTGACTCAGAAAACTTCATCCACTGTGGTTCCAGAAAGTATTGGCCAATTATTAAGTTTTTCTTGACAGAGGCATACAAAAGCATCTATAATAAAATCCATAATAAAATAATTCTTTTATATTCATTTATTAATTTTACATTTCTGTCCATGAGGGTCTTTTAATGAGGACGATGATAATATTGTACTGTGCGGATAAATTAAAGACTTTAACACTTATGTTGCCCTCCTCATTCCCTTACTTGTTTAGTGATAAAGACTTGGGATCTATGTTCAGCTTTATCTGTGATACTGAGCAAGTCTCTTTAATTCCTCTGCTTCTCTCATCTGTACAATTGATAAAATACCTTCTCTACATATATCACAAAGTTGTGAATCTCACAACTCACGCTGAAAAAAGTCTACCAGCTAAAGGGGCAGAAGAGCTTAAAGAGTCTGACATGTTCAACAAGAATATATCCTGGGGGCATTTACCTGGTAAGAACCAAACATAAAATCATTGTACTTGAATTTCCATAGATCAAGGAGTACATTTTCTTTCCTATAGGAATTCCTCAAGAGCTTTAGTTGCACAATGGTAGTACGCCCTTCTTTAATTCATTTCACATGTTGGTAAAAACAGAAGCAACATCAGATTATCTCATAGAAAATATCTGTGTATAGCACTTGCGTCTTTCTTCTTTTTTGAACTTCTTATATATGGATATGTTTTTTCTTAAATAATAAACTCCATCTTATATATACCATACGTTTTAGTCCCTCACGCAGTTCCTGACATATAAGAAGTGCTCAAAAAAATTTTATTCATCTGTCAAATATTTATTGAGCGCCTATTGCATGGCATTCCCTGAGCTCTGCACAGGAATATAGTGGTCGAAGACACAGACAGGCTTTGCTCCTACGGAATTTACAGTCTATAAGGGGAGACTTAAGGCAAATATCTGTTTAACCTTCATCCATCAAATCCTCATTGAGCACTGACCGTAGATCAAGAACAAATAAATACCCAAATACCTTTATATTTACAATTGTGATCATCGTTCTGAATACACAGGTACCATGAGCTCATAGATGAGATGCATTTAGTTATCACAGCAGGTCTTTATGAATTCAATCAAGAAGTATTTATTGAGCTCTTATGAGAGTGAGAGCTTTCACAGAAGTCTGGACTGATCCTATCTCCCGCGTGAGAGTACATCTGCATCGCATGCCTCTGTCCAAGATTCCCCTTTTACTACACATGCACCCATGCTTTACCATCCTCTGGGTCTCCAGGACTGTTGCTGCTATGACCCATTTCTCTGTAATGAAACTGTTTCTAGAACTATAAGAACACAGTTCACATATACAAGTCAGGTAACAAAATCTTGCTTTTCAAAAATGCTATAGAATTTTTAGCTAATTATCAGATGGGCATGACTTAGAAAATAGTTTAGTGGCTGATATATATGCTATTGAAACACCTTCCAAGGTCTGTTATCAAAGCAGGCAGCAAAAGAATAATCTTGCCTCCAGTTTCTAATGTAAGAGACTGCTTGGGAAGCTGATCCACCCAGCTTTCAGATATATCAGGTTCAATGAGGGAGAGGGTGGACCAAGGGCAGATCCCTACAGATATAAAATATGATTCTAAAGTGAGCTAAACTGCTTCTAATAAGGACCTTCTATTAATAACCCTTCTGGATTTGATGGATCACATCGGAGGGACAAATAAAAAGATGTTCTTGTGAATCAAGGGTGGTAGCTCTTCCTTCCCAAGAATCAAAAAGGAGGGACCTAGTCCTACTTTATCTCCCTCTCCAGCTTATTTACTAGTGTTGGAAAGGAGCCTCCAGGGCCTCCAAAACAATTAAAGCTGAGTCTGCTCTCTCAGGAGGGGAGGTCTGCATGTGAGAGCCGGCAGGCATGGCAAAGCCCTTCCGCTAGCCAAGTGCTGGCACAAGGGCAAAGCTGTGACATTACATGCTAGAGGACAAAATCACAAATGCAAAGTGGGGAAAAATTTGAATCCTGTCCTCCTTTTTCTCCCTGGTCTAGCCTCTAGTCGCTACTTCGAACACCCTCCAAAAAATTAAAGAAGGCAAGCAATGAGCTAAACCCACCACCGAGCGTGCACAGGAAGATGGGCCGGAAGGGTAAGTCGTTTCTTTGAGCTCATCTCACATGCAGCCAGCTGAATATAAATTTCCCTCTATCTCATCAAGCTCTCACTGTTTGGCCTCCTCTGACTGATATTGGCTCATCATACTTAATCTAGGGTGAAATTTCCTCGTCTGAGCTAAATTACTCGCAGCCATCAAGGGAAGCGATATTTATTTTTCGTGGGGCTAATGACCTGTCCCCCAGACCCACCCACTGATGGTTATTTACTGGGGCCCAGATGCTTGAGCTCAAAATGAGTGCTAATGTCAGCAGGTGCCATCCCTCATTCAGCTCAGTGATTGAATTGGAGCGATCCCATTGACATTGACTCTGTGACTTTTAAGGCCATTACCCTCAGCCAGAGATGAACCTCTTATCATGGCTATGACACTGACAGCTGATTAGCGACAAATTACAAGCAGGAAGGTGCAGAGGCTTTAGTGGGCAGGGCAGGACCAATGGTAAGGGTGAGAGGTGTGGGGAGAGAGCGCAGTAGGAAGAGAGAGAGAGATGGAGGGGCGCGAAGAGAGGAAGCAGAGGGAAAACATCATACATTCCTCTTCAGTGTGTTGTTTAATCAATTCTTAACTATGGCCCCTGAGTATATTTATGTTTTGCATCGATTTGAGTATTATATTTAAGCACACAGAGATTCATACGTATATAAACAGACACTCATGACTCAACACATAAACCTCGAACAGGCGAGAACTCTTACGTATGGGATTTAGGCTGTAAAAGAGAATATCATATTTTAAAAACCAATAATCCATAGACTATCCAGGCACAAAGAATCTTTCACTAAACAAAGCAAATAACTATATCCTCTCTTTTCTTTCTGTGTACTTGAGATTGCACTGACAAAAAAAGTCTTTTGGAATTTGTTTGTTTAACAAATGTTTTTATAGTTTGTAGCCAGATTGTTTTAGTAGAGCCTTATGTGGATTGTTGCTTGAAGAACATGAATGTAAAGTTCTCAATATTATCTTAAACCAAAGCTCATTCTAAAAAGCCATTCAGTTCCTCAGACTGTTCATTTGGTAGACTTTAAATCAAAGCGTTTTTGGATTTTTAACTTAATTATAAGAATTAAAAATTATTTCCTGAACATCCTTTAAGCTGAAACAGTTTTTTCTTTGTTTTCTGTTAGGCGGGTGTGGATTGGCTTGGGGTGTTTTGTAGCTATTCTTCCAAACCTCAATATCCAGAAAGGGAAAGTTTGAGAATTCTAGACAGCTCGAGATTTTGAAAGTCAAAGATTCAAAGAACACCAACCGTTGCTTGTCAGTTACACCTCAATTAAAAATAATAATAAAACAACAACAACAACAGAAACACTGACACTGATTGTTGAGGTCTCGACAATTGCTGGTAAGTGGCAGTTTGGACAATGCCTCATCTTCTGGGCTGAGAATGGGGCTCTAATAGCAGCCGTAGTGTTCCTGCAGCCTCCGCAGTCCCACGCAGTTAACCCACCAGTGAGTGGGGCGACAACGCCCAGCACCCACCCACTGGTGCAATACATGGCTCTACGAACAAAACCAAGGGGAAAACCGCACTGTCCTCCTGCCTCTTGATCTTTCTATTGAATCCCTCCCCTTTCGACTTCCTCCCTTCCACAACTCTTGTCCTCCTTGATTTCACATACACTCTTTTGGAAGTACCTTCCACCTGTCTGGGAACCACTCCCAACATATTTGGTAGCAAACACGATAACATATATTTTTTGTCAAAACTATAACACCTCTTAACAAAATACTGTCTGCCAGGTTGAAGCTGTCTGCAGAAATGGGAAGAGGGTGTAGGCATGTAGGAGCTGACCCCTACCAGCTGGTGAGTGTTGGTTTTACACATCTCTTCCCAGCTCTGTGGTCAGGGAGGTCAGGCTGGAAGCTTGAAACTGACCAACATAGGAATATTGATAGCACAGAAATCAGCAGTGTTACAAATCAAGACTTGTTTTTTATTTTATTTTTATCTTTTCCCAGAAAGCCAGTTTTTTAACATTTACCAGCACACACCACTGCATGTAACGTTGTCTGTTGTTCAGAAACACGTTTGAATGCTAGGGCAAGACCAGCCTCTGGGATGTCCAAGAGGGTAGGTAGGGAGAAATATGGCCCTGCTGCATGCTTTCCTATCTTCTTGCTGATAAATCTGCATGGTGAGGTTCCATGGCAGATGTGCCTGTTTAAGATTGATAGCCAAAGGGCAAGAAACATACTTCCTGTTAAGCGCTCTTATGTCAGCACCCATGGTAGAACCAATACATACTTAATAATCATTGTCTTATCATGATAAAACATAAAGTTTATTCACAGCAGGTTTTAGCTTCTCTCATATTTGAAAGGGGCCCTTCTTATTAGAATAGGGATGTTCAAAGTATTCAAATGAAAAACAAGACCTTAGTCATCCCTAGGCAATAAAGGAAATTGATCGATGTACTGATCTTTTTGAAACTGCATAAAGTAATGAGTTTAGAAATCTTTTGTTCAAAGTAAAGCACGGAAGAGTTTAAAGCTTTATTCAGACAGTGATTATCACTTTTCGTTACTGAAGGCACTCAAAATTGTCTTATCCCTCCATATACACTAGCTCTCCATCCTATCCACTCCTGTGGCCTCAGCTGCATGCTCTGGACTACACAACCCCTCCTCCAGCCAGATCTGCCTTCACACCCCCATATCCAACTGCTTACTGGACAGGTCCATTTGCTTATCCCACAGGCACCTCACACTCAGCACGGCCCAGGCTAAACTGACAGTCATCAGAGGCCCCTAGCAGCCCGAATCTCCGCCCGTGTCCTCTGTCTCCATCAACGGCCATACCACCCACCCCAGTGTCCAAGCACCACCCTAGAAGTCATCCTTAATGCTTCCTTAGCCCTCACCCTCAACTCCTGCACCAATGAACAACAGAATCCTGCAAACCTTACCTTCTAAATGTCCCTGTAGTCCATCCACTTCTCTATTCATGCAGCTACACCACCAATTCAAAGCACTGTCACGTCTCACCTGGACTCTTCCACAATCTGCACACTGGTTTTCCCAGTGTCTGAACTCCTATTTCTCCACTCTGCTCTCTGAACAAGCCACAGCAATCTCTGTAAAATAAACTCCTGACCACATCACTCTCCTGCTCGAAATCCTTCAGTGGCTTCCAGAACCCTTAACAGGAGCTACAAGCCTCTTGCTGCCCTATCCAGAGTCAATTCCTGATATTCCCCACATCACACTCAGAGATTGTGCTAAGCTTAACATCCTTGGGTAATTTCAGTGTCCTGTGCTCTCTCTTGCCCTCGGTTTCTCAAGCATGTTACCTGGAATACTCTTACTCCTCTCCCCAAACTTTGCTGACTCCTACTTACCCTGCAAATCCAAGACTGGACAACACTGCCTACAGACAGGAAGCTTTCCTTGATCTCTCAAGGACAGCTGGATGTCCCTCCCTCCTTGACGTTCCAGCAGGGCCCTACAATTCCAGCCCTTCCCGCAATGACTGCTAATCTCCCTATTTCTCTCACCAGCATATCGTTTGTTCACTAGTATATCGCGTACTTCCTGAAAGTGCTGTGCACCTAACAAAGGCTCGATATTCACCGATCGCCCAGATGAGCAAAATGGATTACAATTAACAGTGAGTCCTAGTACCTAGAAGGTGGTTGTCAAGACTGCATAGTGAGCGGGCTGTGCCTTCAAGACAAAGTGGACCTCAGATCTCAAGAGTCCTTGGGCCTTCCCAGCTCCCCAGACCTTCCCATTCATGTACTCCTGTTGGCTTTGACTTCACATTTTCCAGAGCTTGGTCCTCACGTGAAGCTGGTTTCTCTAGGGGATCGACCAACACAGGGTCTCATCTGCTTATACCCTGATCTGGGTGTTTGGTGTCCTCTACATTCTCCCAGAGCCTGACTCTTACGCTCAGATATCTCAGCCTCACCTTGACTACTCTTCTGTGTGCACTCACAGCAACTCACGATCATCTGTGGGGCATTTTTCTCCAAAAGGCAAAAAGGCATCACTTAGCAGTAAAGCAAACACTGCAAGGTTATTTCAGAGGAATAATTCTTTTCCGACCACAGGATAACATAGCTGTTTTGAGCATTGAATATATAAGATTTTACTGTCTAAATCCCTTCCTTCAGCCCCTCTGAATCATATTCTTCTTGCAGGAAAAGAAAAAGAGACTAAGTTAACTAAAATTGTATCTGATAATTATAACCAAGGTAATTGGGACCGCAAATCCAAGGATATGAGCAAAGTAAAATACTGCACGGGAAAGCCAAGGTATAAAAAGAGACAAGCAGAGTTCAGAGGATCAGCAAAACAGAATGGGATCAGAGTCATCTAGCCAAGTCTGGATGTGGAACCAGAGAAAGATAAATGCCAAAGAAAAAGTGTTAGGGAATCAGGAGGAAGGTGAAGGCAGTTTCAAGGCCATACCCTAGAGTGGCCATTTGCATAAGTCATCAGGGAACAGTGAGGGTGTGAGCTAGTCCAACACAAGGAGACAGATGCAGAGCTCAGGTCTATGAGAAACTGTGTGGCATGAATGACCACTTATAGCAGAGTGAAGCTGAGCAAACTACTCAACCTCGCTAAACCTCAGCTTCCTCACCTGAAAAAAATGGGATTAATCATCATGTGTACTTATTAGACTTACTGTAAAAACTGAGACAACATACGGAAAGTGCTTAGGCCATTACCTGGCACATATTAAGTGAATAGCAGTGATCATTTTACTATTATTATTTGGTTTGAAATTAATTCTGAAAGTGGCCCAGATCACACCCATGTATTTTTTCCATGTACCAACAGTATAATTTAAAATTTATCCCAAGAATTCCTAGGCCCACTGACCTACCGTTGGGAGGTCAGTAATTAAATCATCCTGTCTCCCCACTTCTAAGTTTGGAACTAACGGAAAAACAGATGCATAATTCAGATAGATGGAGATCAAAACATCACTCGTATTACTGGTAAAATTGGTCTGGAGAACATGGGTGAGATTTTCAGCCACAAAGCTGGCTGGTACACCCTGAATCAGACTCATACACCTGGGTACAGTCACCTGGACCAGCACAGTGCAGAGCTGTGCTTCCAAGTTCAAGTTCACTGCCAAGCAGGGTGAGCTGCCTGGATTGCACCCTCTGTGCAGGCCTGGGAGGGTCTGGGCCATGCTGTTTGCTTCTCCTCCCAACTCACCTTTCAAGCCCAGCCCTCCTCCTTCTCCAGGGGTAGAGAGGGACCAGTAGGGATCCACAGATCCTGATCAAGCTCCTCCCTGTGGACAGGAGTGGGGGGTAAGAATGCCCACCTAGCATGGCCACAGCCACTGTGCCCCCAAAATGCTTGGTTCATATCCCACTTCAGAATATGTATTTCCCCAGTCACAAAAACCCACGGAACCATGGTCTTCATTAGCCTAACTATCCTTTCTTGAAAGAAAGCACTGTTACACGATTTGATTGCATAACTTGTGAGAGATGCTGAAGGACTGCAAATTTTCCACAGTGGTCCTTGCAGCTCCTTGTCCCCTGTAGCCATTTCTCCCCACCCTCTTGCACTTGGGCTTAGCTCCTAACTGTTCCTCTCTGGCCCTCTTGATAAAATCCAAATTGCTCAATAATCATTGCTCATCCACAGAATAAATTCTATCGCCTCTGAGAATGGTCCTTAACCAAGCGTTCCAGAAACTGGCTGAACTTCTGCTAGACCCCTCCTGCTAAAGCCCTATAAAACATGCCACATCTTTCTCCAAGTTAAAATGCCCTGTGAGAGTCTCCTGAAGGCTGGCGTTCTTAAATAGAGACCCAGGCTAATGGTGCTCTGGTTTATTTTCTTCCACATTGGCATTCTCTATTGAATCATTCCACCAGATACACAGGATCAAACCGCCCCATGTTCAATATCATTATAATGCATCTTAAATGCAATATATGAATCTATCAAAACTTAGAGAAGTATAAAATTCTAGGTCTGAGAGAAAGGGGCTGTTGGCTTCACAAGTAAAGCAAGTTACCTTAAATGGCCCTCATGGTCTGGTGCTGATAACTGCCTGTTTAACCGTGGCCTTCTCAGCAAATTCAAACAGTTTAGTCTATTAGCCTCGATGTGACTTTAAGCTTGACATGGCAAAATTATGTATGTTAGAGGCTTCACACAAGAAAAGCTCAAAGATGATGAATAAAAAAAAAAATTTTACTCCACCAGCATAATCAAATCAACATAATCCATTGCCCACAGTATTCATTGCTGCAAACAAGACAAAAGATCACTTGCTCACAACCTATTTTGTGCAGGAAAAATCAATAGTAGAAAATGCCAATAGCGATGCATTTTGCGGTACTTCAGATGGTCATGCAGTGAAACTGTCCCTGAGACTGAGTCCAGACTGCTGAAAGTTAAACCAGTAGTATTATCAGAGAATGAGGAAAGGGAATGAGCCTGTGACCCTACGAGGGGCCCATTCACCAGAGTGTGTTTGTGAGACCAAGTATCTGAACAAGATAATGTTCTCCTCACTATTTTGACTGGTCAATTTGGATGACATATTTTGGGCATCTCTGCTGATTCCATGACTGCAACTTGTACACTGTCCACAAATCCCCATCTGCAGCTACAGATGGTCCACAGTTTTTTTCCAGTGTTTATAACAGCTCTTGGAGGTGGGGGTGGGGAGAATAAAGGTTTCACAGCCAAGCTGCCCTAGTCAGGTGAGTGCTCAGTCCTACTGAACTAGAGCGCATCCAAAAAACAAATGTACAGGGCTATACTTATTCAATGCTGGCAAACCATGTCCCAAGAATTATGCTGAAGATATACACAAATGCTACCTAGCAGGAAGTCATCTTGGTACGGTGCATACCACTGATCTTTAAAAATTGTTGATTGAGGGGATGCTTTCTTTTCAGAATAATTTACACTTCCAGTTATGGCCTGGACACCATAAAGCTATGCCCTCCAATTCAGTAGCCATTAGCCATGTTTGGTTATTTAAAGTAACTAACATTAAATAACACTAACAATTCAGTTCCTCCATCACACTACACACATATAAAGTACTCAATAGACACATGTGGCTTGTGGCTACCATACTGGACTACACAGAAACAGACTCCTTCTATTATCACAGAAATTTCTATTGGATAGCTCTGCATCTGAGTAAAATGGCTTTATCAACAGTGGATACTTTTGCCATAGTTTTTTTTATTGAGTCTTAACACCTCTTAATTTGCCCAATGTTTTTTTTTTTTTCCTATCCCACAAACATCCCACAAGACATTTTTACAATAGGATCAATGGTTTCTTTTTGGAAGGCACCAGAAAGACTGTCCTAAAATATCTTGAAAACCTGTGGTGACCCATTGTCTCCAGACAATTAAATTACTGAACACTAGATTTCAGATTCTTGTTTGCTCTGTGGAATTGAGATGACATGTAGACTTAGAACAATAGTATTGCTCCATTAACTTTCCCTACTTTGCACAGTTCACATTTACAAACAGCTAACTGGGAAGAACTTCCTGTTCTACCTTACTTAATGAACATAATAGCTAGTAGAATGCTAAGCATTTCCTATTCTAACCCTCACAACACAAGTGTATTGCTTTTATCTTACCCACATCCAATTTTATTCATGAGATAATTAACATTTAGAGAAATTAGCTTATTAACTTATTAAAACAATTCAGCAGAGCCAAGACAGGAACCAGGTCTTTCTGACAACACTCTTTTCCTCTAACTACTATGGAAGACTGTCTCTTGGTGAGTTAAATGCCTTATGAAAGCTCATAGGAGCTTATCCAAACAATGCATCAGTGAGCACACCTGTATTATGATTCCTGAACTCTTTCCATGGAGTTTATGATGCCAGAGAGAAACATGCTCTAGTTGCTACACCAATCATTGGCTCTCAAACCTACACTTTTAACTCTACCCAGAAACATGTGTAAGTGAGGAAAATTTCCCATAAATCTAGGGAAATCCTTAACTGTTCACCTGGCACTGCAAATGACAAAATTTACATTCACAAACATAAAAAAGTTTGGCAAACGATATTTACAGCTTTATCTTCTGTTGGTAGATGGTTCCCCTGCTCCCTTCTTTTCAAAAAAGAAATATCATTGATACTGAAAAATTATATGTAATAAAGACTAACATGTTATGCTAAGAGATTACTAAAAGTTTGCCATTTCTCCATCAAAGATTTAATCATGCAGTTTTTTGCAAGAAAACTGACTCACATTTTTGGTGTCATTAACAAAATTTCCTTTCTGCCAACTGTTGTACTTCTTGTCTTGTGCCAGTTGGCTGCTCTCTTCCATAGCTGAGGCAGCTGCATTTCAGCAGAGAAAGAGGCACAAAGAGATTAAAAAGCCTACTGGGATTTCTTAAAATGAAAGGAGTTGTGTGCATGTGTGTACACACAGAAAAGGGTGTAAATAAATCTCTTGTTGCAAAGATATAGGAATTATGTCATAAGAGTATAGACAAGCTAATGGAAACCCTTAAAGAGAAAACCTCAGAACATTGTACCTACTTCTAGTCTTTAGGCTTGTCATCTTCAGGTGAAAATGAGACTTTTATTATTGCTCATGTTATTACCCTACTTCAAATCTGTTTTAAACACTATTACGTAGGACAGCCCTGTACGACTGTGAGTCAGTTGAGCACTGCACAGCACGAAGGGGAACTAGTCACATGTAAGAGATCAGATATTTGTGTATTTATTTAAATAATGAAGTAATTTATCCTTTAAAGACTCAGGATATTATTTTTTCAACAAATGATAGTGAAGTTTCTGAGGAAAGGATGTCTTTTTTTAATACATTCAAAGATGCTATAGGGTGGTTGTTATTAAATAATTTTACATAAAGTCCTTTTTCTTAAGATAGAAAAATACACTTGTTAACATTGTGACTGAGACTTTTATCCCAAGAAGTTACTTTTAAACTTTTAATTAGAATATAACATATTCAAGGACATGCCTACTTGAGCCAAGTTATAAAACCTGTAAACCATAAAAGTGTTCATTTATTCATTCATTTGTCCATCCAACAGGTATTTGTTAAATGTCTGTTATGAGTTTGGCAACATGCTAGGTGCTGGGCATTTAACAATAATTGAAATTCAAGTTGGCCTTAAGTTTATAAATGTAAAGCAATACTAAGAAAAATGCCAACAAGATTTTTTGTCAAACTAAACAAGTTTATATGAAAATTCATATTTTAAAAATAAGCATGCAAGAATAATTACAAAAATAATAGGAGGAGCTTCAACATGGCGGAAGAGTGAGACGCAGAGATTACCTTCCTCCCCACAAATACATCAGAAATACATCTACATGTGGAACAACTATAGAACACCTACTGAACGCTGGCAGAGGACCTCAGACTTGCAAAAAGTCAACAAACTCCCCACGTACCTGGGTTGGGCAAAAGAAAAAACATAGACAAAAGAATAGGGATAGAACCGCACTTCTGGGAGGGTGCTGTGAGGACAGAAAAGTTTCCACACACTAGGAAGCCCCTTCCCGGGCGGAGACTGCGGGTGGCGGAGGGGGGAAGCTTCGGTGCCGCGGAGGAGAGCGCAGCCACAGGGGTGCAGAGGGCAAAGCAGAGAGATTCCCGCACAGAGGACCGTTGCCGACCAGCACTCACCAGCCCGAGAGGCTTGTCTGCTCACCCGCCGGGACGGATAGGGGCTGGGACCTGAGGCTCGGTCTTCGGTCGGATCTCAGGAAGAGGACTGGCGGCATGAACACAGCCTGCAGGGGGTTAGTGCGCCACGGCTGGCCGGGAGGGAGTCCGGGGAAAACTCTGGAGCTGCCGAAGAGGCAAGAGACTTTTTCTTGCCTCTTTGTATCCTTGTGCGCGAGGAGAGGGGATTAAGCGCGCTGCTTTACGGAGCTCCAGAGACGGGCGCGAGCCGCGGCTATCAGCATGGACCCCAGAGACGGGCATGAGACGCTAAGGCTGCTGCCACCACCAAAATGCCTGTCTGCGAGCACAGGTCACTATCCACACCTCCCTCTGGGGAGCCTGTGCAGCCCGCCACTGCCAGGATCCCGGGATCCAGGGACAACTTACCCAGGAAAACACACGGCGCGCCTCAGGCTGTTGCAACATCATGCCGGCCTCTGACGCCGCAGGCCCGCCCCGCACTCCATGCCCCTCCCTCCCGCCGGCCTGAGTGAGCCAGAGCCCCCAAAGCAGCGGCTCCTTTAACCCCGTCCTGTCTGAGCGAAGAACAGACGCCCTCCGGCGACCTACACGCAGAGGCGGGGCTAAATCCAAAACTGAACTCCAGGAGCTGTGCGAACAAAGAAGAAAAAGGGAAATCTCTCCCAGCAGCCTCAGGAGCAGCGGATTAAATCTCCACAATCAACTTGATATGCCCTGCATCTGTGGAATACCTCAATAGACAACGAATCATCCCAAATTGAGGAGGTGGACTTTAGGAGCAAGATAGGTTATTTTTTCCCCTTTTACTCTTCTTGCGAGTGTGTATGTGTATGCTTCTGTGTGTGATTTTGTCTGTATAGCTTTGCTTTTACCATTTGTCCTAGGGTTCTGTCCGTCCGTTTTTTTTTTTACTTTATAAAATGTTTTTTAATAATTATTTTTTATTTTAATAACTTTATTTTATTTTATCTTACTTTATATTACTTTATCCTCTTCCTCCCTCCCTCCCTCCCTCCCTCCCTCTCTCTCTCTCTCTCTCTCTCTCTCTTTTTCTTTATGGCTTTCTTTCTTTCTTTCTATTTTTTCTCCCTTTTATTCTGAGCCATGTGGATGACACTCTCTCAGTGCTCCAGCCAGGCGTCAGGGCTGTGCTGCTGAGGTGGGAGAGCCAACTTCAGGACACTGGTCCACAAGAGACCTCCCAGCTCCACGTAATATCAAACGGCAAAAATCTCCCAGAGATCTCCATCTCAACACCACCACCCAGGTTCACTCAACGACCAGCAAGCTACAGTGCTGGACACCCTATGCCAAACAACAAGCAAAACTGGAACACAGCCCAATCCATTAGCAGAGAGGCTGCCGAAAATCATAATACGGCCACAGATACCCCAAAACACACCACCAGACGTGGACCGGCCCACCAGAAAGACAAGATCCAGCCTCATCCACCACAACACAGGCACTAGTCCCCTCCACCAGGAAGCCTACACAACCCACTGAACCAAACTTAGCCACTGGGGACAGACACCAAAAACAATGGGAACTATGAACCTGCAGCCTGCAAAAAAGAGACCCCAAACAGTAAGATAAACAAAATGAAAAGACAGAAAAACACACAGCAGATGAAGGAGCAAGGTAAAAACCCAGCAGACCTAACAAATGAAGAGGAAATAGGCAGTCTACCTGAAAAAGAATTCAGAATAATGATAGTAAAGATGATCCAAAATCTTGGAAATAGAATTGAGAAAATGCAAGAAACATTTAACAAGGACCTAGAAGAACTAAAGATGAAACAAGCAATGATGAACAACACAATAAATGAAATTTAAAAATACTCTAGAAGGGATCAATAGCAGAATAACTGAGGCAGAAGAATGGATAAGTGACCTGGAAGATAAAATATTGGAAATAACTACTGCAGAACAGAATAAAGAAAAAAGAATGAAAAGAATTGCGGACAGATTCAGAGACCTCTGGGACAACATTAAACACACCAACATTCGAATTATAGGGGGTCCAGAAGAGGAAGAGAAAAAGAAAGGGACAGAGAAAATATTTGAAGAGATTATAGTTGAAAACTTCCCTAATATGGGAAAGGAAATACTTAATCTACTCCAGTAAGCACAGAGAGTCCCATACAGGATAAATCCAAGGAGAAACACGCCAAGACACATATTAATCAAACTGTCAAAAATTAAATACAAAGAAAACATATTAAAAACAGCAAGGGAAAAACAACAAATAACACACAAGGGAATCCCTATAAGGTTAACAGCTGATCTTTCAGCAGAAACTCTGCAAGCCAGAAGGGAGTGGCAGGACATATTTAAAGTAATGAAGGAAAAAAACCTACAAAAAAGATTACTCTACCCAGCAAGGATCTCATTCAGATTTGATGGAGAAATTAAAACCTTTACAGACAAGCAAAAATTGAGAGAGTTCAGCACCACCAAACCAGCTTTACAACAAATGCTAAAGGATCTTCTCTAGGAAAGAAACACAAGAGAATGAAAAGACCTACAATAACAAACCCAAAACAATTAAGAATTAAGAAAATGGGAATAGGAACATACATATTGATAATTACCTTAAATGTAAATGGATTAAATGCTCCCACCAAAAGACACAGATTGGCTGAATGGATACAAAAACAAGATCCGTATATACGCTGTCTACAAGAGAACCACTTCAGACGTAGGGACATATACAGACTGAAAGTGAGGGGATGGAGAAAGATATTCCATACAAATGGAAACCAAAAGAAAGCTGCATTAGCAATTCTCATATGAGACCAAATAGACTTTACAAGAAAGACTATTACAAGAGACAAAGAAGGACACTACATAATGATCAAGGGATCGATCCAAGAAGAAGATACAACAATTGTAACTATTTATGCACACAACATAGGAGCACCTCAATACATAAGGCAAATACTAACAGCCATAAAAGGGGAAATCGACAATAACACACTCATAATAGGGGACTTTAAAACCCCACTTTCACCAATGGACAGACCGTCCAAAATGAAAATAAATAAGGAAACACAAGCTTTAAATGATACATTAAACAAAATGGACTTAATTGATATTTGTAGGACATTCCATCCAAAAACAAGAGAATACACATTTTTCTCAAGTGCTCATGGAACACTCTCCAGGATACCTCATATCTTGGGTCACAAATCTAGCCTTGGTAAATTTAAGAAAATTGAAATCGTATCAAGTACCTTTTCTGACCACAACGCTATGAGACTAGATATCAATTACAGGAAAAGATCTGTAAAAAATACAAACACATGGAGGCTAAACAATACACTACGTAATAACGAAGTGATCACTGAAGAAATCACAGAGGAAATCAAAAAATACCTGGAAACAAATGACAATGGAGACACGATGACACAAAACCTATGGGATGCAGCAAAAGCAGTTCTAAGAGGGAAGTTTATAGCAATACAGTCCTACCTTAAGAAACAGGAAACACCTCAAAATAAACAACCTAACCTTGCACCTAAAGCAATTAGAGAGAGAAGAACAAGAAAACCCCAAACTTAGCAGAAGGAAAGAAATCATAAAGATCAGATCAGAAATAAATGAAAAGGAAATGAAGGAAACGATAGCAAAGATCACTAAAACTAAAAGCTGGTTCTTTGAGAAGATAAACAAAATTGATAAACCAGTAGCCAGACTCATCAAGAAACAAAGGGAGAAGACTCAAATCAATAGAATTAGAAATGAAAAAGTTGAAATAACAACTGACACTGCAGAAATACAAAAGATCATGAGAGATTACTACAAGCAACTCTATACCAATAAAATGGACAACCTGGAAGAAATGGACAAATTCTTAGAAATGCACAACCTGCCGAGACTGAACCAGGAAGAAATAGAAAATATGAACAGACCAATCACAAGCACTGAAATTGAAACTGTGATTAAAAATCTTCCAACAAACAAAAGCCCAGGACCAGATGGCTTTACAGGCGAATTCTATCAAACATTTAGAGAAGAGTTAACACCTATCCTTCTCAAACTCTTCCAAAATATAGCAGAGGGAGGAACACTCCCAAACTCATTCTACGAGGCCACCATCACCCTGGTACCAAAATCAGACAAGGATGTCACAAAGAAAGAAAACTACAGGCCAATATCACTGATGAACATAGATGCAAAAATCCTCAACAAAATAATAGCAAACATAATCCAACAGCTCATTAAAAGGACCATACACCATGATCAAGTGGGGTTTATTCCAGGAATGCAAGGATTCTTCTATATATGCAAATCAATCAACGTGATACACCACATTAACAAATTGAAGGAGAAAACCCATATGATCATCTCAATAGATGCAGAGAAAGCTTTCGACAAAATTCAACACCCATTTATGATAAAAACCCTGCAGAAAGTAGGCATAGAGGGAACTTTCCTCAACATAATAAAGGCCATATATGACAAACCCACAGCCAACATTGTCCTCAGTGGTGAGAAACTGAAAGCATTTCCACTAAGATCAGGAACAAGACAAGGTTGCCCACTCTCACCACTCTTATTCAACATAGTTTTGGAAGCGTTAGCCACAGCAATCAGAGAAGAAAAGGAAATAAAAGGAATCCAAACCGGAAAGAAGAAGTAAAGCTGTCACTGTTTGCAGATGACATGATACTATACATAGAGAACCCTAAAGATGCTACCAGAAAACTACTAGAGCTAATCAATGAATTTGGTAAAGTAGCAGGATACAAAATTAATGCACAGAAATCTCTGGCATCCCTATACACTAACGATGAAAAATCTGAAAGTGAAATTAAGAAAACAATCCGATTTACCATTGCAACAAAAAGAATAAAATATCTAGGAATAAACCTACCTAAGGAGACAAAAGACCTGTATGCAGAAAATTATAAGACACTGATGAAAGAAATTAAAGATGATACAAATAGATGGAGAGATATACCATATTCTTGGATTGGAAGAATCAACATTGTGAAAATGACTGTACTACCCAAAGCAATCTACAGATTCAATGCAATCCATATCAAACTACCACTGGCATTTTTCACAGAACTAGAACAAAAAAATTTCGCAATTTGTATGGAAACACAAAAGACCCCGAATTGCCAAAGCAATCTTGAGAACGAAAAATGGAGCTGGAGGAGTCAGGCTCCCTGACTTCAGACTATAGTACAAAGCTACAGTAATCAAGACAGTATGGTACTGGCACAAAAAAAGAGAGATAGATCAATGGAACAGGATAGAAAGCCCAGAGATAAACCCATGCACATATGGTCACCTTATTTTTGATAAAGGAGGCAAGAATATACAGTGGAGAAAAGACAACCTCTTCAATAAGTGGTGCTGGGAAAACTGGACAGGTACATGTAAAAGTATGAAATTAGAACACTCCCTAACACCATACACAAAAATAAACTCAAAATGGATTAAAGACCTAAATGTAAGTCAAGAAACTATCAAACTCTTAGAGGAGAACATACACAGAACACTCTATGACATAAATCACAGCAAGACCCTTTTTGACCCACCTCCTAGAGAAATGGAAATAAAAATAAACAAATGGGACCTAATGAAACTTAAAATCTTTTGCACAGCAAAGGAAACCATAAACAAGACCAAAAGACAACCCTCAGAATGGGAGAAAATATTTACAAATGAAGCAACTGACAAAGGATTAATCTCCAAAATTTACAAGCAGCTCATGCAGCTCAATATCAAAACAACAAACAACCCAAACCAAAAATGGGCAGAAGACCTATATAGACATTTCTCCAAAGAAGATATACAGATTGCCAACAAACATATGAAAGAATGCTCAACATCATTAGAGAAATGCAAATCAAAACTACAATGAGATATCATCTCACACTGGTCAGAATGGCCATCATGAAAAATTCTAGAAACAATAAATGCTGGAGAGGGTGTGGAGAAAAGGGAACACTCTTGCACTATTGGTGGGAATGTAAATTGATACAGCCACTAAGGAGAACAGTATGGAGGTTCCTTAAAAAACTACAAATAGAACTACCATATGACCCAGCAATCCCACTACTGGGCATATACCCTGAGAAAACCAAAATTCAAAAAGAGTCATGTACCACAATGTTCACTGCAGCTCTATTTACAATAGCCAGGACATGGAAGCAACCTAAGTGTCCATCAACAGATGAACGGGTAAAGAAGATGTGGCACATATATACAATAGAATATTACTCAGCCATAAAAAGAAATGAAATTGAGTTATTTGTAGTGAGGTGGATGGACCTCGAGTGTGTCATACAGAGTGAAGTAAGTCAGAAAAAGAAAAACAAATACCGTATGCTAACACATATATATGGAATCTAAGAAAAAAAAAGGTCATGAAGAACCTTAGGGTAAGGCGGGAATAAAGACACAGACCTACTAGAGCACAGACTTGAGGATATGGGGAGGGATATGGGTAAGCTGTGACAAAGTGAGAGAGTGGCATGGACATATATACACTACCAAACGTAAAATAGATAGCTAGTGGGAAGTAGCTGCATAGCACAGGGAGATCAGCTAGGTGGTTTGTGACCACCTAGAGGGGTGGGATAGGGAGGGTGGAATGGAGGGAGACGCAAGAGGGAAGAGGTATGGGAACATATGTATATGTATAACTGATTCACTTTGTTATAAAGCAGAAACTAACACACCATTGTAAAGCAATTATACTCCAATAAAGATGTTAAAAAAGAAAACAAGAGTGGTAAGGATATGGAGAAAAGGGAATCCTGGTAAACTACTGGTGGGAATGTAAATTTGTATAGCCGTTTTGGAAAATAGTATGGAAGTTCCTCAAAAAATTAAAAACAGAAATACCATATGAGCCAGTAATCTCATGTCTGGTTATTTAGCAAAGGAAACAAAAACATTAACTCAAAAAGATATGTTCACTGCAGCATTATTTATAATAGCTAAGATATTGAAGCAGCCTAAGTGTCCATTGATGGATAAAGAAAATGTGATAGATAGATAGGTAGATAGATAGATAGATAGATTGATAGATAGATAATTATTTAGCCATGAACAAGAAGGAAAAAAGAAGGCAATTTGATTATATACTCAGTCTAAAGACAAAAAGAACTACAAAGAAAATCTGAATCCTATTTAGCAAATTTCTGTTAGTGATGGTAAACAAGTATTCTAAAACTACTTTGTTTAGAAAGTGTGTAAATAGAGTAAATAAATGTAATTTTTTGGAGCCAGTGTTCTCACTGTCAGAGAAAAGAGACACAAATAAGGAATGAGGGAAAGTAATGAATAATCTTGCCGTGTTGGACTGGAATTAGAAGTATCAATATGAGGGAGAGTGAAAGCAAGATCAGAAATCAGAATCAGAAAGAGAGAGAGAAATAGATTTCCTAGCTCATTCTGCACACACATACGCACACATACACACACACACACATAGGAGTCTAAAAAAAATGCCATTGCAATAGCCATGAGCATACCAGTTGCTTAGATCTTGGTTTATAAATATCATTCTCTACTAAAAAGAACCAGGGATCCTTGGAATATAACATTCCAAGAATGCCTTTTTTTTTTTTCAAAAAGTAAGGAAGTTCTCAAAAATTACAGAAACATGAAAAAAAAGAACTTAGGAGCCAGCTTAAAGGGGCTCCCATCAACCAAATCTGGGACAATTTGAGCATTAAAGTGAATAGTGATAGCAACTGATTATAACCAATTTAATTTTAAAAATCCATAAAATCATACTGTTAATTACATAAGATGATAGAAGGGAAATACTGTGCATTAAAGTGCCAATTAATGAGTATAAAAAGATTGATATAGTTATAAAACTATTTTATGAACATCACAGTAATAATAGATACACATAAGAACCACAAATAGATGCTAAAGCCACTAAGTGAAAGCTTAATGGGGAATAGAATATCTACAACATCTTACATTATCTCCCCACAGATAAATTGTTAACTAAAAAAGGGAAAACTATAACTACACAGTGGAGAAACTAATGAACACCACATTAACCAACCAATCAAATTAATATTGCCAATAATGGAACAAACTGACCCTACATGCCCCTAATGTGGCACACTGAGGGACACAACAGCAAATATCATAGTTCTGACAAAAATGCATAACTAAGTCATGAGAAAACAATCCGACAAATCTTACTTGAGGAATATCCTTCGAAACAACTGGACTCCCTTCTTTAAAAAAAAAAGGTCAATGTTGTGATAAAGACTGAATCCTTAACCTATACTAGATTAAATGGAGCTGAAGGGAACTGATATCTGAATGCCATGAAGAGATCCTGAACTAGAACTGGAATCTGAAAAGTTAAGGATATTATTTAAACAGCTGGTAAAATGTGTATATGCTAGATAACAGCATTGTTTCAACATTAAATTTACTGAATTTGATCACTGCACTGTGTTTTTGTAAGAGAATTTTCTTATTCCTCAGAAGAACAGGCTGATGTTTTAAGAAATAAAGGGGAATAATGTCTGCAATGTATTTTCAAACTGATTAGCAAAGACAATAAAAACAGTAATAACAATACACACATGCACTTGTGTGTATGTGTGTATGTGTGTGTGGGGAGAGAGAGAAAGAGGGTAATAAAGCAAAAGGGGCAAAATGGTAACAATTGGTAAAGCTGGGGAAAAGTTATACTGTAGTTTGTTGTATTATACTTTCTTTTTTCAGATTTATTGAGGTATAATTGGCAAATAAAAATTGTATATATTTAAGGTACACAATATGATAATTTGATATGTGTATATATTGTGAAATGATTACCACAATCAAGCTAATTCACACATCCATCACCTCACATAGTTACTTTTTTTTTTTTTTTGGTGTGTATAGTTTCAAATTTACTGTAGGTTTGAATTTTTTTCAAAATAAGCAACTACTTCCTAAAAGTGGGCATTGTTTTCTGCCAAAAAAGTTCTCAAAAATCATTCTAATGATGGAAAGATGTTACTTTCCATCCATTTGGATTATTATCCAAATAATCATACATGAGGGATGAGAAAGACTCTGGGAAGAATAAAGATGGGGCAAGATTTTTTTTTTTATTTCCCTTAATCCCCCATGAAAATAGACACAGAAAATAGAATGGCAAAACCAAAGGCCCACAGACAACATCTATGACAAAACTAAGGGATACAGTATCCTCAAAAACTCCAAAACATGAGTAGGTATAGATGAACCACCATCACTGTACTATCAGCTACAGAACCCCTGTAATATCAAAAACTGTCTAAGGAGAAGCAGAGGAAAGGGCAATAGGGATTCTGATAGCTTTAGATGAAGAGACTCTCAAATTTTCCAACAGTAAATGCAGTGGGGCAATATGAGAACAGCAACTGAAACTGGAAGGATGTTCTATAAAATCCAACTCAAGGGTGAATGCAAGAGGACAGGAATAAGTTCTGGTGGTGCTAGAACAGTCTTGGCCCAATAAACGATCAAAATTAGCATACCAAATCTCATTATCAGGACAAAAATTCCACACCAAGTAAAACAGCTTGGAGTAGAATCTAACTGAGTAGGATACAAATAATAAGCGCAAAAAATAAAAAAGGACAAGATAAAAGTGTGGGAGGAGAACAGAAGAAGCAGAATTCAGGAAGTATGGAGACATCACAGTATGAAAAAACAGAAGAGAGAGCTCTCAAGCAGTGAAGCTAGAACAGATTAAAAAGTGCATAAAATGAGCAACAGTCAAGAGTCATGTTCAGACTTCTTACAAAGTTATTTTATGGAAAAAATAATAATAAATAATCAAAATAACATCCCTACAAAAATGAAAGCTTGCCAGAAACGTATATCGACAAAAGAGATAAAAATTATAACAGAATAGAGCAAAAGGAATTAAAAGAAATGACAGACATATGCTTGAGAAACATAAATAAGAATTAGGAAGACATACAAATGGAGTGATTGAAAGAATGGAACATTTGAAAAGAGAGGTAACAGAACTTGGGAAACAATTAGAAATAAAAGGGAAAAATAGAATTTTTAGATTTTAGAACATTAGAAGACTAACTTTTAAAGAATGCAGGAGTGAATAAACATTTGACAATCACTTAGCTGAAACTGGAAAAAGGGAAATGTTAAAAATTCAAAAAGAAATAAAGAGATTAAAATGATCATGTAAAAGGACTAGATATTTTAAAAATGGAAAAGATCCAATATATATTATTTTAGTCTCTTCCAGCTGCTATAACAAAATACCAGCAGACTGGGTGGCTTAAACAATAGGAATTTATTTCTCACAGTTCTGGAGACTAAAAATATTCATCGATAGGGAATGGAAAATTGGTCTGTGATTCATTCTAACAATGGGATACTACTCACCAGTGAAAATGAGTGAACTACAGCTATTCATATTTACATGAATAAATCTCACAAAAACAATAATGATAAATGAAACATTTTGCAGAACACATACAATAATGGTAGTATTCATATCAGGTTTTAAATCATGCGAATAATATGATATGGATAAATATATTTGTAGTAAAATACGACAAACTGCATGGAAATAAACTTAAATTCAGAACAGTAGCCACCTTTGGGATTAAGAGGAGAATACAATGGAGGAGGGATACTCAGGTATTTGTAATATTTTATTTCTTAAAGTGAATGATGAGTACAAATATATTCTCTAAATTATTACTTTGATATAAATTAAACATCTTACCATTCATTTTATTTAAGAGGGGGAGGCCAGACCATGAGTGATTTGAAATGCAGGTGTTGCATCTGATGAACAGGCCACAGGGAGCCACTTTCTGCCAAGATGTAGGAAGATTCTGCGACAGCAGTTAGCAGAGTGCCTCAGATAGAAGAAAAGCTATTATTTGAATAACTTAGCCCTCAGATGATGAGATTCTTCCTTAGGATTTGAGAAGTGAAAAAGAAGAGAAAAATCAAGACGCCACATGGCCTCTGTCCTTTACTTGGTGCCTCTGAACTCCCCTTTACACTTAGAAGGACATTCTAAGGAAAACTCAGCCGCAGGGACACTGGATAAACTTCATGTGCCGAAATCCAGCAGGACGATGTCTCATATCACTTAAGATATTGTTGCCTTGAGGGCACACTGACAAATATAAAACTTCTCTGCTCCCTCCAACCTGGCAAACCTCAAGTTTTAGACTGTGCCCTTTTTATTTTGGGTGACAAATATGTTGAGTTTTACTACTGCAGTGCATGACTTTTCCACTCTGCCAAGCACATAATATTTTTTTATTTTATATCTAACCAGTTGGCAGTGACTTCTGTTCTCAGCACGGCTGACTAAAATTAAGAGTTCATGCAGAGCGTGTCTCTCCCACCCAGACTAGCTTCTAGCATTCCTGCTGTTACTTGTGAATTCTGATCTATCGAGAAAATTGTCTGGGTCTTTGCTTTCTCCATGTCTAGAGAGTAGAGACATATACATAGTTATAATACATTTGACAACGGGTCTCTGTTGACAGTGAAAAAGTAGGTTGAAATTTTATGAGGTCTTTATAGGCTGCTTTTGAGATAAAAATATTCTCTTAGTTATTGTGAGAAGTGGAAAGTTTTTTACCTATGTTTGATTTTAAATTTTAAATAAATAATGGTAGCGCCTCTATAAATATTATAAATAATATAGAGCCTCTGTATTCTCTATTACACCAAACTATTGCTATTTCATAGCATAATTTGATGTCAGGAAAGCATCTGACCAAATATCTCATGATACATTTGTGGCCACAATAGAGATGTACACAGAGAGCTAGTGCAGCTAAGAAGATCATCCACTGGTTGAATAATAGTGACAATTAATGAAGGAATGGTACCTTGAAAGGCAGGTCGATCCTTAGTGATTGGGCTAAGCCATTACCCCACCCTGTGGCCCTGCATTGTAAAACAGTCAGCCTCTGGTAATCAGGACACTGATGGTGTATTGATTATGTTGTTCTAATAAGCACATGAAAGTAGGATGATTTTTACCACAGATGAGAAAACCAGAATCCAAAGTGCTCTGTATTGCCTGAAATGATCAGTCTCCTCTAACAAAATGAAGTTCTATTAGGGTTAAATACAAACTCATTTATCCATCAAACATGCATTTCCCACATACTTTTCACCACGCCCCCTGTGCTCATTTCAAGGGAAATCCTGATCTTCACAGCTGACATTTTCTTCCCAGTGGAAGCACATCCATTCCTGTAACATCCCTGGTCTCCCTCTTGCCACTCCCTCTCTTTTGCAGGGAAGCTAAGTTACTTACAGTCTAATGAGTTTGGAAGAAGAAATTAAACGTAAGTGGCTTAGCGCCTTCCACTCTCCTTCTTCCTGAGGGCAAGACTGGCCCAAGGAAAGCAAACACCCTTGTCTTCATCTCAACACCCTGAGTCCACAGGGGCAGGCATCCACGTGGTAAGGCCCATGGCTGGTTCATGCTGTCTCTGACAGAGTGTGTGGTCTAGTTCTGGGATGCTGTATCAAGAAGTTCATTATTGCTGCATATGTAAGCTATTCCTCTCAGCCAGCTTTTACCAGCAATAAAGCTGATATTGGTACGTATATTTCACATTGGATGTTGATAGATAGAAACATAGACACATAGAAACACAGATACATAGGTAAATATTTGTATCATTGTAATATATATATTACATCCATTATGCAATTGGCTCTGAACTGGTCCTCAGGCAGGGCAAGGTGGTATTATTTATTGGACCCCTTCAGACCTCAGTGTGAGACTCTGAGATTGCAACAGGGAGAAGGGAACTCACTGTGTCATGCATGATGACTGTCTCTTTACCAAGGTCTTCTCAGTGGGTGACTGCAACTCTGATAGTAAGTGCTCCATGCATATTTCTTGCTATAGAAAGTGAAGCTTAGTCATTTAGTCATGCCCCCAAAGCCACCCAGCTAACAAGCGGTGAAGCCAGAATCAATCCCAGGTTGACCCACTGCAGAAACTCTTGTCTCCTCTGCATGAGGTTACCTCATACCTCACAAATATAACCAGTGAAGCGTCCTTGAGGAGCTCCAGCTTAGATGGAAAGGCCAGTCCTGCTCTTGGGTCCCCCAAACACCTCCTGCTTTCTACCACAACCTTGACATTTTAATCTGCCTTCCAATGGCCTGGCATTTCTGGAATATTCCTTGGAAGCATCTTGACTTCATATTTCTTCATAATCTAAATGTCTACTCCTAGCCTCATACAAGAGATATGTACTGGAACATTTTAAGGTCCTGAAAGAGAAGGCTTGCTACTTAAAAGAAAGATTTTGTAAAGCAAAGAATTCTTCAGTGGTTCAAATATTTATCCCTTATGTTTTTATAAACTTCAATGTTTCAATGGAGGATTTGTTCATTAGAACATATCAATTTTGTAACTATTTGTATCATAGAGCTATTTTTAACATTGATATGAAAAACTTAACAGTGTTATACTTCTCTCATCTTTAAAATTAGAAGGTTGGACTTGAACTAGATGTTTTAAAAGGTTGCATCCAGCATGAAAATCCTATTTATTAATTTCTGAACTCTGCAAAGCAGTTTACAGTTGTTGAAACATTTTAGAATGCATTCTCTCATTAAATCCTGACAATAAGCCTGATTAGGCAGAGAGCAGTTATTATCTCCACGTTGCTGATGAGAAAACATGCTTCAACCCACTTTGCAATGTGGCTTGGATTGCAGCATAGGGGAGCCTGGAGCCCAGGATTTCTAGCTCCTAGCCCCACGTCTTTCCACCACATGGAAATGTATGTCTTGAATTCTCGGTCTATACAGAGACATAGTCCTCCTTCAGCAGTCGAGGAAATGTACCTTTACCAGTATTTAGTGCTTGCAATCAACTTAGATACTAAGATTAGACAGTCAATAGTCAGGGCTGCCAAGAGAGTTTCCTCTAGTGAAAAAGAAAGAGTGTGGCGTGTGGGGTTGGTGGGGAGAGGGGACGACTCCTTAACAGGAGGAAAAGGCTGAAAACAAAAACATGAAGCAGGATGTGGATTGATGCTCAACCTCATCAGGTCGAGGGCCCAATAATTTGCACCACCTGCCCTGATGCCCTACCCATACCTTCCTCCTATACAGACACCTGCAGACAAGGTTCTATGTACATCTTCTCCAAAGTGCAGTCCCAAGCCATTCTGTGCAGAGGGAGGAAGGAGTGAAGAGCCTAAGAAGCCTGAGAGATGCTGGGAGAAAGTAAGAAGCACATGAGAACATCCAGGGCTCTGAGTAAGAAATACAGGGAGTAGCCTGCAAGTCAGTAGAGGTGCAATTAAAGTTTGTTTTCTATCTTTGTCCTTAAAAGCTGCTGAGTAGATACCAGGATGAATGATTGGGGGTTCAAGGCATCTTCCAGGTAAAAGGAAATATTTAAAGAGTCTCAGATTGTGATAATGGCATTGTTTCTGCATATGATAGCATTTGCTGGCCTTTTTTCTTAACTAATGCTCTAAGATAAAGTTTATCAGAAAATAAACTTATTGGACCTTCATAATGGTACTGAAACACATAGTAAAAATAAATAAATAAGAAGAGGTCAGGTTAGAGGTATATGGAAAGCAATACATGTGATCTATACCAAAAAAGCATTTTTGCAAAGACTTAAATCTAAAATTGGAATGTACATTACCATTTTCCAAATGTTTTCAATTACAGTCCCCCCAGTGATCTTGTGAAATAGCAGGTATTTGAGGAAACTTTTTAATTGAACTACATATACAACCAGAAAAGTACCTGGATCATTGGGCCATCTTGCTGCCTAAGGAATTTTCCCAAAGTAAACACAACTGTGTAAATTATGCCCAGTTCAAGAAAGAGACCATTGGCAGCATCCCAGAAACCCCACAGCAACTGAAGTCCCTCCCAACATTTCCCCACCAAAGTAACCACTGTTCTGACTCCTCACAGCGCAGCTGTGTTTTGGCACAGGTTTTCAATTTTCATCTTAAAGTTGAGGAAACTAGGATTTAGAAAGCTGCAATGGCCTTTCCACAGTCACACAATTCTTTAGCCAGCCAGATCTGTTCTCCTGATTCCCAGCCTACTGCTCTGTTTTCTATCCCATAATGCCAGATTTTCCTTCAATTTCCAGAAAAATAGGGATGATTTTTGTACCCTACTTGTTGTTCATGTCCGTTTAGTACTGAAAGGCAGCTGCAATGATTAATGTGAATATGGATGTCAAAATATGATTTGTTAGAATATTCCCGGCAGCAAACACTACTCCTGCTTGCTGCCTTTCTACCCTTTGTCATAAATGGGCTCATACTAAAAAACTAAAATTTCCTACCAATTTTTAGTCCTAATGTCACACAGCTAAATAATTACATTCATATCATCTTTGGAATGCAAAATGTTGCCAATATATTTTTCTTTTTCAAATCCTGGGGAAATAACTCAAATATTTTCTAAAGGAGAAAAACTTCCAAGCAAGTAGCTACAAGACAAACATAAAAACAGTGTAATCCTGATAACTACCAGATAGTAATAGTTAGTAGTCTCTATAAAGAAATAATTCATTTCTTTTAAAAAGTTAATGCAATTAAAATTTTAACCTCCATTTTTCTCTGATGAACTGACATTTAAATGAATTGATCTCACTCTCCAATTTTCCTTCAAACGTGAGGAAAAAGAATTTGTAATAACAGTGATGACTTTTCAAAGTTATCACCTTACAACTTCCAAATACTATAGATAGAGTATGCTTGGTGCAAAAACTACTCTGAAGGACCAAAATAGTTTGTTTAATGTAGAGCAATTCTGAAACTAACCTCAGAATTTAGTCAACCGATCAGAATTCATAAGCCATTTATATATGTATTTTTTATATAGCAGTGTCTTATTAGTTATCTATTTTATACATATTAGTGTATACATGTCAATCCCAATCTCCCAATTCATCCCACCAACACCACCACCCCTTCTTTCCCCACTCGGCGTCCATACGTTTGTTCTCTAAAGCCATAGTTTTTTAAAAAGGGAAATGATGGCTGTCCTGCTAACACATTTCACATAACCTCAGATAACGAACCTACAATAGCTGAAGACTATTAAGATTATGCAGAAAAAAAAATCTCATCCCTAAAAGAGTGAGTAAGCAAAAGGCTTCACTTCCTTTTTAATGTCAGCATCGGAAACCAACTGGAAAACAGAAAAAGTAAAAACAACTTCTGAATGAGGTAACATAGAAACACCATTCTTACTATTGCACTGGATTATTCAAAAATATAATGAAATTCCAGGAAACATCAGATGCTGGAGGTACACGAAGATAATTTTGTTTTTATAACCAATTTCAGGCAGATAAATACTAGAATCCTTTCCAATTTCTCCCCTATGAAACTGAAGTGTCACCAAGATTTACAGCCCCTCAAGTTCCGTTTTCAGAGGAACATTCATTAACATAAACAGATAATCCTAGATAAAAATTTCCATTAGACAAAGGTGAAATGGATCAATTTTCTCTGCCAAGACAAATCTTAAATCTTGAAGAGATAGGGTCATTATTACACCAGCCCCATTTCAGAAATAATGTATTTTTAAAAAATCAGCCGATAGCAGCCATTTCCAGCTTTCCAATTATCTTTAAGAAAAGCTTATTCTGTGGACAATAAAGCACATTACTGCACAATATGATACAGTCCATAAAGATCACAATGTTTTATGAAAGGTTAAAGAAAGCTCAGCACATTTAGGGGAATGTCATAACCCGCAAAGTCTTTCAAGATTCAGCTGCAGCCGTGGGCATGCTGCTCAAATATTGTGCTAGGCAATGCAGTATTCCTTTTTCAGTATCAAAACTGAAAAAGAAAGCATACGTCAGGATGATTCTACTGTGAAACCTGGGATTCCTACAGATAAGATGAGAGAGGCATTCAAATCACAAGAAATAAGACTCCTCATTTTTGAAGCAATTGGATTTAGTCATAGGAGAGTTACTTCCTGACAAGAAGGCAACTCTATTTTCTTGGTACCCAGTGCTCACTTTCTTGTTTTTTTTCTTCAAGCAAGTTTCTCATGCTGTTTCATTAATATTAATAAACACTATAGAGATTAAGAAAAAGGTCTCTGATTTTTTTCCCATTCTTTATAAAATGCCGCAACACTTTTAAATGACTAAGGAGTAAGGGAGGTGTGCAGCGATAATCACTGTTATAATTAAGTAAAAGTAGTCAAAAATTCTTGGATGCCTGATCAAAGATGGTTTCGGTATAAGAGTATGGAGATTTGGAGATCAATCCATATTTTCTTCTGTACTAACCAACAAGCGAAACAGTTTCACAGGCTAACGCTCCCTTACTAAACTAAGAGAGGAAGAACTCACTCTACAGCTTTCGACAAAACTCAACACCCATTTATGATAAAAACTCTCCAGAAAGTAGGCATAGAGGGAACCTACCTCAACATAATAAGGGCAATATATGACAAACCCACAGCCAACATCGTTCTCAATGGTGAAAAACTGAAAGCATTTCCTCTAAGATCAGGACCAAGACAAGGTTGCCCACTCTCACCACTATTATTCAACATAGTTTTGGAAGTTTTAGCTATGGCAATCAGAGAAGAAAAAGAAATAAAACAAATCAGAAAAGAAGTAAAACTGTCACTTTGTGCAGATGACATGGTATTATACACAGAGAATCCTAAAGATGCTCCCAGAAAACTACTAGAGCTAATCAATGAATTTGGTAAAGTAGCAGGATACAAAATTAATGCACAGAAATCTCTGGCATCCCTATACACTAATGATGAAAAATCTGAAAGAGAAATTAAGGAAATACTCCCATTTACCATTGCAACAAAAAGAATAAATACCTAGGAGTAAACCTACCTAAGGAGACAAAAGACCTGTATGCAGAAAACTATAAGACACTGATGAAAGAAATTAAGACGATACAAACAGATGGAGAGATATACCATGTTCTTGGATTGGAAGAATCAACACTGTGAAAATGACTGTACTACCCAAAGCAATTGACACATTTGATGCAATCCCTATCAAACTACCAATGGCATTTTCACAGAACTAGAACAAAAATTTTACAATTTCTATGGAAACACAAAAGACCCCAAATAGCCAAAGCAATCCTGAGAAAGAAAAACAGAGCTGGAGGAATCAGGCTCCCAGACTTCAGACTATACTACAAAGCTACAGTCATCAAGACAGTATAGTACTGGCACAAAAAGAGAAATATAGATCAATGGAACAGGATAGAAAGCCCAGAGATAAACCCACACACATATGGTCACCTTATCTTTGATAAAGGAGACAAGAATATACAATGGAGAAAAGACAGCCTCTTCAATAAGTGGTGCTGGGAAAACTGGACAGCTCCATGTAAAAGAATGAAATTAGAACACTTCCTAACACCATACACAAAAATAAACTCAAAATGGATTAAAGACCTAAATGTAAGGCCAGACATTATAAAACTCTTAGAGGAAAACATAGGTAGAACAGTCTATGACATAAAGCACAGCAAGATCCTTTTTGACCCACATGCTAGAGAAATGGAAATAAAAACAAAAATAACCAAATGGTATCTAATGAAACTTAAAGGCTTTTGCACAGGAAAGGAAACCATAAACAAGACCAAAAGACAATCCTCAGAATGGGAGAAAATATTTGCAAATGAAGCAACTGACAAAGGATTAATCTCCAAAATTTACAAGCAGCTCATGCAGCTCAATATCACAAAAACATACAATCCAGTCCAAAAATGGGCAGAAGACCTAAACAGACATTTCACCAAAGAAGACATACAGATGGCCAACAAACACATGAAAAGATGCTCAACATTACTAATCATTAGAGAAATGCAAATCAAAACCACAATGAGGTATCACGTCACACTGGTCAGAATGGCCATCATCAAAAAATCTACAAACAATAAATGCTGGAGAGGGTATGGAGAAAAGGGAACCCTCTTGCACTGTCAGTGGGAATGTAAGTTGATACAGCCACTATGGAGAACAGAATGGAGGTTCCTTAAAAAACTAAAAATAGAACTACCATATGACCCAGCAATCCCACTACTGGGCATATATCCTGAGAAAACCATAATTCAAAAAGGGACATGTACCACAATGTTTTTTGCAGCACTATTTACAATAGCCAGGACATGGAAGCAACCTAAGTGTCCATCGACAGATGAATGGAGAAAGAAGATGTGGCACATATATACAATGGAATATTACGCAGCCATAAAAAGAAATGAAATAAAGTTATTTGTGGTGAGGTGGATGGACCTAGAGTCTGTCATACAGAGTGAAGTAAGCCAGAAAGAGAAAAACAAATACCATATGCTAACATATATATATGGAATCTAAAAAAAAGAAATGGTTCTGATGAACCTAAGAGCAGGACAGGAATAAAGCCACAGATGTAGAGAATGGACTTGAGGACACAGGGAGGGGGAAGGGTAAGCTGGGACGAAGTGAGAGAGTAGCATGGACATATATACACTACCAAATGTAAAACAGATAGCTAGTGGGAAACAGCCACATAGCACAGGGAGATCAGCTGGGTGCTTTGTGACCACCTAGAGGGGTGGGATAGGGAGGGTGGGAGGGAGATGCAAGAGGGAGGAGATATGGGGATATACTTCTATGTATAGCTGATTCACTTTGTTATACAGCAGAAACTAACACAACATTGTAAAGCAATTATACTCCAATAAAGATGTTAAAAAAAAAAGAACTCACTCTACGGAGAGAACTGATCACCTATTATAGGCAAGGTTACAAGAGGGAAAGGGCATAAAGGAGACTCAGTCTCAAACCCTCAAGAAATGTATGCATATCATGGGGGTGGGGGTTGGACCACTTAAAGGAATGTTATATTTAGCTCAAAATTAGAATGTAGAACAAGATGGAAAATGATCCAGTCAGATTCATTTCATTTACAAGGACCCTGAAAACGTGATCCTGCAAACACCCAAAATTATAGTTTAAGGTAAAGAAAAGCTTTGAAGAAGCTTGAGATAGTCACTGATACTTATTCCACCTTATTCAGGAACGGGAAATATAGCAGCATCTTTTAAATAATATGAAAAAGAAAAGAAATTATCATGGGAGGATCCACTGAAGTCTAAGTTATTTTTAAAACTTGGTTGAATAAAATTCAGTTCCTTCACATCAAGTACAGTCTTCGACTTTATATAACTAAAACTAGATTAAGGTTAAGAAATAAATTATCCTTGACACCATCATAATCCAAGCAGATACTCATGCTATATTTGAATATTTTATTTAGAGGAAATAGCAGAAGCTGAGCCAAATATGCTCAGGTTATTCTTCTAATAACATAAATCACTTAGGAGATGTGTCTTAGTCCATTTGGGCTGCTATAACAAAATACAGACTAGATAGCTTACAAACAACAGAAATTTATTTCTCACTATTCTGGAGACTGGAAGTCCAAGATCAGGGTACCAGCATGGTCAGGTGAGGTCCTCTTTCAGGTTGCAGACTTCTCGCTATGTCATCATATGGGAAGGGGGCAAGGAAGCTCTCTCAGGTCTCCTTTATAAGAACATTGAAGGCAAAGATGGGAACTGACCACACACCCACGAGCCAATGAAATTAGCAGATATCTTCAGGAAGCCTGAACTCTAAGGGGCAGTGGGATTGGAGGTGGAAGGCAAGTCTACATTGCTCTCAAGATTGGAGAGGTCCCAGGTGTCACCGTGGGGATAAGTTTCCTAAGCTACCTTTTTGGTTTGCAAGGGATCTTTACAAGATAAGTCAATATGGGAAAAATGAATGAGGAACTTGTGATATCACTTTCACAAGCACACTTTTCTGAGTGTAGGTGCACCTTAAATGTCATTTTAACTTTTTATGTGCATGTAAATAGCTACTATTTCAGTTGCTGGAATATTAGTCATAACATCTAATGATGTGGAGATTGTTGCCTTATAAAACTCACAGCTGGGTGGCTACATCAAGGCAAAAGCCTATTTTAAAATCCATTGCTTTAGAGGAGAATGTTTATTAAAACATTATATCTATTAAAAATATATGATGCATCATTGGTCATTCTCTGTGTTGCAATGCCAACCACAGTTTTTCCAGAAAGGCTTTTTGAGTTGATACCTGGAAACCTGGCAAGGTCTACAGCCTCACAATTTACCACTCCATCAAAAAATAAATAAATCCCAATGACCAGAAAGTAAATCACCAAAGGGGCCTGCATAGCAGCCCATAAACCCATGTTTACACAGGCTCCATGGGGGTAGCTATTGCTGTCAGTCAAATATTTCTAAGCTTGTAGGGAAGTAAATGTTCAAAAAGGAATAAATGTTTGATCTCTTTGTAACAGAAGTTGAATGAATTAATAATAAAGATACACAGGGTGGGGCTGATATTTGTAAAATATAGAAGTGAGATGAGAAAAAAAGGAAAATTAATAACTGAGGTGACAAGGGCTGAATAAACAATTAGAAAGACTGGAAACTTTATGTCATTAAGCTAGACTCTACCTTCAGTAGTTCTCACAATGTTACTTAAGTTATAGAGGAAAATAGATTTTTCATCAACTTAACAGCAACAAACTAAGAATAATTTGTAAAAAATAATTTCCAGAGACTCCTGACTTTCTTAATGTGCCATCAGTCCAACACTGCCGCCTGCTTATGCTCTAAAAAAGTACTTATCTATGGATTTTCTATTACCTAAAATAAATATTTGATGATATATCTGGTCTGGACCCAGTAGGAGTTCCATAAACATATGTCACACTGAATCCAAGTCCTTAAATTGCACTGATTTCCTTTCTGCTCCCCAACTTTGTATAATTATTTTGCTTAATGCTATTTCCTTCAGGGTAGACAAAAAAAGGCAGAGATGAAAACGTTCAGAGGGTAAACGTGACAAGACACATGGAAATTTTCTTTTTCAACAAGGTTGAAATGTGAGATTTAAAGGCAGGCTTATCTTTGACTTTCAACTACTTTAATTCTCTATTCCTCACCCTCATGGGGATGTAGAAGCAATGAAAAGGGTTACTCCTGGAAAGTGGAGCTAAGTAATTAAGCAAGCAACTTTCGCTAAGCCAATAGCATAGAGCCTATAAATCATCTTTCCAGAATCAACTAAGCGATCAATTTGGTGCTGATCTCACTCCTCTACTTTCCCTTTCTCCACACTCACTCACTGGTGTAGGGTAGCTCAGGTACACCACCCAGCTCCTTGCTTCAGGACGCAGGCACCCATTTCCCCTGCTACCTGGATGTGCCGGCTGCTTGTGGGTCACAGCTGAGTCCCTCCTGGGGTACTGCCCTCGGCAGAAGGGAGATGCCTCACCCCAAATCAAGCCAACTCCCCTGGGGCAGCCACATATCCAATGACTAGTCAATATGGGGGTACAAAGACCCACTCCCCTCACCTAAACTTAGGACATCTCTGAAGGGCTTTTCAAGCTTCAGAGCTTCCTGTGAGATCAGCTGAGGGCTCTGTTGCAACTGAAGCACAGTTCAGTTCTCCTTCTGTCCAACTCTGCTTCCCAAACAAGTGTTCCTAAAAGACTCTTTAAGAAATTTCCTGCACACAAATCTCTGGCTCAGAGTCAACTCCCCAGAACCTGACCTACAGATGGGTCCCTCTTAACTTATAGCAAAGCTGGACTGAAACCTAGAGAGGAAAAAACCTCATTGAGAACCACCCAATGTCCATCTATGGCTGCTTTTCTGTTCATGACCCCTCCCTATTGCTCCACCTGAGAGGCACCCTCTTGCTAACAGCCACCTACCTTTAGCAAGGGAAAGAAATCATATTGAACTTTATAGAAAAGTTAGATTGGGGAAGGGAGATATGGAATAATTCAGAAGAACAGTAAAGGTCTCAATATCATCTTATTCAATACTCAGTGGCCTTTCTGGGGCAATCTTGTTCATATTCCTGGAACAGGAAGAGGAAATAGAGCTGAAATTGAATAGCTTGTGAAGATTCCCAACAGGAGACAGACCCATTCCAACCAATTTCCACCTCGGTAAATTAGTAGCTCCCTTAAATGGAGCTTTTTTCTGTAGCCCACCTGAACCCCCCAGTGAATGGAAATTTCAAACCTTTCCTACCTCAAAGTGTTAGAAGGTGCAGGCCACCTCCACTCACCAAGGCTTTTCTCCAACTACCAATTTGTAGCAGGTAAAATTTTTCTCCCATCCTTAGAATTGTTCATCCAGATTTATTTGGGGAAGAATAAATGACTCAAAGTGTAGAGTTTTTGTTTTGGTAGTCATGGTATATTAGTTTCCTATTACTGATTTACCAAATTACAAACATGGTTACTTGAAACAAGGGAAAATTATTATCTTGCCATTCTGTAGTTCAGAAGTCTGAAATTGGTCTTACAGGCTAAAATCAAGGTGTTGGCAGGGCTGTATTCGTTCTGGAGGTTCTAGGAGAGAGTCCATTTCCTTACCTTTCCAGCTTCTAAAAGCTGCCTACATTCCTTGGTTTGTGGACCCACCCTCCATCTTCAAAGGCACCAGCATAGCCTCTTCAACCCCCCCATCCTCACTTCATTATATCACTATTTTCTTCCTCTGACCCTCCTGGCTCCCTACGAAGCCCCTTGTGATTACATTAGGGTCAGCAGATAATCCAGGATAATCTCCCTATCTCAAAATCCGTAACTTTATCACACACGAAATCCCTCTTGTCCTGTAAATTGACATATTCACAGGTTCCAGGCATTAGAAAATGGACATCTTGTGGGAGGAAGGGCATTATGTGGCCTACCATACACAGCTATTCATATTTCCAAGGAAATGAAAAAGCATGATCTAAATCCTGCAGAAGAACTAGTTTTAAAGTTCAAGTCACAGTCTCATGTCATAAATATTGGTTCAGTCTCTTCTCCCCAGTGCTGCAGCTGTGTAACCAAACATCATTGTGCTAAGAGAAACTCATCCATTCAGCTGCCTGGATTCTGCTAAGTCAGCTGGGGGCCTATAAATTTAGTCAAGCTGTTTTTGTAGAAATTTTCCCCAGGTTTACAGCGGGGGGAAGCTAGGATCAAAATCTTCTTTTGGACAGGCAGAAATTGGAACAACTTTGTGACTGAAAGTACACTCAAATATTTTCATGCATAACTCAAGAATCAAAAAAATGGATTGTAGAATTTGATAACTTGCTGGACTCCTAGGGGGCTTATTGAATAGATTCTTTCATTTTACCAATGGGAAAACTAAGGAGTAGAGAGATTAAGTCAAGCTCACCAGCCTCTGAGTAGCAAACCTAAGACATGGCCTCTGTACATTCTACTCCACTGCCAGGAGGGGATGAAGGGAGGAAGACAGGGGAAAAAAGGCAGACAGGCCGGAAGGAAGGAAGGAAGGAGGGAAAGAAGGGAATTTAAATGGTTCGGGCATCTAGCCTGTACCAGACTTTACACAAGACACTTTGCTGCATATTATCTATGCCATCCTTACAAATATCCTGAGTAATAGAGATATTGGCTTCATTTTTTTTTTTTTTTTTTGGCTGTGTTGTGTCTTTGTTGCTGCCCGCGGGCTTTCTCTAGGTGCGGCAAGTGGGGGCTACTCTTCATTGTGATGCGTGGGCTTCTCATTGTGGTGGCTTCTCTTGTTGCGGAGCACGGGCTCTAGGCGCACGGGCTTCAGTAGTTGCAGCACGCGGGCTCAGTAGCTGTGGCTTGTGGGCTCAGTAGTTGTGGCCCACAGGCTTAGTTGCTCCGCGGCATGTGGGATCTTCCCGGACCAGGGCTCGAACCCGTGTCCCCTGCACTGGCAGGCGGATTCTTAACCACTGTGCCACCAGGGAGTGGCTTCATTTTTTATAGATCAAGAAACCAAGGTTCAAAGAGATCTGGTGTGTCCACTCAAGTTCAGACACCTAATACAGTCAGCTCTCGATCAATGGGGATAAAGGAGGAGACAAATCAAAGTCATGTATAATCCAAAATCCCGATTAAAACAAAACGCTTCAGAACCTGTTACCAAATAGATTTATATAAACATATTTCCTTGTAATTATATCTAATATTTAGGAACACATTTACCACTCCACAGATGTCCAAAAATGTAAAAATGATTTTAGTGCAACTCATTAGGAACACTAAACACCACGTGTCACTTAATGAGAAATCACTAAAAGCTTGCTAAAAATCTAATTTCTATTTGCTTCCTAGTTAATCTCTTTTTTCTACATATTAGAAGAGAACCAAATTGAGCAAAGAAGTAGTCTCAGTGCTTCAGTCTTCCTCTTCCTCTTCCCTTTCTCACATTCCTCTACTCTGTCTTTGTAGTACTTGAATCCACAGCCCTCCAAATTCCTTTTGCCTTTGTTTAAACTATAGCTTCCTCTTTAAGGACCCATTGGCTCAGGTATAGGGCTCAGAACTAACCTGATTGTCTAGCTTGGGGGGTGTTTGATGGTTACCAGACAGCTACAAGCAATGAAAGCCTTCAGATATGCACTTTTAAGACATTTTCTATTAATAAAAAAACAAAAACAGAGAGCACAACCCCAAATAATTGAGAAATGACTGTGACTAAGAAGTTGAGACGTAACCTTAGCTTTCCAGGATTCCCAAGCCTTTTCTTCTTGCCATTCACTGCCTAAAAAGCAGGAAGCGTAAGAGATACGTGCTCAACAGTTAGCTTAAAGGCATATACAAACCCAGCATCATTTTGCATTATGCTACAAAATAGGACCTGAAAGTTGTACATGAAGTGAATTTGCATTTTAAAGAATCACAAGTTGCCCCTGACTTTGAAGGTATTTACAGAGATGTTTCTACAACAAGCCCTGTGAATGAGCTTCTCCCTGGGCCTGGAACATTCCTCCAGCTTCTCCGCCAGCCACTCCACCCCTCACACACACACACACACACACACACACACACACACACACACAGCTTTCCCTGGCTGAGTCTTTTCACCCCCCCTCATCACTTCATCAGGCAAGGCTTCTGAGACCCTCCAGACTAGGTTCAAAGTCATGTATAATCCAAAATCCCGATTAAAACAGAACTCTTCAGAACCTATTACCAAATAGATTTATATAAACATATTTCCTTATAATTATATCTAATATTTAGGAACACATTTACCACTCCACAGATGTCCAAAAATGTAAAAATAATTTACATTATTTTGTAAATTTTGAAAATACTAAAATACTCATCCTCTCATTGTCTCTGTAGCTCTTCTCACAGTTGTTAGTTGACTCACCACTTGTTAGTAGACTAGGATGGTGTTTGGGACCAGGTTCTGGAGCCAGTCTTCCTGGGTTCAAATATCAGCTCTGTCGTTTATGAGCTGTGGGATCTTGAGCGAGTTTCTTAACCTTCGGTGCCTCAGTTTGCTCATCTGCAAACTGGAGATCAGAGTACCCACCTCCTAGGATTATTGGGTGGAATACATGAAATAGTGCATGTAAGGCAATTGGAAAGGTGTCCAGTACATAGTAAGCTCTATTCAAGTGTTTGCTTTTATTATCCATGAGCTATTGATCTCCCTTCAATAGGCTATAAGGTACATGAGGGAGAGAGCTGTTTCCATATTTTTCCCCACTGTACTTCCAGAATCTGTGTTCAGTAAGTCAATTTTGAAGACACAAAGATGTGAAATCCCAGCATTTCCTCTGCCACCATTAAATCTGTCTATCTCATCCATGGACCCAGCCACATTCACTGTTGTCACTACAGCTGGAGCTGCTATCACCACTGCTGCTCTAGCACCTTGACTGATACTTTCAAATATCTTTAGTTCAAATAGTTATGGCGCCAGATTCAGAAAAAAAGAGTTGCAGTTCTAAAATATAGTCATTCTAGTAGCAGTGCTGTAACAGATGTTTGTTGATTTAGCTTTCATTTCAAGGGTAACAAAAAGCCCTGGCTAAGCTTTGGGATAATAAAGGCAGAAGCTAAAATAGCTGAACTCAGAAACAGAGAGTAGAGTGGTGGATGCCAGGGAAGTGGGGGGAAATGGGGAGACAATGTTTCAGTTATGCGGGATGAATAAGTTCTAGGATCTAATGTATAGCATGATGACTACAGTTAATAATACTATATTACATACTTAAAATTTGCTTTAAAAAAGTAGATCCTTCACTGTATAGCACAGGGAACTATATTCAATAACTTAAAGTGGAAAATAATAACATGACTGAGTCACTTTGCTGTATACCTAAAACTAAAACAATATTGTATATCAACCATATTTCAATAAAAAGGAGGCAATGAAAAAAATAACAAAAAAATTAGATCTTAAGTGTTTTCATTGCAAAAAAAGTAAATATGTGAAGTAATGAATATATTAATTAGCTTGATTGTGGTAATCATCTCACAATGTACACATAAATCAAAATATTATGTTGTATACCTTAAATATATAAATTTTTCATTTGTCAAAAAACTAAGATCTCTAAAAGAAAAGAAAAAAGAATGGTAAAAAAGAGAAGGCAGGAGTTTAAGCTTTGTAAGAAACAAAGACTGTAGAAATCCAACAAGAACAAATTCATAGCGAGTATCTACCAACAAGGTACAGAATAATAAGAACAATATTAGCAGAAACAACAATGAAAATACTAAGATGCTTTCCAGGGAGGCACCATAGCAGAGGTGTCACGAGCACAAGATCTAGATCCTGACTATCTGGGGTCCAAGCCCAGCTCTATCACTTACTAGCTGTGAAATGCTGACAAGTTTAACTTTTATGTGTTTCAACTTCCTTATCTGACTAATGAGGATAGAAATAGTACCAGTCTCCCAGTGTTACTGTAAGGATTAAACTTTTTGTGAAGAACTTGGAACAGAGAGTGGCACATAGACTATTCAATAAATGTTGGTTATTTTTGTTAAATCAAAGAATGTTAGGACTTTGTTAACTTTTGTTAAGTGGGACACAGGGTGCCATATGGTAGTCAACAAAAGACGACAATAGAAATTGAAAGGGAGAAGTTGATCACTCACAGGTCCTAGAGGAAGTACACGACATGCCTCAAGGGACCACACCACAAAGTCAAGGCAGGGTACAGACACAGAGAGAACAACAGGACCTGGGGCACAGGCCCTTATGAGGGTCGTGGGTAGAGTGCTTTGGGCTTCCTGGGCTAAGTCTGGATTAGTCAATTGAAACCAAAAAGAGTAGAGCTTTGGTCGGCTCCACAGGGGTCTTACCTAGGGGAGCACAAGTGAAGACCCTGGGAGGCAGGGGAAGCACGATCATAAGGCTGTTGGAGAAGTCACGTCAGGGACTTAATTTGCTTGTGACTCCGCAGGCTGTTGTCCAGGGCATGCCCTTGCATGAGGGGAGTAAGTATCAGTTTAAGTCCCCCACAGGTTGCTTGGCCAAACAAAACGGATGCCGAGGCAGCAATACAATGGAGTAGCTTAGCTAAAGTCCGGACAGAGACTTTTCACGAACATATTTTAAAGGACCTGTAAAGAGGGTTCTCCATACATATGTTGTGTTCACACCTACACACACACATATCATGATCATTTTTCCCCCACCTCACATTATCACTACACTTTTAGATAGTAAGTACACACTCTTTCAGTTCTTTTCCTGGGGCTCTGGTACAAATCCAAGGGTTTGACCTGTTTTACTGAAGCAGTGGAAAAAGGTTTTACTGAAGCAGTCCCCTGTCAGATACAAGGCAGGCATCTTGTATCAAGCGAGGCATCACTACCATGTTTTCAATGCAGAATATGGACCTGCAGCCTCAGCTTTCCCTCTCAACTGAGGCTTTCCTGTGAGAATAGGAGCTTCCTAGTCATATTTTTTAATAAACACACAAATACCAGTCTTTTAACCATCGTCTAACCCAGTATTTATCAAACTTGAATACCTCTTCAGATCTACAGATTTCTATGGATTTCCTGTTTAAGAGCCATATTTCAATCTTTAAACTTGTGAGAAAAAACTCAACTCGGTTTAAAAATTAGAGCTAATTAAAATGTATAAAATCAGATCCAATTTTCTCTTTCAAATCTCTTTCACTGGTTCAATAACTATCCATTTAGTGCCTAGTACATACTAGATACTTTGCTAGGCACTGAGGATGCAATGATAATCAAATATAGATCCAGTCTTTGCCCATGTGTAGCTAAAAGTTTACTTCGTGAAGTGGGCAAAGCAGGTCCAGAGAGTAGTTTATCCAAGGCTACACAGACAGTAAAAAGTAGAACTCTGCCTGAAAACCCATTCTTCTGACTTTAATAAGATGCTTGCTTTAAAATAAATTTTTTAATTAATCAAAAAGATCGGAATTCAGAAATCATGGACATGATTGCTCAAACCTAAGACTAAGGGAAAAGCCAGATAATACACAAAAATCATAGCTTTTTTTAACCTATCAAGAGAACTGAAAACATAAATAAAGCTAAATTAATTAAAATCTACATAGTTATGATCCCATTCTAAGAGAGAGGAGACGAGTGAGGGCTTTCATCTCTGGTGAAGTAGCAGGAGGCAGGATGCATCATAGAGGGGGAAAGGGGAAACTATTTAAAAATTTAAAAAACTATTAAAAATAAAGTCAAAGTTGGTTCTTTGAAGAGATTAATTCAATTGATATATGCTTAGCAAGTCTTATCAAGTGAAAAGGAGACAACATAAATTATTACTACTAGGAATTAAAGAAGGACTATCAGGACAGATTCTCCAGATTTTAAAAGAATGCTACTGGAATATTACGAAAACACTTATGTCAACATATGTTATATCTTTGGTGAAATGAACACATTTCTTCAAAACAAAATTTACACTGGAAGAAACTGAACATCTAAACAGGTCTTTATCTGTTAAAGAAATTAAATATGTACTCAAAAACTTTCCACAAAGAAAACTCTAAGCAAAATTTGCTTGACAGGTGAATTCTACTAAATATTCAAGAAAGAAAAAATACAAACACACAAACTCAGAAAATAGAGGTAACACTTCCCAACTCATTTTATGAGGCCAGCATAACTCTGGAATGGTTATGAAGAACCTAGGGGCAGGACAGAAATAGAGACACAGACGTAGAGAATGGACTTAAGGACATGGGGAGAGGGAAGGGTAAGCTGGGATGAAGTGAGAGAGTGGCATGGACTTATATATACTACCAAATGTAAAATAGATAGCTACTGGGAAGCTGCTGCATAGCACAGGGGGATCAGCTCAGTGCTTTGTGACCACCTAGAGGGGCGGGATAGGGAGGGTGGGAGGGATACACAAGAGGGAGGAGATATGGGGATATATGCATACGTATAGCTGATTCACTTTGTTATAAAGCAGAAACTAACACCATTGTAAAGCAATTATACTCCAATAAAGATGTTTAAAAAAAAAAAAACCTGACAAAGATATTACAGGAAAAGAAAACTGAAGGACTAGACCCTTCATAAACTAAATTTTTTTAAAAAACCTGAAACCAGTATTTAAAAAAAAAAAAAAACATAGTCAAGTAGGGTATATCCAAGAAAATCAAGGTTGGTTTTAAATTTATAGAAATATATCAATGTGCATCTGCTTCTGGCCATGATGGAGTAACAAGGACTAGATTTATCCTGCTGCCTGAAACGAATTACAGACAAAATATATGAAACAATGGTTTGAAAGACACTGGACATCAGACAATAAAGAATAGGGATTCCTAAAGATAGGGGTGGGGGAAACAAGGCAAGCCCTAGTTTTGGACTATGTCTTAAGACTCTGAGAGTCTTCAGAAAGAGAGACTAAGAGACACACTGAGTTAGGAAGATAGTGATGAGGGTCGAAGACTCCCAAGGCAGCAAGAGTTTATTGCAGAATACCACAGAGGAAAGAGCTGCACAAAGAGAAAACCTAAGAGATCTACAATAAGCCCACCCTTATGTATTTATCAAAGTACTGATCAGCACAGACACATGGGAAAACTACCCAAGTCCAGGGTAAGAATCACCCTGAGGTTAGAGTGCCTGTAAGTAAAAATGCCTATTCTCACCAGCCAGACTGGAAAACTTCATGGGGCTTTGAGTATATAGAAGGTTTTACTGAAGCAGTGGAAAACAACCCTAGAATGGACACTGTTCAAGCTCACATCTAAAAAAATCTTAAAAGCAAGACCCAAAGAATCAAACAGTTTCCAAGTAATTTAATAGCATCCCAGAACAACACTTGGGTATATTTAGAGGAATACAAAAATACCCAGGATGCAACAGGATAAAACCCATATGAAATTTAAAATTTCCAGGCATATGAAAAAGTAGGAAAATATATCCCATAATGAGGAAATAGCTAATTGAAACTTAATAAAAAATGACACAGATCATAGAATTAACAGACAAGGACATTACAAGAGTTATTTTAAATGCATTCCATATGTTGAAAAAGTTCAATAGAGACATGGAAAATATAGAAAAGAACCAAATCAAACTTTTAGAGATGAAAAATACAATGCGTGGAGTAAAAAATACACTGGATCGGATTAACTGCAGATTAAACATAACAGGGGAAAATAAGATTAGTGAACTTGAAGCTATAGAAACTATACAAAATGGAAACAGAGAGAAAAGAGAATTTTAAAAGATACAAGTACAGCAATAGCGAGCTGTGGAACACCTTCACGCAGTCCAGTATATGTGAAACTGGGGTTCACAAAGGAGAGGAGAGAGGCATGGGACAAAGAAATAGTTTAAAGAAATTATGGCAAAAATTTTCCAGATTTGATAAAAACTATAACCTTATAGATCCAAGCAGCTCAAGAAACATGAACAAACTCAGGCATTAGAAACATGAAAAACTACACCAAGGCATACCATAATCTCACTGGTCAAAACTGGTTTTATAGAGAAAATATTAAAAAACGAAGAGAGTAAAGGCATACACATGGAAACACACACACATTACAAAGAGAGGTACAAACATAAATGATGGCAGATTTTCCGTGGGAAACAGTGCAAGCACGAAAACAATGAAGCAACATCTTTAAAGTATGAAAGAAAACTGTCAATCTAAAATTCTGCATCCAGTGAAAATATCTTTCAAAAACAAGAGTGAAATAGACTTTTTCAGACACAGAAAAGCTGAAAGAATTCATCAACAGCAAACTCACACCACAAGAAATGTTAAAGAAAGTCCTGCAGGAAGAAGGAAAATGATACAATATGGAAGTATGGGTCTACATAAGGTAATGATTAGCACAAGAACGGTAACTACTTGATTGAAGATATTAGATATTTTTCTTATTTAAATCTTCTTGAAAGATAATTGTTAAACAAAAATAATAGCAATGTAGTGCACAGTTTAGAGCATACATGAAAACAAGATATATGATAGCAATAGCATAAAGATTGGGGGAAAGAAATAGAAATATACTATTTTCAAGTTCTTATACTATATGTGAAATGGTCTTATACTAAATGTGAAATGGCATTTTTACTTACAGGCCTGCCTGGGTGCCAGGCGCCCTTACCTCAGGGTGATTCTTACCCTGGACTTGGGTAGTTTTCCCATGTGTCTTATACTGCATGTGAAATAGCATAAAAGTTGGGGAAAAGAAATAGAAATATACTATTTTCAAGTTCTTATACTATATGTGAAATGGTTCTTATAGTATATGTGAAATGGCTGAAGGTAGTCTTTTTTATAAGTTAAAGATGTGTACTATAAGCCCTAAAGCAAAACTAAAATAACAAAAGAAAGAGTTATAGCCTTAAGCCAAAACATAAGGAGATAAAATAGAATTCTGAAAAAATGTTCAACTAATTCAAAAGAAGGTAGAAAAAGAGAGCAGAACAAAGAACAGGTGGAACAAATAGAAAACAAATATCAATATGGCTTAAACCTAATCATATCAACAATCTTACTGAAAATAAATGGTCTCAACACTCTAGAGTTTGTCAAACTGAATTTTTTAAAAAAGCAAGTCCAAACTAAAACATTGCCTACAAAAAAAGCATTTGTTAAATATAAAGACCTGAATAAGCTAAAAGTCAAAAAATGTAAAAAGATAAAACTTACTAATAAAAATAAAAGTTGAGTGAATACATTTATATCAGACAAAATAGGATCCAGAGAGAAGAAAATTATCAGAAGTAGAGTTATTTTGCAATGATAAGGGGGTCCAATCATCAAAAGGACATAATAATCCTAATGTTTACAGACCTAATAACAGAGGCCAAAGTACATAAAGCAAACTGATAGAACTACAAGGAGAATTAGACAAATACACATTTATAGATAAACACTCCACTCTTTTTTTTTTTTTTTAACATCTTTATTGGGGTATAATTACTTTACAATGGTGTGTTAGTTTCTGCTTTATAACAAAGTGAATCAGTTATACATATACATATGTTCCCATATCTCTTCCCTCTTGCGAACACTCCACTCTTAATAATAGAGAGGAAAATTATACAGAAAATCAGGACAAATATAGAGGAAGTTTGATCATGAATGAATTTCAAAATAATTATACTGTTTCAAAGAAGCCAGACCAAGAAAAGAGTACAAACTATATGATTTTGTCAAAGCAGAACTTGGGGGAAAGTTAAAGTAATAAATAGCATATAAAACTGTCTCTATTCACAGAAAACATGATCATCTGTGTAAAAATTTGATGAAACCTAGAGTAAAAGCTATTAATAAGTGAACTTATCAAAGTTTTAGGATTTAAGATCAACACATAAAAATCGATTCGATTACTGTATACCAGCAACAAGTAATTGGAAATGGAATATTTAAAATGCCACTTATAATAGCATCAAAAAATACAAAATACTTAGGAATAAATCACACAAAAATATAGAAAACCTGACCACTGAAACCCTCAAAACATTGTTAACAGAATTAAAGAAAAACAAAATAAATAGAGATAAAATATGCATTAATCAAAAGACTCAATATTGTTAAGATGTTATTTATCCCCAAATTGATCTACAGATTCAAGCCGACTCCAATCAAAATGCCAGCAGGCTTTTTGCAGAAACTGAAAAACGGAAATTCAGAAAACACATATGCAAATGCAAAGAACCTAAAATAGTCAAAAACAACCCTAGAAAAGACAGAGTTGGAGAGTTAACACCATCTGATTTTAAGACTTCTTATAATCAAAGTAATGAAGAGAATGTGACAATTGTATAAATATATACCAATAGATCAGTGAAGAAACACACATATATGTTTCCAAACCCACACATATATGGACAACTGTTTTCCACATTGGTGCAAAGGAAATCCAATGGAGAAAGAATAGTCTTTTCAACAGTGATGCTAGAACTGGGTACCTATAATCAAAAAGTAAACTTCAATCCATACCTTGTACCACATGCAAAAATTAACTAGAAATGGATCATTGACCTAACTGTAAAAACCTAAAGTTATAAAATTTCTAGAAGAAAACATGGAAGAATAATTTTTATAACCCTGTGATAGGCAAAGGTTATTTAGATACAACAAAAGCACAGTCTATGAAAAAACAAAATGAAAAATTGGACTTTATCAAAATTTTCTGCTTTTCTAAAGATACTGTTAAGAGAATGAGACAATAAGCCACAGGCTGGGAAAATATATTTCCAAACAATATACATGATTAAAAAATTTGTATCTAGAATACATAAAGATTCTCAAAATTCAGAAAAAAATTAACTTAATTTTTAAAAGAACTAAAGGTTTGAACAGACACTTAAGCAAAAACAATATATATATATGAATGCAAATAAGCATATGAAAAGATGCTTAACATGGTTAGTAACTAGAGAAATGCAAATTAAAACCACAACGAGATACTCCTATGCACCTATTTGAATGGCTAAAATCAAGATTAAAAAACAAATCAGTAGAGGTTGGTGATACCAAGTGTTGGTGAAGATATAGAGGAACTGGAACTCTCACACACTGATGGCAGAACTACAAAATAGTACAACAACTTTGAAAAATGGTTATCAGTTTTTTAAAAAGATTACCATGAAATCCAGCCATTTCAGTCTTAGGTACTTACCCCAAGGTAAATGGAAAAAACGTGTCCATTATAAAGATCTGTACACAAATGGTCATGTGAGCTTTATTTATAATGGCCCAAACTGGGAAAAATCCAAATGTCCATCAACAGGTGAATGGATAAACAAATTATGGCATATTTACACAATGGAATACTACTTGGCAACAAAAATGAATAAACTATTGATACATGATACATCATGACTGAATCTCAAAATATTTATGATAAATGACAAAATGAGTATAACCTATATAGTTCTATTTATATAAAATTCTAGAAAGTGCAAACTAAGGTACAGTGACCAAAAGCAAATTAATGATTGCATAGGGATGACAAAGGTATGAAAAGGTTAAAGGAAGGTGCAATGGAAAACCTTTGGGGACAATGTATTTCTATATATTAGCAACAAACAACTGAAAAGTGAAAGAAAGAAAGCAGTATCATTTACAATAACATCACAAAAATACCTAAGAACGTTATTGTAATGCAAGACCACTTCCCTGAAAACTATAAAATATTTCTGATAAAAATTAAAGATTTGAATAAATGGAAAGAGAAACCACATGCATAAATTTGAATTTTCAATATTGTTGTTATCTATTCTGCCCAAATAGATGTATACATTCAACACAAACCCAATAAAATCTCAGTGATCTTTTTCAAAGAAATTGACAAATCAATTATAAAATTCATATGGAAATGCAAATGACCTAGATTATACAACATATTATTTTAAAAGGACAAAGTTGGAGGACTTAAAACTAGCTGATAAAGCTATCAAGACAGTGTGGTATTGGCTTAAAAATAACATGAACAAATAGAACAGACA